>NC_140012.1:20272062-20872062 GCF_964263955.1 Coregonus lavaretus | reverse complement strand
AGTGGTTCTGCAGGTGGTGACCACAGACCACTTCTCAGTTCCTATGCTTCCTGGCTGATGTTTTGGTCACTTTTGAATGCTGGCGGTGCTTTCACTCTAGTGGTAGCATGAGACGGAGTCTACAACCCACACAAGTGGCTCAGGTAGTGCAGCTCATCCAGGATGGCACATCAATGCGAGCTGTGGCAAGAAGGTTTGCTGTGTCTGTCAGCGTAGTGTCCAGAGCATGGAGGCGCTACCAGGAGACAGGCCAGTACATCAGGAGACGTGGAGGAGGCCGTAGGAGGGCAACAACCCAGCAGCAGGACCGCTACCTCCGCCTTTGTGCAAGAAGGAGCACTGCCAGAGCCCTGCAAAATGACCTCTAGCAGGCCACAAATGTGCATGTGTCTGCTCAAACGGTCAGAAACAGACTCCATGAGGGTGGTATGAGGGCCCGACGTCCACAGGTGGGGGTTGTGCTTACAACCCAACACCGTGCAGGACGTTTGGCATTTGCCAGAGAACACCAAGATTGGCAAATTCGCCACTGGCGCCCTGTGCTCTTCACAGATGAAAGCAGGTTCACACTGAGCACATGTGACAGACGTGACAGAGTCTGGAGACGCCGTGGAGAACGTTCTGCTGCCTGCAACATCCTCCAGCAAGACCGGTTTGGCGGTGGTTCAGTCATGGTGTGGGGTGGCATTCCTTTGGGGGGCCGCACAGCCCTCCATGTGCTCGCCAGAGGTAGCCTGACTGCCATTAGGTACCGAGATGAGATCCTTAGACCCCTTGTGAGACCATATGCTGGTACGGTTGGCCCTGGGTTCCTCCCAATGCAAGACAATGCTAGACCTCATGTGGCTGGAGTGTGTCAGCAGTTCCTGCAAGAGGAAGGCATTGATGCTATGGACTGGCCCGCCCGTTCCCCGGACCTGAATTCAATTGAGCACATCTGGGACATCATGTCTCGCTCCATCCACCAACGACACGTTGCACCACAGACTGTCCAGGAGTTGGCGGATGCTTTAGTCCAGGTCTGGGAGGAGATCCCTCAGGAGACCATCCGCCACCTCATCAGGAACATGCCCAGGCGTTGTAGGGAGGTCATACAGGCACGTGGAGGCCACACACACTACTGAGCCTCATTTTGACTTGTTTTAAGGACATTACATCAAAGTTGGATCAGCCTGTAGTGTGGTTTTCCACTTTAATTTTGAGGGTGACTCCAAATCCAGACCTCCATGGGTTGATACATTTGATTTCCATTGATAATTTTTGTGTGATTTTGTTGTCAGCACATTCAATTATGTAAAGAAAGTATTTAATAAGATTATTTCATTCATTCAGATCTAGGATGTGTTATTTTAGTGTTCCCTTTATTTTTTTGAGCAGTGTATTTTTAATCCATTATAGAATAAGGCTGTAACGTAACAACATTAGGAAAAAGTCAAGTGGTCTGAATACTTTCCGAATGTACTGTAAGACTGTAAAAACACCAGGAAATCAGCTCCAAGTGATTTTCATTTAAGAAATCTGTTCCCAAGTATTCCCACGTATAATAGAGACGTGATCGTATACAAATGTAAGCAAGGTTTGAAATTAGTATGTTTTAGTCAAATATTATAAACTCAGGAAAAAAGGAAACGTCCCTTTTTCAGGACCCTGTCTTTCAAAGATAATTAGTAAAAATCCAAATAACTTCACAGATCTTCATTGTAAAGGGTTTAAACACTGTTTCCCATGCTTGTTCAATGAACCATGAATAATTAATGAACATGCACCTGTGGAACGGTTGTTAAGACACTAACAGCTTACAGACGGTAGGCAATTAAGGTCACAGTTACGAAAACTTAGGACACTAAAGAGGCCTTTCTACTGACTCTGAAAAACACCAATAGAAACATGCCCAGGGTCCCTGCTCATCTGCGTGAACGTGCCTTAGGCATGCTGCAAGGAGGCATGAGGACTGCAGATGTGGCCAGGGCAATAAATTGCAATGTCCGTACTGTGAGACGCCTAAGACAGCACTACAGGGAGACAGGACGGACAGCTGATCGTCCTCGCAGTGGCAGACCACGTGTAACAACACCTGCACAGGATCGGTACATCCGAACATCACACCTGCAGGACAGTTACAGGATGGCAACAACAACTGCCAGAGTTACACCAGGAACGCACAATCCCTCCATCAGTGCTCAGACTGTCTGTAATAGGCTGAGAGAGGCTGGACTGAGGGCTTGTAGGCCTGTTGTAAGGCAGGTCCTCACCAGACATCACCGGCAACAACGTCGCCTATGGGCACAAACCCACCGTCGCTGAACCAGACAGGACTTGCAAAAAGTGCTCTTCACTGACGAGTCATGGTTTTGTCTCACCAGGGGTGATGGTCGGATTCGCGTTTATCGTCGAAGGAATGAGCGTTACACCGAGGCCTGTACTCTGGAGTGGGATCGATTTGGAGGTGGAGGGTTCGTCATGGTCTGGGGCGGTGTGTCATAGCATCATCGGACTGAGCTTGTTGTCATTGCAGACAATCACAACGCTGTGCGTTACAGGGAAGACATCCTCCTCCCTCATGTGGTACCCTTCCTGCAGGCTCATCCTGACATGACCCTCCAGCATGACAATGCCACCAGCCATACTGCTTGTTCTGTGCGTGATTTCCTGCAAGACAGGAATGCCAGTGTTCTGCAATAGCCAGCGAAGAGCCCAGATCTCAATCCCATTGAGCACGTCTGGGACCTGTTGGATCGGAGGGTGAGGGCTAGGGCCATTCCCCCCAGAAATGTCCGGGAACTTGCAGGTGCCTTGGTGGAAGAGTGGGGTAACATCTCACAGCAAGAACTGGCAAATCTGGTGCAGTCCATGAGGAGGAGATGCACTGCAGTACTTAATACTGACTGTTACTTTTGATTTTGACCCCCCCCCCCCCCCTTTGTTCAGGGACACATTATTCAATTTCTGTTAGTCACATGTCTGTGGAACTTGTTCAGTTTATGTCTCAGTTGTTGAATCTTGTTATGTTTATACAAATATTTACACATGTTAAGTATGCTGAAAATAAATGTAGTTGACAGTGAGAGGACGTTTCTTTTTTTGCAGAGTTGATATGTTTGGGCTTCTTGCTGTCAATTTGCAGTCTACAAATTATTTGTAATTATGTTCCGGCCCCCCGACCATCCGCTCAACAAAAAATCATCCCACGGCTGAATCTAGTTAATGATCCCTGCTCTAGAGTATTTGGAGACTAATGAAGTACAGCCCCAAGCTTCTCCAAACTATGGTAGCTCTCTTGCAAATGATGACCTGGCCCCTGAGGAGAACCTAAGGAGCTCAACTGGCTTGTCTAATTACTATGGCCATGACAACTCTACTAGTGCAAAGTCTGAAGCCACAACTGGCCTGTCTGCCAACAATGCCATCACTAGTGCAACTTCTTCCATGTTGGGTGATATCTGAAGTGAGATATGGTGCTCAGGATCCATGCAAGAGCTCATAGGTACGGTAGTACAGATTGTGTATGTATCCAAATGTGTATCTGTATTTGCCTGTTTTGCATCCCTCTCAATTAAACATTGTAACTTTAATACTTGTCCTCAGTATTGTTTTGAAGAGTCATACTTTGACTTGAGGTCAATGACCTGACTTGAGTAACTGGGGTGATGTCAAAACATGATTTAATTGCATGTATAAACGTCATGCTTTAATATCAGCAATATATTACTACTTTACCCCTCTTGTGTTGGATAATGCACAGGTTAAATGCTAGGTGTTTAAAATACTATTTGACTTTGGTAAATAACATTTGCCATTTATAGGTCAAACAATGTATGCTAGTAGCATCCAACTGGCTTTCTAGCAGAAAATTATTAAATGTAATGGGTCCTAGTCCATGTCATAACCTGATGTGATTTGTTCACTGGGTAGTAGAACTGAGGGTCTTGGTTTGGGGATGGTACATATCAATGGTCTGTAAATAGAGGATGTTGCCTGAATCAGGGGGGAACGGTGTCAGTGCTAAATATCAAGGTTATCAATCTTTTCAAACATTTCTATTACTCTGCTATGTGCATACTAGGCTTGAGTCTCCTAACCGAAAATGTGTTTTATAGCAGTGAATGCTTACATGTAAAACCAGCTCCGAGATGATTAGCATATCGTTTTTGAGGATAGGTCATTTTGTATGCCAGTAAAAATCCAATCTTTTAGGGAAAATATGTCAATGCTAACCTGTATTAGCTGGATGTCGGGCAGGTTGCGAAGAGTTGCGATCTGGCTCTGGCTCTCCCTGAGTTGCTTGGCCCTCTCCTGTAGCTCCTCCAACCTAGCCTCCACCTGGGAGAGGGAAGCCTCCTTCTCCTGCTCAATGAAGTTCTCTGTAGACTCCTGTTTCTCTGCTAGCACCTTAAACAGCATCGAGAACTTGGCATTCACCCAGTGGGAGGTCTGCTGCAGGGTCACCTACGGAGGGGGAGAAGTTGGGGGTGAGAACAGTAAGGGGGAAACATATACCATACAGAGACAAGGATAGTAGTAGTATTTAGGATTGTAGTTTTGACTGCAGTGAGAGAGGTGTCAACTTTCCAATAAACCAATATTGAAATTAGGGCTGGCTCGTGTAACCGCCGATTATGGATGAAGAGTTCATCTGACTCTAGGAAAGTAGACAAAGGGCCTCATTGCCAAAATCCCAAAGTATCCCTTTAAGGTTAGGGGTAGGTTTAGGAGTTAGGTTTAGGGAAAATAGGATTTTGAATGGGAATACATTTTTACTCCCCAAAAAGTCCTGACAAGTAACAAACATGGCTGTGTGTGTCAGTGGACAGCTCATAGTAATGGCTGGAATGGAGTCAATGGAATGGTATCAACCAATGGAAACCACATGTTTGATACCATTACATTGACTCCATTACAGCCATTGTTATGAGCCATCCTCCCCTCAGCAGCCTCCACACTGTCTGTGTGTGTGTGTGTGTGTGTGTGTGTGGGCAGCAGCAGCAGCAGACCACCACCCTGCATCCCCCTGCTGGCTTGCCTCTGAAGCTAAGCAGGGTCAGACCCTGAATGGGAGACCAGATACTGCTGGAAGGGGTGTTTGAGTAGGAGGCACTCTTTCCTATGGTCTAAAAAAAATCTCCCAATACCCCAGGGCAGTGATTGGGGACATTGCCCTGTGTAGGGTGTGCCGTATTTCGGATGGGATCTTAAAACGGGTGTCGTGACTCTGTAGTCACTAAAGATCCCATGGACATAAGAGTAGGGGTGTTAACCCCGGAGTCCTGGCTAAATTCCCAATCTGGCCCTCATACCATCATGGCCACCTAATCATCCCCAGCTTCCAATTGGCTCATTCATCCCCCCACTTCTCCCCTGTAACTATTCCCCAGGTCGTTGCTGTAAATGATATGTTCTCAGTCAACTTACCTGGTAAAATAAAAAGTGTGTGTAAATGATGTATGTACTATGTAAGCACCAGAGCTGTGCCATAAGGGAGACTGGACATCTACCACCCCACTATCAGATTAAGGGGGGCGGGGGGCAGCAATGTAGACTATTTTTTGTCCCCCCACTTTGGTTCTGAAATCAACATCACCCACTAATTAACTTTTCATTTTTGCATATTAGGTGTTTGAGCTAGTGTTATATAAAATGTATAGTTTACAGATTAGTAATGACATAGCCAATTCATACATAGTACTTTGGATTTCCCCCATCTCAAAATCAAATGGTTTTGACCATTTGGAAGTTTTTATAGTGAGATCTTCTCCTCCTCTTGCTTCGGCTATGCAGTGCACTTCACAAAAGTGATTGCTGTCCTCGTTATGAAATCATCAACTTCACCCTGTATATCTAAAAATGACCATATACAGTGGGGAGAACAGGTATTTGATACACTGCCGATTTTGCAGGTTTTCCTACTTACAAAGCATGTAGAGGTCTGTAATTTTTATCATAGGTACCACTTCAACTGTGAGAGACGGAATCTAAAACAAAATTCCAGAAAATCACATTGTATGATTAAGTAATTAATTTGCATGACATAAGTATTTGATACATTAGAAAAGCAGAACTTAATATTTGGTACAGAAACTTTGTTTGCAATTACAGAGATCATACGTTTCCTGTAGGTCTTGACCAGGTTTGCACACACTGCAGCAGGGATTTTGGCCCACTCCTCCATACAGACCTTCTCCAGATCCTTCAGGTTTCGGGGCTGTCGCTGGGCAATACGGACTTTCAGGTCTGGAGACTGGCTAGGCCACTGCAGGACCTTGAGATGCTTCTTACGGAGCCACTCCTTAGTTGCCCTGGCTGTGTGTTTCGGGTCGTTGTCATGCTGGAAGACCCAGCCACGACCCATCTTCAATGCTCCTACTGAGGGAAGGAGGTTGTTGGCCAAGATCTCGCGATACATGGCCCCATCCATCCTCCCCTCAATATGGTGCAGTCGTCCTGTCCCCTTTGCAGAAAAGCATCCCCAAAGAATTATGTTTCCACCTCCATGCTTCACAGTTGGGATGGTGTTCTTGGGGTTGTACTCATCCTTCTTCTTCCTCCAAACACGGCGAGTGGAGTTTAGACCAAAAACCTATATTTTTGTCTCATCAGACCACATGACCTTATCCCATTCCTCTTCTGGATCATCCAGATGGTCATTGGCAAACTTCAGACGGGCCTGGACATGCGCTGGCTTGAGCAGGGGGACCTTGCGTGCGCTGCAGGATTTTAATCCATGACGGCGTAGTGTGTTACTAATGGTTTTCTTTGAGACTGTGGTCCCAGCTCTCTTCAGGTCATTGACCAGGTCCTGCCGTGTAGTTCTGGGCTGATCCCTCACCTTCCTCATGATAATTGATGCCCCATGAGGTGAGATCTTGCATGGAGCCCCAGACTGAGGGTGATTGACCGTCATCTTGAACTTCTTCCATTTTCTAATAATTGCGCCAACAGTTGTTGCCTTCTCACCAAGCTGCTTGCCTATTGTCCTGTAGCCCATCCCAGCCTTGTGCAGGTCTACAATTTTATCCCTGATGTCCTTACACAGCTCTCTGGTCTTGGCCATTGTGGAGAGCTTGGAGTCTGTTTGAGTGTGTGGACAGGTGTCTTTTATACAGGTAACGAGTTCAAACAGGTGCAGTTAATACAGGTAATGAGTGGAGAACAGGAGGGCTTCTTAAAGAAAAACTAACAGGTCTGTGAGAGCCGGAATTCTTACTGGTTGGTAGGTGATCAAATACTTATGTCATGCAATAAAATGCAAATTAATTACTTAAAACTCATACAATGTGATTTTCTGGATTTTTGTTTTAGATTCCGTCTCTCACAGTTGAAGTGTACCTATGATAAAAATTACAGACCTCTACATGCTTTGTAAGTAGGAAAACCTGCAAAATCAGCAGTGTATCAAATACTTGTTCTCCCCACTGTACACCGATTGTTTAAAGCAAAACTACTAAAACTATTGCTGATGGTGAACCTGAACAATCAAAATCAAATCTATTGTAAGCCCCGTTCAGAAGTTATAGCAGAGAAGAAGAGGTGTAGTAAGAGGTTTTACTCAGCCCAAAATCTGTCCATGGAAATAAGCCCACGAAGTGAGGAATTTTTGTATGGAGGTCAATGTCAAATATGTTCAACAAAAAATGTAATAGCTAATTTGCTACGTGAGGCTTATTTGATCGAATAGAAGTTTCGTAATGGTTAGGTTGTTACAAATGCACTGATATAAGTGGACGCACGTGGCATTTCGGTAACTTACCCAAAAACAACTTTATATCGAAGTTGTGCCTGTTGTCATAGAGATGGAGGACTCATCATTGATATAACCCGTTTTAGCATGGACATTGTGGGCTTCAACTGGGTGGGGATTCCTATGAGTTGGGAGCAATCAGCCAATGAAGAACATTTACTACTTTAAAAATGAGATGGCCTCAATGGCGCTGCCCATGCTGTCACAGACTATCTCCGTGGCCTGTTGTTGACACACGTATCTGCTGATTGGCTAGAATGGTCCCACCTGATCTCGCCTCCTCCCGCATGCCTTCCATCTTTGAGGACATGTATTTCCATTGTTAGAGCGGTCACTCAAATATCTTGTCAATAATAGACAATCTTTGGGTATAGCCAGATGAGAGTTGTCTCCGGTAGCTTACTTTTATTCTAGTAAAACACTATTTCCGACAGCGCATAGATAACAATAACCTAGCAAATTACATAGGTTGTAATTTCAAACATTAAGCCTAATATCACGCAAGCCATTTTAGCATTTGAATGCTAAAGGTGCCGCTCATATGTGCAAGATTAGGAACATGCCTCCTACCTCACGTTGGTCAGCGTGTGATGCTGGGCAGAGTGCGCAGTTTGACTAGGCTACTGATATTGCCTGGGGTTGTTCGGCATGCAAAATGACTTGTAGATAAATTACTGTCAACACAGTTACATGTAGTTCTGACATGGAAGGGGAGGACGCATCAAATTTAATTTTATTTGTCACATGCGCCGAATACAACTGGTGTAGACTTTACAGTGAAATGCTTGCTTACAAGTCCTTCCCAACAATGCAGAGTTTTAAAATAAAATGGTAACACGAGGAATAAACTAAAATACACAAGAATGGAGCTATATACAGGGAGTACCAGTACCAGATCATTGTGCAAAGGTACGAGGTATTTGAGGCAAGAAGGCAGGGTAAAGTGACTAGGCATCCGGATAGATAATAATAAGAGTAAAATAAAGAACAGAGCAGCAGCAGCAAATTATGAGTGTAAAAGTGTGTGTGTGTGTGCGTATATATTGTATGTGAATGTGTGTGGGTTTTGTGTGGGAGTGTCAATGTTGTGAGTGTGTGTATATAGTTTGTGTATATATAGTCTAGTGAGTGTGTGTAGGGTCAGTGCAAGACAGAGTCAGTGCAGATAGTTTGTGTACCCTTAATTGACTATTTAGCAGTCTGGCTTGGGGGTGGAAGCTGTCTCGGAGCCTGTTCGTCCGAGAGCCAATGCTCCGGTACCATTTGCCGAACAGTTGCAGAGTGAACAGTCTATGGCTTGGGTGGCTGGAGTCTTTGGCAATTTTTCGGGCCTTCCTCTGACAGTTGTCACAAAAGATGAGAGGTATTTTCGGAAGGTAGAAAGAATGTAATATGAGCAAAACATTTTAGTGAACCGGCGATTCGTAACGTTTTGAATAGATTTTTATGACCGATGCTTGCTACATTTTGATCGGTTTGGAGTCCGCAGACCGATGCACTTGTATCTTAAACATTTGAATAGTGGACAGATGCCTATGTGAATCGTTACATCCCTATTTACAACGTGATGAAACTTTGTTGTTCTTTGCTGAAACAAGCAAGGTGTTGTAGAAAACGAGTCTTCAGCTGCCTAGACAACACCCCCTTCAGCAGTAGCACCTGCATTCAGGAATGGAGGAGAAAATATGCACCTTAAAAAAAAAAAACTAAATGACTATAACGTGACTGCGGTCATATGGCAGACAATTAACCGTCATCCAAATGTCCATGACTGTCACAGCCCTAATTTGAAACATTGACACTTATCAGACAAATCTACTTTGCAAGTAGAGGGAACCTTTTTACAATGAACCAATGTAGGCCTATCCATTGATTATGGTACTTTCAATATAAAAGTGTAGTGACGGTCACTATAAAAAACAACTTTACCTTGGCTTTGGCGATATTCTCTGTCAGCTCAGCGATGCTCCTCTCAGTCTCCTCCATACGTATGCCCACCTCCACACTCTTCTTCCTCAGTAGTAACTGTTGAAACAGATGGACAATACCACATTGAGTGTGTAGAATATGCAGCAGAATATGAATTCAATTTCATGACATCTGCAGCACACAAATGTTGACCGCAGGTAGTCCCTGTCAGAGAGAATATAGTGTTTATATATAGCATCAGTGTTTTCCAGAAGTTAGTGTTGGGTCACAGGCAGCCAATGGGGCTGGGGCAGATTTTGTTTTTGTTAATCTCTTTGGCAGTCACAAAAACATAGGAGCCACTTACGGTCTGTCTGACACTCACCTCTCGGTTCTCCCTCTCAGACTCCACCAGCACCTGCTCATGGTTCTTACACTCGAAGATGGCACACTCGCAGCACACACACATGTTGTCCTTCCGGCAGTAGTACACCAGGGGCTTCTTGTGTCGGTCACACAGAATCGGGTGCATGGCTCTGGCAATGTCGCCCCTCATAACCGGTACAGTGTCTCTACCGGATGCACCAGCACTGTTCGCTGTTGCCTCAGCCAGAAGGGACAGGGACACGTTGCGTTTTAGGATGGGTCTGGTGGTGAATTTCTCGTTGCAGAAAGGGCAATGCGGCCCGATGTTGGACTTGGACTTGGTGTCCCAGTGTGTTGTGATGCAGTCTCGACAGAAGGTGTGACCGCATGGGATGGTGACTGGGACTTTGAAGCGGTCCAAGCAAATGGCACAGGACAAATTGTGGGTCTCCATCCCTCCAGTAGATCTGTGTACAGAACACACCCCTTCAGTTCTGTGGAGAGCAATTAATGGGAGAAGTTGGACATGATGTAGGTTGCTGATACAGTAGCTACAAAACATGGATATGGCTTCTTTCAATCTTGATTCTAAGATTGCTTCATGCATCATGCTGCAGCTAGCCATCATACTGTCACATTACTGTGTACTGGCCTACTGTAACATATTTATTATCGACAGCATCACTAGATAAAAAGCCATTTAGGACAGGGGTCTTCAACCTTTTCTTGCCCAGGGACCACCACCCAGGCAAACCGGCGACCCCCATCATATGTTAGCAAAAAATATATAATTCACATCTTATCATCCAGTGAATGCCCAGGAGAAGTAATCAACATTTTAAAATGAATAGATTTTGTATTATTTTGACCTCCCCACATTACAATTGGAAGAGGAAGTGTAAACTCTAACACAGCCAGTGGAGGCTGCTGAGGGAGGACGGCTCATACTAATAGCTGGAACGGAGCAAACGGAATTGCATCAAACCATGTGTTTGATGTATTTGATACCATTCCACCCATTCCGCTCCAGCCATTACCACGAGCCCGTCCTCCCCAATTAAGGTGCCACCAACCTCCTGTGAACACAGCCTATTAGATAGAAAGGTAACGCCAAACCAATTTTAGCTAATAGCGTCTGTTTAGCTGGTTAAACAAAGATTAGCCATGTGCTGGCAAAAATTACAGTGAGGGAAAAAATATTTGATCCCCTGCTGATTGTGTACGTTTGCCCACTGACAAAGAAATGATCAGTCTATAATTTTAATGGTAGGTTTATTTGAACAGTGAGAGACAGAATAACAACAACAAAATCCAGAAAAACACATGTCAAAAATGTTATAAATTTATTTGCATTTTAATGAGGGAAATAAGTATTTTACCCCCTCTCAATCATAAAGATTTCTGGCTCACAGGTGTCTTTTATACAGGTAACGAGCTGAGATTAGGAGCACACTCTTAAAGGGAGTGCTCCTAATCTCAGCTTGTTACCTGTATAAAAGACACCTGTCCACAGAAGCAATCAATCAATCAGATTCCAAACTCTCCACCATGGCCAAGACCAAAGAGCTCTCCAAGGATGTCAGGGACAAGACTGTAGACCTACACAAGGCTGGAATGGGCTACAAGACCATCGCCAAGCAGCTTGGTGATGAGGTCACAACAGTTGGTATGATTATTCGCAAATGGAAGAAACACAAAATAACTGTCAATCTCCCTCGGCCTGGGGCTCCATGCAAGATCTCACCTCGTGGAGTTGCAATGATCATAAGAACGGTGAGGAATCAGCCCAGAACTACACGGGAGGATCATGTCACTGATCTCAAGGCAGCTGGGACCATAGTCACCAAGAAAACAATTGGTAACACACTACGCCGTGAAGGACTGAAATCCTGCTGCGCCCGCAAGGTCCCCATGCTCAAGAAAGCACATATACAGGGCCGTCTGAAGTTTGCCAATGAACATCTGAATGATTCAGAGGAGAACTGGGTGAAAGTGTTGTGGTCAGATAAGACCAAAATCAAGCTCTTTGGCATCAACTCAACTCGCCGTGTTTGGAGGAGGAGGAATGCTGCCTATGACCCCAAGAACACCATCCCCATCGTCAAACATGGAGGTGGAAACATTATGCTTTGGGGGTGTTTTTCTGCTAAGGGGACAGGACAAATTCACCGCATCAAAGGGACGATGGACCGGGCCATGTACCGTCAAATCTTGGGTGAGAACCTCCTTCCCTCAGCCAGGGCATTGAAAATGGGTCGTGGATGGGTATTCCAGCAAGATTGACCCAAAACACACGGCCAAGGCAACAACGGAGTTGCTCAAAAAGAGGCACATTAAGGTCCTGGAGTGGCCTAGCCAGTCTCCAGACCTTAATCCCATAGAAAATCTGTGGAGGGAGCTGAAGGTTCAAGTTGCTAAACGTCAGCCTCGAAACCTTAATGACTTGGAGAAGATCTGCAAAGTGGAGTGGGACAAAATCCCTCCTGAGATGTGTGCAAACCTGGTGGCCAACTACAAGAAATGTCTGACCTCTGTGATTGCCAACAAGGGTTTTGCCACCAAGTACTAAGTCATGTTTTGCAGAGGGGTCAAATACTTATTTCCCTCATTAAAATGCAAATCAATCCATAACATTTTTGACATGTGTTTTTCTGGATTTTTTTGTTGTTATTCTGTCTCTCTGTTCAAATAAACCTACCATTAAAATTATAGACTGATCATGTCTTTGTCAGTGGGCAAACGTACAAAATCAGCAGGGGATCAAATACTTTTTTCCCTCACTGTATCTACAGTGGGGAAAATAAGTATTTAGTCAGCCACCAATTGTGCAAGTTCCCCCACTTAAAAAGATGAGAGAGGCCTGTAATTTTCATCATAGGTACACGTCAACTATGACAGACAAAATGAGAAAAAATAATTCAGAAAATCACATTGCAGGATTTTTTATGAATTTATTTGCAAATTATGGTGGAAAATAAGTATTTGGTCAATAACAAAAGTTTCTCAATACTTTGTTATATACCCTTTGTTGGCAATGACACAGGTCAAACGTTTTCTGTAAGTCTTCACAAGGTTTTCACACACTGTTGCTGGTATTTTGGCCCATTCCTCCATGCAGATCTCCTCTAGAGCAGTGATGTTTTGGGGCTGTCGCTGGGCAACACAGACTTTCAACTCCCTCCAAAGATTTTCTCTGGGGTTGAGATCTGGAGACTGGCTAGGCCACTCCAGGACCTTGAAATGCTTCTTACGAAGCCACTCCTTCGTTGCCCGGGCGGTGTGTTTGGGATCATTGTCATGCTGAAAGACCCAGCCACGTTTCATCTTCAATGCCCTTGCTGATGGAAGGAGGTTTTCACTCAAAATCTCACGATACATGGTCCCATTCATTCTTTCCTTTACACGGATCAGTCGTCCTGGTCCATTTGCAGAAAAACAGCCCCAAAGCATGATGTTTCCACCCCAATGCTTCACAGTAGGTATGGTGTTCTTTGGATGCAACTCAGCATTCTTTGTCCTCCAAACACGACGAGTTGAGTTTTTACCAAAAAGTTCTATTTTGGTTTCATATGACATTCTCCCAATCCTCTTCTGGATCATCCAAATGCACTCGAGCAAACTTCAGACGGGCCTGGACATGTACTGGCTTAAGCAGGGGGACACGTCTGGCACTGCAGGATTTTAGTCCCTGGCGGCGTAGTGTGTTACTAATGGTAGGCTTTGTTACTTTGGTCCCAGCTCTCTGCAGGTCATTCACTAGGTCCCCCTGTGTGGTTCGGGATTTTTGCTCACCGTTCTTGTGATCATTCTGACCCCACGGGGTGAGATCTTGCGTGGAGCCCCAGATCGTGGGAGATTATCAGTGGTCTTGTATGTCTTCCATTTCCTAATAATTGCTCCCACAGTTGATTTCTTCAAACCAAGCTGCTTACCTATTGCAGATTCAGTCTTCCCAGCCTGGTGCAGGTCTACAATTTTGTTTCTGGTGTCCTTTGACAGCTCTTTGGTCTTGGCCATAGTGGAGTTTGGAGTGTGACTGTTTGAGGTTGTGGACAGGTGTCTTTTATACTGATAACAAGTTCAAACAGGTGCCATTAATACAGGTAACGAGTGGAGGACAGAGGAGCCTCTTAAAGAAGAAGTTACAGGTCTGTGAGAGCCAGAAATCTTGCTTGTTTGTCGGTGACCAAATACTTATTTTCCACCATAATTTGCAAATAAATTCATTAAAAATCCTACAATGTGATTTTCTGGATTTATTTTCCTTAATTTGTCTGTCATAGTTGACGTGTACCTATGATGAAAATTACAGGCCTCTCTAATCTTTTTAAGTGGGAGAACTTGCACAATTGGTGGCTGACTAAATACTTTTTTTCCCCACTGTATATCCACAGTAAAATTAGTCCTATATCGACATAACCTGAAAGGCTGCTCAGCAAGGAAGAAGCCACTGCTCCAAAACCGCCATAAAAAAGCCAGACTACGGTTTGCAACTGCACATGGCGACAAAGATCGTACTTTTTGGAGAAATGTCCTCTGGTCTGATGAAACAAAAATAGAACTGTTTGGCCATAATAACAATTGTTATGTTTGGAGGAAAAAGGTGGGTTCTTGCAAGCCGAAGAACACCATCCCAACAGTGAAGCACGGGGGTGGCAGCATCATGATGTGGGGGTGCTTTGCTGCAGGAGGGACTGGTGCACTTCACAAAATAGATGGCATCATGAGGAAGGAAAATTATGTGGATATATTGAAGCAACATCTCAAGACATCAGTCAGGAAGTTAAAGCTTGGTCGCAAATGGGTCTTCCAAATGGACAATGACCCCAAGCATACTTCCAAAGTTGTGGCAAAATGGCTTAAGGACAACAAAGTCAAGGTATTGGAGTGGCCATCACAACCTCAATCCTATAGAAAATGTGTGGGCAGAACTGAAAAAGCGTGTGCGAGCAAGGAGGCCTAAAAACCTGACTCAGTTACACCAGCTCTGTCAGAAGGAATGGGCCAAAATTCACCCAACTTATTGTGGGAAGCTGAAATAAATCACTCTCTACTATTATTCTGACATTTCACATTCTTAAAATAAAGTGGTGCTCCTAAATGCCCTAAAACAGGGAATTTTTACTTGGATTAAATGTCAGGAATTGTGAAAAACTGAGTTTAAATGTATTTGGCTAAGGTGTATGTAAACCATCCTACCCATGCTAGATTACGGAGATGTATTTTATAGATCGGCAGGTAAGGGTGCTCTCGAGCGGCTAGATGTTCTTTACCATTCGGCCATCAGATTTGCCACCAATGCTCCTTATAGGACACATCACTGCACTCTATACTCCTCTGTAAACTGGTAATCTCTGTATACCCATCACAAGACCCACTGGTTGATGCTTATTTACAAAACCCTCTTAGGCCTCACCCCCTATCTGAGATACCTACTGCAGCCCTCATCCTCCACATACAACACCCATTCTGCCAGTCACATTCTGTTAAAGGACCCCAAAGCACACACATCCATGGGTCGCTCCTCTTTCCAGATCGCTGCAGCTAGCAACTGGAACGAGCTGCAAAAAACACTCAAACTGGACAGTTTTATCTCCATCTCTTCATTCAAAGACTCAATCATGGACACTCTTGCTGATAGTTGTGGCTGCTTCGTGTGATGTATTGTTGTCTCTACCTTCTTGTCCTTTGTGCTGTTGTCTGAGCCCAAAAATGTTCGTACCATGTCATGTTCTGCTGCCATGTTGGGTTGTTTTCATGTTGGGTTGCTACCATACTGTGTTGTCGTGTGTTGCTGCCATGCATGCTATGTTGTTGTCTTAGGTCTCTCTTGATGTAGTGTTGTGTTGTCTCTCTTGTTGTGATGTGTATTTGGTCCTATACATATATATTTTTTTATCCCAGCCCCCGTCCCGCAGGAAGCCTTTTGACTTTTGGTAGGCCATCATTGTAAATAACAATTTGTTCTTAACTGACTTGCCTAGTTAAATAAGGGTAAAAAAATTAAATAACCGGAACCCCGGTTGAATAGATTTAGGAGAATGACCATGGTGACAGTTGGACATTATGAGCAACTCGACCATTACAAAGGAATTAACGTTATACACTATGTGATGTTGTAATTTGATGACATACAGTGAGTGGGTCAAACGATGCTATATAGGCTATAGCAAAGCCAGCAGTTTGTAGCTAGTTTAGCTATTTCAAATTAGATACTAGCCAGCGCGCTAACGTTAACAGATAGCTACAGCTAGCTAACCTTACTTCGGTTGTAACCATGATTACAGTAAAAAGATACCTATCAAGTCGAAATATGAGTACAGTTATATGATAATAGCTAAGCGGATTAACGTTAAAACACTTCACATATATAATTCTAGCTAAAATTCCACTTAAAAGTAAATGTAGCTCACCAGTGCAAAATATTAAAGTAGGCCAGCTGATGTGAATACATTTGCTGGGAATCCGCCTTACCGAAATAATACAGATATATGGTGCGTTCAAGACAACTGGGAACTCGGAAAACAGTAGGTAAAATCATGACGTCGGTGGTTTTCAGGTCCGAAAGTCGGCGCTTTAGAAAAAGGCCCGAGTTGGAATTACGAGTTGGATGATTGTCCAAAAGATTTTTCTCAGTCAGAGTTCGTTTTTCCGAGTAACCAGTTGTCTTGAACACACTGATGTCGGAAGTCAGAGATTTCCGAATTCCGAGTTGTTATGAACGCGGTAGACGCTCCACATGATGACGAATTACGCATACACATAATAGCTATTCCCACCTATCGGATGTTCAAATTTGCGTTTCTTAGTTCACGAAGTCAGACAGCGCCCGGTGGAAGCGGAAGTATTGTGCGATTCTCTTGGTGCGAGTATAGTTGGCAGTGGTGTAAAGTACTTAAGTAAAAAATACTTTAAAGTATTACTTAAGTAGCTTTTTTGGGTATCTGTACTTTCCTTTACTTTTACTACATTCCTAATTAAAATGATGTACTTTTTAACCCATACATTTTCCCTGACACCCAAAAGTACTCGTTACATTTTGAATGCTTAGGAGGACAGGAAAATGCTAAATTTCACGAATTTATCAAGAGAACATCCCTGGTCATCCCTACTGCCTCTGATCTGGCGGACTCACTAAACACACATGCTTCGTTTGTAAATTATGTCTGAGTGTTGAAGTGTGCCCCTGGCTATCCATAAATTCATAAAACAAGAAAATTGTGCTGTCTGGTTTGCTTAAGATAAGGAATTTGAAATGATTTATACTTGTACTTTTGATTTAAGTATATTTTTGTATTACATTAACTTTTGATACTTAAACTAAGTATATTTAAAACCAAATACTTTTAGACTTTTACTCAAGTAGTATTTTACTGGATTACTTTCACTTTTACTTGAGTCATTTTCTATTAAGGTATCTTTACTTTTACTCAAGTATGACAATTGGGTACTTTTTCGACCACTGACAGCTGGTGAGAATGAGTGGACTATGGTGAAGAAGAGTGGAGCAAAAAGGGCTAAAGTTGGAAATGAACAGCAGGATATTTTATTGGTTGACCCGTTTGCGCTCTCGAAGATGGTGAAGGACGAATTGGGTAAAGTGGAATCGGTCAGAGTGACCAAGCAGGACACAGGAGCGGTATGATGTTGATTTGTGTGTCAAAAGCGCAAAATGAGAAAGCTCTACAAGCGCAAAATGAGAAAGCTCTACAAGCGCAAAATGAGAAAGCTCTACAAGATGTCGACATATGATGTGGAAAGCTATGATTTTCAGAGTAGGTCACGGGTGAAAGGTGTCAGCTCTGGTGTCTCGTTTGACGTAGAGGTTTAGGGATAACGTTCCAGGCGTGGTAGACGCACGTCGCTTGAATCGAATGATAGAAAGAAGGAGCAAAGACGCCTATCGGTTTTACTGTCGTTTGATGAAGTGGTTCTCCCGACTTAATGTGAAATATGCGGTGAGTCCGTATGCACAGAAGCCGCTGCAGTGTTACAATTGTAAAAAGTTTGGACACGAGGCAAGTGTTGGTCGAAGAAATAATATGTAGTAGTTGAAGAGTCAACTGAAACATGTTGCTGTAATTGTGATGGGAATCACGTTCCCGGAGTGCCCTGTAAGGATGGAGGTTGCTGTAACTAGGAACAGGGCTATCCAGCAGGTGTCCTATGTGGAGGCAGTGAAAATAGCTGAAGGAGTGAGTAGAGATGAGATGGTAGTGGATGTCCCACAGTCTGCAGTGAATGCCATGCAGGAGACGCATCCTGACACACTAACAGTGAATATGGTGGACTTTAGTGTTTATAGCGCAAGTGATGAATTGACTTGTCAAACTAATAAAAAATCTAATTAGCTAGACGTCATCGTGAAGACGGCAAATTGATTTCTGGATCTCCAGGACTTTACAGATGAAATGTTACAGGGAGTACTGAATTCAGGTTCATGGGCCTGTGTAGGGATCTGAATAGACATTTAAATCCGAGTGCAGTAGTACATTAAAAAAAAAAATTTATTCAGGGTAGTAGCGTGAATGTGGTTAGTGATTTCTTCATCTAAAACATTTTGTTTTTGGGGTATTTTTTACTACCCCGTATAGTAGGTGGCGGCAATACACCAAATGAGTGTAGTCTGCCAATAAACCTTGAAGAAGAAGAAGAATCACCACCAAAATTGCGTCTTGTATGTTTTGCGGCTCTGTGCTGCGAATGGGCACAGTTTTAGGGGTCAGCAATGCCAGGACATTAGGACCGGACATTTGGGACCGCGGGTACGGTGTTAATTATGGTTTATTAGATCCAAATTGTGGAATTATTATAATGGTGAGCCTGTCGCAGCTAGTGGCTACTCCCTGTTATGCCTTATGCTTGCATATCGTATTCCTCTGGTAATATGTGTTTGTGAATTTTGTGGGAAATTATTCTCTTATTTTAGATGTGCTGTTAGCTTAGAAGGAGTGCATTGATGATTAAACATGATAGGTTTGTGCTGTACTGATGTGGATTGTTTGATATAGCAAGCTGTGATTAATGTGAGGAACGTTAGGGGGTAGGAGGAGATAAGGCTTGTGACTCACTTACTCAAACACTGCCTCTTTGTTGAACTGTCCAAGGACATATGTACAAAGAGTACAGTTAGAGTGGGAAAGTACAGAAAAACTGTGTCTATGGGTGCTGACTATTGTGACAAGCTGCAGATAACAACTGACACCTGGCAACAGTGAAGCGCCAAGGGGCTGGGACCAGCCTGTGCGCCAACGATAGGCTGAGTAAGTCTAAACCACGCTCAGTCTCTACTCTGATAGGCCAGCAGGGAGCGGGAACTATCTCTGTCAGAGTATTTAAAGAAGAACTTATAACAATGGACCAGTTCTCTGTCTGCCCTGCGTGGTATTTCAGTGGACCCATATATACGAACATCATATTTACCATTGAAGTGTTTTGCATTAATTAAAATACTAGTCTATTTTAGAAGACGTGTATTGACCTCTTTTTGTTCCAATACCAGATTTGAATTGACGCAACTTAACAATTTCAGCAATTTTATGCCGACGGTCTGCTCCATTGGGACCAATGCCAAATTAGGAAATAGACTACAAAAACTTGGAATCACTAGAAAAGTATCGCAGCTACACACACTACCTCAAGAAAGCTGAGGTGGCGAGGAACACTCCAGCCTGGTGGCTGACCTATAGACAGTATCAGAAGCAAGAGGACCCTGAGCATGGTGGCCAGAATTTTCGTATACACTGACACAAAAACGTTAACTAATGTGCCCTCCTACAATATGTACAGTGGCCTTTGCCAGGAGGACCTTTATGGCACTGGAGGTAGCTAATGCACTTACTGGTTCAAGTAGTGTTATCAGCCATTCAGCCCTGCTTTAGAAGATATAAATATATAGATGAATTACAACCTACACAGAATACATTTTAATGTAATGACTGACAGCCATTCTGAACTTGAGCACCACGCGCAACAAGAAGTTGCCCCCATCCCTCCAGCTAATTGGGCAACTTTTTCACTGTTGTTTTTGTCTGAGTGAGAGAAATGCTGTAAATTAAGAGGGCTGTATGTATTTTGAAAGATGAGACATTGAGGATTATAATAAATACTGCTTTGATGTCATACAAGCAAGCCAAATGTAAGTCCAAATGTGCACTTGACATTTCCATATCATAAAACTCATGTCATAAACAGTGTCAACGTTTATGATCACTATGTTTGATGTACAGTTACCAGATGACATGGCGTCATACCATGGGTTGTTCTGAAAATAATGAATGTTAAGAAAATTTGCCACGGCACACGCACCTCAATGTACTCATGACTACTTTCTATGCGAACCAAAATGTTGATCTGTCTCCCGGAATTGCATTGTGAAAGCCTAACACTTTAAGATCGTATTTTATAACTTAGCTAGTCATGTTGGCAATAGAACAGGCATTCAAATAATGCCCACCTGACCCAGATTGTGATTCATAATGGACTGTTTTTGGATTGCGTAAACAACAGTAATTGTGATGGCAGGTATGCAGTGTTGTGTTCAAAACAAGTACAAGTGTGCTTGTTCTAGTTCCTCAACGGCACAGCTAGGAAAGCTCAAAAGCACCTTATAGTTGAAGACATTTCTTTGAGTCACAAAAGTGCATTGAAATTACTTAGGAACTGTGCAAACTTTGGAGATGTTGTCTTATGTTGCACCTACCCCACATTTTCCAGGAATAATTTTGTTACTTAATGTATCAAAAGTATTTTCTGATTTTGTGATCAACAAATGCTGAGAAAAGTACAGTATATACAGTTGAAGTCGGAAGTTTACATACACTTAGGTTGGAGTAATTAAAACTTGTTTTTCAACCACTCCACAAATTTCTTATTATAGTTTTGGCAAGTCGGTTAGGACATCTACTTTGTGCATGACGCAAGTAATTTTTTCCAACAATTGTTTACAGACAAATTATTTTACTTATAATTCACTCTATCACAATTCCAGTTTGTCAGAAGGATACATACACTAAGTTGATTGTGCCTTTAAACAGCTTGGAAAAATCCAGAAAATTATGTAATGGCTTTAGAAGCTTCTTACGGCTAATTGACATCATTTGAGTCAATTGGAGGTGTACCTGTGGATGTATTTCAAGGCCTACCTTCAAACTCAGTGCCTCTTTGCTTGACATCATGGGAAAATCAAAAGAAATCAGCCAAGACCTCAGATTTTTTTTTTTGTAGACCTCCACAAGTCTGGTTCATCCTTGGGAGCAATTTCCAAAGGCCTGAAGGTACCACATTCATCTTTACAAACAATAGTACGCAAGTATAAACACCATGAGACCACGCAGCCGTCATACTGCTCAGGAAGGATATGCGTTCTGTCTCCTAGAGATGAACGTACTTTGGTGTGAAAAGTGCAAATCAATAACCAGAACAACAGCAAAGGACCTTGTGAAGATGCTGGAGGAAACAGGTACAAAAGTATCTATATCCACAGTAAAACAAGTCCTATATCGACATAACCTGAAAGGAAGATGCCACTGCTCCAAAACCGCCATAAAAAAGCCAGACTACGGTTTGCAACTGCACATGGGGACAAAGATCGTACTTTTTGGAGAAATGTCCTCTGGTCTGATGAAACAAAAATAGAACTCTTTGGCCATAATGACCATCGTTATGTTTGGAGGAAAAAGGGGGACGCTTGCAAGCCGAAGAACACCATCCCAAGAATGGGCCAAAATTCACCCAACTTATTGTGGGAAGCTTGTGGAAGGCTACCCGAAACGTTTGACCCAAGTTAAACAATTTAAAGGCAATGCTACCAAATACTAATTGAGTGTATGTAAACTTCTGACCCACTGGGAATGTGATGAAATAAATAAAAGCTGAAATAAATCATTTTCTCTACAATTATTTTGACATTTCACATTCTTAAAATAAAGTGGTGATCCTAACTGACCTAAGACAGGGAACTGCACACAAAATCAAGTGTAATGGTTGGATTCAGTCTTGTCAGTTGAACGGTTGTGTCCAGCTTTGGTCTAATCATTTTCCCATAATCTCCAAACGGTTCCCTTTCAATTGGTATCAAGGTTATGCATATGCTTTTCATATTTATTCTGTAAGAAACATTTCAATTCAGCCCTATTATCCATATAGGCCAATTCCCACGTGTGTAAAGGCTTAATATGGATGCGGGGTCTTTGTTGTTTTTCCAGTCAAGGTTCCCCTGGATCGGGTGAAGGCAGGCTGGGAGGAGATGAGTGGCACGTACGACGTCCAGAAGCTAGCGGATAATAATAATAATATGCCATTTAGCAGACGCTTTTATCCAAAGCGACTTACAGTCATGCGTGCATACATTTTTGTGTATGGGTGGTCCCGGGGATCGAACCCACTACCTTGGCGTATCACTATGGGATCTTCAAGGATCTGTTCCCCATGGCCTACTTCGTCCCCCGCGGCACACTGCGCGTCAGCTATGACCAAGACAGCCCAGCACAAGTACATTATGGGAACCGCTTGACGCCCACAGAGGTAAGAGAAATGGATCGTAGGGGATACAGTAGTTTTCATAACAGATACTTCGACAGTTATAGTATATTTTTTTAGCTCTCTGAATCCTGCATGCCTCTCTTTTTCTTATATTTCACCTTCTGTCCTCTGTGTGTGACAGGCTGCTATGGCACCTCAGGTCAGTTTTGTGTCAGAGGAGGGCTCCCTATGGACACTGCTGCTCACCAGCCCAGGTAAGACATACACCATCAGAGAATACCAAGAGTTTTGTAATCCAGTTCTTAACATGTCCACATGGTGGCACTGTGTCCCCATGTGAATGTATGACTAAAGAAACATTTACTGAATGATTCTTTCATTTCAGACGAGCATCTGCTGGACAGTGAAGGGGAGTATGTGCACTGGCTGGTGTGAGTATTGCAATAATGATAATTGTATTGTGCTTTTGTCAAACTTGTAAGTGGTTTAAATCGTCTGGGGGTAAGGGCAATTCCACAGCAAGAGTGATGCTGAGACTCAGTGCATATGTAAAGTTTGGTAACAGAATGACGGCACCAACAGCACAAACCGTCATTCTGTTACCCAACTTTGCATCTGCACTGTTCTTCAAGTCTGCACTGTTCTTCATGTGTTTTTGTAAAATTGTCTGTGGAAATTGTTAAAAGTAGTCCTTGTGCATAGTTGTATGGTTTGTTTAACTTTGCAGAGTCTCAACATCACTCTGTTACTGTGGAATTGCCCGTAACTAACTCCTTCCACCAACAATAGGATGATGATTGATTAAGATAATGACCCTTTTTAGATAATCTGTTTTAATTTATGAACATTAGTTTAATTGCCATCAGAAAATGTAAACCTGTAATTTAAAATGAAAACAATCACAAATTGGTCGCCAAAAAAAAGCGAGTGATTGATGTCCTCTCCTTGTTTCCAGTGGGAACATCCCAGGTGGGGCTGTGACATCAGGAGAGGAGCTGTGTCAATACCTGGCCCCGATCCCCGCCAAGGCTACCGGCTTTCACCGCTTTGTCTACATCCTGTTCAGACAGGAAGGAACCATCGACTTCCATGAAGACATCTGACCGTCGCTATGGTGACTACCAGGACATAGAAGTATCATTTGCGCTCCATGACCATCCTCAATCATCCATCCGTTAATTTCACAGTAACATGCTTCCCCCCTCTCTGCTCCCCCAGTGCATCTCTGTCACAGCGGAGCTTTAAGACTGTAGATTTCTACAGGAATCACCAGGACCGCATGACTCCAGCAGGCCTCTCCTTCTTCCAGAGTCAGTGGGACCAGTCTGTTACCAACAACTTCCATAACACACACAGGTTTTATTAGTGTGGCCGAAACCTTGAGAATGCTGCCGGTAATTTGATACAGTGGGGAGAACAAATATTTGATACACTGCCGATTTTGCAGGTTTTCCTTCTTACAAAGCATGTAGAGGTCTGTAATTTTTTTATTTTTCAAAAATCCAGAAAATCACATTGTATCATTTTTAAGTAATAATTTGCATTTTATTGCATGACATAAGTATTTGATACATCAGAAAAGCAGAACTTAATATTTGGTGCAGAAACCTTTGTTTGCAATTACAGAGATCATATGTTTCCTGTAGGTCTTGACCAGGTTTGCACACACTGCAGCAGGGATTTTGGCCCACTCCTCCATACAGACCTTCTCCAGATCCTTCAGGTTTCGGGGCTGTCGCTGGGCAATACAGACTTTCAGCTCCCTCCAAAGATTTTCTATTGGGTTCAGGTCTGGAGACTGGCTATGCCACTCCAGGACCTTGAGATGCTTCTTACGGAGCCACACCTTAGTTGCCCTGGCTGTGTGTTTCGGGTCATGTTCATGCTGGAAGACCCAGCCACGACCCATCTTCAATGCTCTTACTGAGGGAAGGAGGTTGTTGGCCAAGATCTCACGATACATGGCCCCATCCATCCTCCCCTCAATACGGTGCAGTCGTCCTGTCCCCTTTGCAGAAAAGCATCCCCAAAGAATGATGTTTCCACCTCCATGCTTCACGGTTGGGATGGTGTTCTTGGGGTTGTACTCATCCTTCTTCTTCCTCCAAACATGGCGAGTGGAGTTTAGACCAAAAAGCTATATTTTTGTCTCATCAGACCACATGACCTTCTCCCATTCCTCCTCTGGATCATCCAGATGGTCATTGGCAAACTTCAGACGGGCCTGGACATGCGCTGGCTTGAGCAGGGGGACCTTGTGTGCGCTGCAGGATTTTAATCCATGACGGCGTAGTGTGTTACTAATGGTTTTCTTTGAGACTGTGGTCCCAGCTCTCTTCAGGTCATTGACCAGGTCCTGCCGTGTAGTTCTAGGCTGATCCCTCACCTTCCTCATGATCATTGATGCCCCACGAGGTGAGATCTTGAATGGAGCCCCAGACCGAGGGTGATTGACCTTCATCTTGAACTTCTTCCATTTTCTAATAATTGCACCAACAGTTGTTGCCTTCTCACCAAGCTGCTTGCCTATTGTCCTGTAGCCCATCCCAGCCTTGTGCGGGTCTACAATTGTATCCCTGATGTCCTTACACAGCTCTCTGGTCTTGGCCATTGTGGAGAGGTTGGAGTCTGTTTGATTGAGTGTGTGGACAGGTGTCTTTTATACAGGTAACGAGTTCAAACAGGTGCAGTTAATACAGGTAATGAGTGGAGAACAGGAGGGCTTCTTAAAGAAAAACTAACAGGTCTGTGAGAGCCGGAATTCTTACTGGTTGGTAGGTGATCAAATACTTATGTCATGCAATAAAATGCTAATTAATTACTTAAAAATCATACAATGTGTGCATGAAGTGCTTTGAAAGACTGGTCATGGCTCACATCAACAGCATAATCCCAGAAACCCTAGACCCACTCCAATTTGCATACCGCCCCAACAGATCCACAGATGATGCAATCTCTATCGCACTCCACACTGCCCTTTCCCACCTGGACAAGAGGAACACCTACGTGAGAATGCTATTCATTGACTACAGCTCAGCATTCAACACCATAGTGCCCTCTAAGCTCATCACTAAGCTAAGGATCCTGGGACTAAACACCTCCCTCTGCAACTGGATCCTGGACTTCCTGACGGGCCGCCCCCAGGTGGTAAGGGTAGGTAACAACACATCTGCCACACTGATCCTCAACACGGGGGCCCCTCAGGGGTGCGTGCTCAGTCCCCTCCTGTACTCTCTGTTCACCCATGACTGCATGGCCAGGCACGACTCCAACACCATCATTAAGTTTGCCGACGACACAACAGTGGTAGGCCTGATCACCGACAACGATGAGACAGCCTATAGGGAGGAGGTCAGAGATCTGGCCGTGTGGTGCCAGGACAACAACCTCTCCCTCAACGTGACCAAGACAAATGAGATGATTGTGGACTACAGGAAAAAAAAGAGGACTGAGCACACCCCCATTCACATCGACGGGGCTGTAGTGGAACAGGTTGAGAGCTTCAAGTTCCTTGGTGTCCACATCACCAACAAACTATCATGGTCCAAACACACCAAGACAGTCGTGAAGAGGGCACGACAAAGCCTATTCCCCCTCAGGAGACTAAAAAGATTTGGCATGGGTCCTCAGATCCTCAAAAAATTCTACAGCTGCACCATCGAGAGCATCCTGACTGGTTGCATCACCGCCTGGTATGGCAACTGCTTGGCCTCCGACCGCAAGGCACTACAGAGGGTAGTGCGTACGGCCCAGTACATCACTGGGGCAAAGCTTCCTGCCATCCAGGACCTCTATACCAGGCGGTGTCAGAGGAAGGCCCTCAAAATTGTCAAAGACTCCAGCCACCCTAGTCATAGACTGTTCTCTCTGCTACCGCACGGCAAGCGGTACCGGAGTGCCAAGTCTAGGTCCAAAAGACTTCTCAACAGCTTCTACCCCCAAGCCATAAGACTCCTGAACAGCTAATCATGGCTACCCGGACTATTTGCACTGCCCCCCCACCCCATCCTTTTTACGCTGCTGCTACTCTGTTAAGTATTTATGCATAGTCACTTTAACTCTACCCACATGTACATATTACCTCAACTACCTCAACTAGCCGGTGCCCCCGCACATTGACTCTGCAACGGTACCCCCCTGTATATAAAGCCTCCCTACTGTCGCTTTATTTTACTTCTGCTCTTTTTTTCTCAACACTTTTTTTGTTGTTGTTTTATTCTTACTTTTTTTGTTTAAAATAAATGCACTGTTGGTTAAGGCCTGTAAGTAAGCATTTCACTGTAATGTCTGCACCTGTTGTATTCGGCGCATGTGACCAATAAAATTTGATTTGATTTGATGTGATTTTCTGGATTTTTGTTTTAGATTCCGTCTCTCTCAGTTGAAGTGTAACTATGATAAAAATTACAGACCTCTACATGCTTTGTAAGTAGGAAAACCTGCAAAATCGGCAGTGTATCAAATACTTGTTCTCCCCACTGTATGTGCAAATGTCCTTTGCTATACACTCATTGCCATGTGTGCGTGGTTGTTGCAGACATGTCTCTTCCAAGAAAGTTGTGCTTTTGAGTTTTACACTTTCTGGGAAAGGTTTGTGTGGGGTTTTAATTGTGTGGATACTTATCTTTCTAATAAGTGTCCTTAGACTAGAGCATGGCTCTCCAACCTGGTTCCTGGAGCGCTACACTCCTGAAGGTTTTCACTCCAAATCCAGTTGTAACTAACCTGATTCAGCTTATCAACCATCTTATTATTCGAATCAGGTGCTCTAGGTTAGGGTTGGAGTGAAAACCTACTGTACGGTAGCTCTCCAGAAACAGGGTTGGAGAGCCCTGCTGTACAGGACGGCATCTCTCCAGGAACAGGGTTGGAGAGCCCTGCTGTACAGGATGGCATCTCTCCAGGAACAGGGTTGGAGAGCCCTTCTGTTCTCTTCCATCAATGCACTTAGCGGGCTGATTCAGACTTAGGAAATGTACATCTTTCCTACGCACTTCCTATGTAGTTGGTATTCAGACTTAACTAATGCAGGCGCCTAATGTGCTCTACAGACCGTGATCTGGCATCCCTTGCCACATGTAATTAGACCGCTGAAAACCCTCCCACTTGCTGGCAAACAGATATTCTTGTGGCGTTTTCACTCAATAGGGTTTTCATTACATTTATCTTAAGCCATCCCTTTAAATACGGTGTACCTTTTTAATTAGAATTGTTGACCGACTCACTAGAATACATTGAGAGAACTGGTTCAGAATATAGGGATCAATGAAAGAAATACATCTAAATACAGTGCCTTTTAGAAAGTATTCATACCCCTTGACTTATTCCACATTTTGTTACAGCCTGAATTCATATGGATTAAATGTGTTTTTATACACTTTAGCAAATATATTCAATTAAATGCAGATCTCATTTACATCAGTATTTACACCCCTGAGTAAATACTTTGTAGAAGAACCTTTGGCTGTGATTACAGCAGGGAGTCTTTCTGGGTAGGTCTAAGAGCTTCCACACATAGATTGTGCAATATTTGCCCATTATTTAAAAACTTCTTCAAGCTCTGTTAAATTGGTTGTTGATCATTGCTAGACAACCATTCTCAGGTTTTGCCATATTTTCAAGTAGATTTAAGTCAAAACTGTAACTCGGCCACTCAGTAACATCCGCTGTCTTGGTAAGCAACTCCAGTGCAGATTTGGCCTTGTGTTTTAGATTATTGTGCTGTTGAAAGGTGAATGAATCTCCCAGCGTCAGGTGGAAAGCAGACAAACAGGTTTTCCTCTAGGAGCTTGCCTGTGCTTGGCTCCATTCCATTTCTTTTGTATCCTGAAAAACTCCCCAGTCCTTGATGATTACAAGTTACTCCACCTCAAGAATTCCATTTATCGAAAGGTTCGGCACACGCATACTCAGGCCGACTGGCTGTCGTTCAGGCAATTGAGAAATAAGTGCACTCAGGCTGTCCGGAAGACTAAAGTTAGTTACTTTAAGGAGCAGTTCTCTCTCTGTGGCTCTAACCCCAAGAAGTTCTGGAAAACAGTGAAATAATAAATCCTCCTCACAGCTGCCCATGTCCCTTAATGTTGATGATGCGGTTGTTACTGACAAGGAGCGCATGGCTGAGCTCTTTAATCACCACTTCATTAAGTCAGGATTCCTATTTGAATCAGCCATGCCTCCTTGCACAACACTTCCTCATCTCCCAGCCCTTCTAATGCGACTAGCCCCGATGCTCCTCCCCCTTTTCCCCCTGCCCCACTACAAAGTTTCTCCCTGCAGGCGGTCACTGAGTCTGAGGTGCTAAAGGAGCTCCTTAAACTTGACCCCAAAAAAAAAAATATCAAATAGTTTAAATCCTTTCTTCTTCTAGCCTATCTCTGACCTTTTTAACCTGTCTCTCCTCTCTGGGGAGGTTCCCATTGCTTGGAAGGCAGCCTCGGTGCGTCCTTTATTTAAAGGGGGAGATCAAGCTGATCCTAACTGTTATAGGCCAATTTCTATTTTGTCCTGTTTATGTGTTTAAGTGTTGGAAAAACTTGTCAACAATCAACTGACTGGCTTTCTTGATGTCTATAGTATTCTCTCTGGTATGCAATCTGGTTTCCGCTCAGGTTTTGGATGTGTCACTGCAACCTTAAAGGTCCTAAATGATGTCACCATTGCCCTTGATTCTATGCAATGTTGTGCTGCTATTTTTATTGACTTGGCCAAAGCTTTTGATATGGTAGACCATTCCATTCTTGTGGGCCGGCTAAGGAGTATTGGTGTCTCTGAGGGATCTTTGGCCTGGTTTGCTAACTACCTCTCTAAAAGAGTGCAGTGTATAAAGTCAGAACATCTGCTGTCTCAGCCACTGCCTGTCACCAAGGGGGTACCCCAAGGCTCAATCCTAGGCCCCACGCTCTTCTCAATTTACATCAACAACATAGCTCAGGCAGTAGGACGCTCTCTCGTCCATTTACAGTGCCTTGCAAAAGTTTATTTTATTTTTATTTTGTTGCATTACAACCTGTAATTTAAATTGATTTTTATTTGGATTTCATGTAATGGACATACACAAAATAGTCCAAATTGGTGAAGTGAAATTAAAAAATAACTTGTTTCAAAAAATTCTAAAAGATAAATAACTGAAAAGTGGTGCGTGCATATGTATTCACCCCCTTTGCTATGAAGTCCCTAAATAAGATCTTGTGCAACCAATTACCTTCACAAGTCACATAATTAGTTAAATAAAGTCCACCTGTGTGCAATCTAAGTGTCACATGATCTGTCACATGATCTCAGTATATATACACCTGTTCTGAAAGGCCCCAGAGTCTGCAACACCACTAAGCAAGGGGCACCACCAAGCAAGCGGCACCATGAAGACACGGAGCTCTCCAAACAGGTCAGGGACAAAGTTGTGGAGAAGTACAGATCAGGGTTGGGTTATAAAAAAATATCAGAAACTTTGAACATCCCACGGAGCAACATGAAATCCATTATTAAAACATTGAACGAATATGGCACAACAACAAACCTGCCAAGAGAGGGCCACCCACCAAAACTCACGGACCAGGCAAGGAGGGTATTAATCAGAGAGGCAACAAGAGACCAAAGATAACCCTGAAGGCGCTGCAAAGCTCCACAGCGGAGATTGGAGTATCTGTCCTCAGGACCACTTTAAGCAGTACACTCCACAGAGGTGGGCTTTACGGAAGAGTGGCCAGAAAAAAGCCATTGCTTAAAGAAAAAAATAAGCAAACACGGTTGGTGTTCGCCAAAAGGCATGTGGGAGACTCCCCAAACATATGGAAGAAGGTACTCTGGTCAGATGTGACTAAAATTGAGCTTTTTGGCCATCAAGGAAAACGCTATGTCTGGCACAAACCCAACGCCTCTCATCACCGTGAGAACACCATCCCCACAGTGAAGCGTGGTGGTGGCAGCATCATGCTGTGGGGATGTTTTTCATCGGCAGGGACTGGGAAACTGGTCAGAATTGAAGGAATGATGGATGGCGCTAAATACAGGGAAATTCTTGAGAGAAACCTGTTTCAGTCTTCCAGAGATTTGAGACTGGGACTGAGGTTCACCTTCCAGCAGGACAATGACCCTAGTCAAAGCCCAGACCTCAATCCAATTGAGAATCTGTGGTATGACTTAAAGATTGCTGTACACCAGCAGAATCCATCCAACTTGAAGGAGCTGGAGCAGTTTTGCCTTGAAGGATGGGCAAAAATCCCAGTGGCTAGATGTGCCAAACTTATAGAGACATACCCCAAGAGACTTACAGCTGTAATTGCTGCAAAAGTTGGCTCTACAAAGTATTGACTTTGGGGGGGTGAATAGTTATGCACGCTCAAGTTTTCAGTTTTTTTTGTCTTATTTCTTGTTTGTTTAACAATAAAAAATATTTTGCATCTTCAAAGTGGTAGGCATGTTGTGTAAATCAGATGATACAAACCCCCCAAAAATCAATTTTAATTCCAGGTTGTAAGGCAACAAAATAGGAAAAATGCCAAGGGGGATGAATACTTTCGCAAGCCACTGTATATGCAGATGAACAGTCTTGTACTCAGCTGGCCCCTCCCTGGATTTTGTGTTAAATGCTCTACAACAAGCTTTCTCTTCTGAACACCTCTAAAACAAAGAATGCCCCTCTCCCCAACGGTGTGATTACTACCTCTGAGGGTTTAGAGCTTTAGGTAGTCACCTCATACAAGTACTTGGGAGTATGGCTAGATGGTACATTGTCCTTCTCTCAGCACATATCCAAGCTGCAGGCTAAGGTTAAATCTAGACTTGGTTTCCTCTATCATAATCGCTCCTCTTTCACCCCAGCTGCCAAACGAATCCTGATTCAGATGACCATCCTACCCATGCTAGATTACGGAGACGTAATTTATAGATCGGCGAGCGGCTAGATGTTCTTTACCATTCGGCCATCAGATTTGCCACCAATGCTCCTTATAGGACACATCACTGCACTCTATACTTCTCTGTAAACTGGTCATCTCTGTATACCCGACGCAAGACCCACTGGTTGATGCTTATTAATATAACCCTCTTAGGCCTCACTCCCCCCTATCTGAGATACCCACTGCAGCCCTCAACCTCCAAATACAACACCTGTTCTGCCAGTCACATTCTGTTGAAGGCCCCCAAAGCACACACATCCCTGGGTCGCTCCTCTTTCCAGTTCGCTGCAGCTTGCGACTGGAACGAGCTGCAAAAAAACACTCAAACTGGACAGTTTTATCTCCATCTCTTCATTCAAAGACTCAATCATGGACACTCTTACTGACACTTGTCACTGATTCGCGTGATTTATTGTTGTCTCTACCTTGCCCTTTGTGCTGTTGTCTGTGCCCAATAATGTTTGTACCATGTTTTGTGCTACTACCATGTTGTGTTGCTACCGTATTGTTGTCGTCATGTTGTGTTGCTCCAATGCTGTGTTGTTGTCTTAGGTCTCTCTTTATGTAGTGGTGTCGTGATGTGTGTTTTGTTCCTACATTTTGTATTTTTAATCCCAGCCCCAGTCCCCGCAGGAGGCCTTTTGGTAGGCCGTCATTGTAAATAAGAATTTGTTATTAACTGACTTGCCTAGTTAAATAAACGTTACATAAAAAGAATATATCCACCACTATGCTTGAAAATATGGAGAGTGGTATTCAGTAATGTGTTGTATTGGATTTGCCCCAAACACAACTTTCTATTCAGGACAAAATGTTTATTGCTTTGCCAATTTTTTTGTAGTATTACTTTTGTGCCTCGTTGCAAACAGGATGTATGTTTTGGAATATTTTTTATTCTGTACAGGCTTCCTTCTTTTCACTATGTCAATTAGGTTAGTATTGTGGAATAACTACAATGTTGTTGATCCATCGTCAGTCCCTGAGCGGTTTCCTTCCTGCTCGACTGAGGGACCTTACAGATAATTGTAGGTGTGGGGTACAGAGATGAGGTAGTCATTTAAAAATCATGTTAAACATTTATTGCACACTGAGTCCATGCAACTTTTGTGACTTATTAAGCACATTTTTACTCCTGAACTTATTTAGGCTTGCCATAACAAAGGGGTTGAATACTTGACTCAAATTTCAGCTTTTCATTTGTAATTAATTTGTAACATTTAAAAAAAAAACATTCCACTTCAGTATTTTGGGGTATCATGTATAGGCTAGTGACAATAAAAATAAATTTTATCAATTTTAAATTCAGGCTGTAACAAAACAAAATATGGAAAAAGTCAAAGGGTGTGAATAGTTTCTGAATGCGCTGTATATGCACAGTTGTCTCTGTTTCAGCACCAACTGGTAGATTTAAAAATACTCTTATAGATTATTTAGCAACATTTTTGTGTTAGGAAAGTATGTATGAATCAAACAGGTTTGGAAAGCCATTGCATACAATGTATATTGATTAATCAAAAATAGTGGTTTGATTCATCCTGAAAGTTGCCATATTCATGTTCAATCAATGAAATATTGGAAGGTGGAAAAAAGTGTACAATAGGGGTTGAACAATAGTCCTAATCATGGAACTGTATGACAACGGTCCAGTCGCCGTGAACCGTGCTCCAGGTTTAAACTGCTATGTGTGGTCGGATTATGGTCTTAGCATGCAATGATTACATCAAGCTTGTGAGTCTACAAACTTGTTGGATGCATTTGCAGTTTGTTTTAGTTGTGTTTTGGATTATGTTCTGCCTAAAGGAAATTAAAGGCAAATAATGTATTGTGTCATTTTTTACTTTTATTGTAAATAATATAATGTTTCTGAACACTTCTACATTAATGTGGACGCTACCATATTTACAGATAATCATGAATGAATCGTGAATAATGATGAGTGAGAGTTAGAGGCATAAATATCATACCCCCCAAAAAAATGCTAACCTCCCTTGTTATGGTGAGAGGTTAGAATGTTTTAGGGGTATAATCTTTGTGCCTCTAAACTTTCTCAATCATCATTATTCACAATTCATTTATGGTTATCCGTAATCGTGTTAGTATCCACATTAATGTAGAAGTGTTCAGAAACATGACGTTCTTATTTACAATAAAAGTGACTCAAATTACATAATACATTATTTGCCATGTATTTATATTGGACAAGCTTGATGTCGTCATTGCATGCTAGGAATATGGTACCAAATACTTAACTTTTGACTAAATTGAATAAACTATAAGTGAATTTGTCCAAATACTTATGACACCTTTAAATGGAAAGATATAGACCTTCAGAAAGTATTCACACCCCTTGACTTTTTCCACATTTGGTTGTGTTACAGCCTGAATAAAAAAAATATATATGAAATTGAGATTTTGTGTCACTGGCCGACACACAATACCCCATAATGTGTAAGTAGAATTATGTTTTTAGAATTTTTGAAATTAATAAAAAATGAAAAGCTGAAATGTCTTGAGTCAATAAGTATTCAACCCCTTCGTTATGGCAAGCCTAAAGTGAATTGCTCCCCGCGCTGCAGACGGCTGTATTGGTCTGCTAATACAGGACTAGCAAAGGCCAAGTGCACTACTTTTGTGAAAAAAGCGCTGCAGAGGGCTATTTCGGTTCTCTAATAAATAGGCAGCACATCAGATTGAAGAGGGCAGCATTTTCTGAGCTAAACTGACCAAGACGCACCTCCAACAACACATAAAACCTCACATAATTCTGCCCCAAAACAATGACAATTTCTTTCAACCAGTGGCATATGTGCTTTTTAGGTGAGTGCTAATTACATTTACATTTTAGTCATTTAGCAGACGCTCTTATCCAGAGCGACTTACAGGAGCAATCAGGGTTAAGTGCCTTGCTCAAGGGCACATCGACAGATTTTTCACCTAGTCGGCTTGGAACCAGCGACCTTTCGGTTACTGGCACAACGCTCTTAACCACTAAGCTACCTGCCGCCCCTAATGCCGCCCTGTGATAAGCAGTGGCCACTTTGTCAAATGCGAAAAATATTTTGCTTGTCCATTCCCAGCGCGCCTCTCCAGGGTGATGTTTCATCTAACATAAATAATGTACAGATACAGTGCATTCGGAAAGTATTCAGACCCCTTGACTTTTTCCACATTTTGTTACGTTACAGCCTTATTCTAAAATGGTTTTAATAGTTCTCCCCCCCCCCCCCCCCATCAATCTACACACAATACCCCATAATCACGAAGCAAAAACTGTTTTTTAGAAATTGTGAAAATGTATACACATTTTTAAACGGAAATATCACATTTACATAAGTATCCAGACCCTTTACTCAGTACTTTGTTGAAGCTCTGTTGGCAGCCATTACAGCCTCGAGTCTTCTTGGGTATGACGCTACATGCTTGGCACACCTGTATTTTATGGAGGACTAAAAGTGCCACAATTAAATAAATAAATACACCATTAAATAATTACTTAAATGTGTCATTAATTAATTAAAATTAGAATTAAATACATAAATGTGTTATTAAATGTGTCATTAATTAATTCAAATACCGATTCATTTTATGTAAAATACATATATAATTATTTCACTATTTACATTTACATTTCATGATCCTGCATTGCAGTGATTCATGAATTACTTAAAACTGTCAAACTGACCCATCAAAAGTTGGTAGGCGGAACCTAACGCCTGATTGGTTACCCTCTGCATCAAGCCAAGACAAATCAATTCCGGATAATGGATTGATGCAGAGCTACTGAACACATTCCAATACACTGGGTGGCGCTATTCACCTCTACGTTGGTTTAGGGGGGGGAAGCATAAACCTAGCTAGTTCGCTAATCGGCTAAATGGTGTTAGCTGGCTTGAGCATCCCAAGATAGAAGTAGAGGCTGTTTTAGCTGACTGGTGACCATTGAGCTGTTACGTTTTTCTGTGTTGCAGCGGAGGTAGCAAGGCTCTTTGCGCCATATAACATTGGAGCCAGAAGGAATATGACGAGACGACCAGCACAAGTCCAAGTTAGCCGAAGAAGCTACACACACACTGTCTGTTGTTTGGCTGACCACAATGCGGATAAAATTCCAAGCGTACTGTTTAAAGCTGAACTTCTTACTTCAGGACTTGGAGAGCAAAAAGTAACATTTTCAGGTCAGTGCGAAACTAGGCATTTACCAAAAGTAAAAAAAGTTTGTACTGTCTGTGGCTTGTTGAAATTATTTGCATTTCTTTTTATAGTGACTCAAACTTAATTGGTGTTCATAGTGTCAATAATAGTTATCACAGGCTTATTTGCTTAATTTAAGGTGAGGTGAGTTATGATTTTGTTTTGTTTTTTTCTCCAGGGAATGACCACGATCCCATGGTTATAACAAATAAACTGATGGAAGTGTTTCCGAAGCTCCAACAAGGGGGAGGCTTTGAATTTCTAAAACTTGTAGGATCTACTCGCAGTCGAAATCTTGCGTTGCTTCAGTGTCCCAGCACTGGATACACCCTTGCCTATCTGAAAGATCCATCGACGATGATTGGACAGGCTACAATCTACATACGTCCACTTCAACAGGATCTACCCTTAGATTGTGTACATACATTTACAGAGACTTAGTTTAATACATAATCAAAACAAAGATTACTGGTGACTTTTAATCATTAATTAAAAGCCATTTGTTGTTGTTGTTGTTAGGAGAGCTCACGTCCTGCCTCTGGTCCAGTCATCCCCTGCATCACTTGTCAGAAGGAAGTTCCCTTTTCAGAGATGAAGCTGCACAGATTGAGCTGCAATGGGTATGTACTTCTTAAAGCAATGCAAGGGTAGCATAATTTATTTTCTTTGGGAATATGTCTCTCTTATTGTTGTGCACACAAATAAGCGAGTATGACCATCATTTCAATTGTGTTAACTTCAAGGACACCCATGCAGGAATCAGAAAGAGAACAAGAGGGAGGCCAAAGTGAAGAAAATGATAGTGAGACAGCCCTAGTCAGTGACAGTGTTCCAGTGAGGCCTGAAACATCAGCTGAGAGTGCAGTAGTACCGGCAGTGATTGTCAACGAGGAGTTGGATCGCAAAGAAACAGACAGTGGTTTGTGTCATCACAATAGTGTTGCTATAAGATTGTGTGTAACTGAAAAGTTAATAGAAAGATAACACCTGTAGGATATAATTAGATAAGATAATACAGTTACAGACAATTAATAACATGCAACTGGGTTTTTCTATTTTTCTAATATTTAGTTGTAGTTGTTTAGTAGTGCTGTTTTTATGTCAACTCAGCGTTGTGACAGGTTCTGAAGATGTTGGGTCTCACGTTTTGTCAGTGAAATGAACAGAATTTTCCTCCTGTTCTGTAGAGTGAGAGGATATCTGTATATGCAGGTAACATGCCAACTCACAATATGTCTCTCTGTAATAGATAACTTTATTGTTGTTGTTTGTTTAGAATGGAAGCTTATTAAAGAACCCACTCAAGCTGCCAAAGTTTTCAAAGAGAATCTGCTAAGGGAACATGCAACTGGGAAACCACTTAGAATGAAGATGGATGTAAGGGACTCTGAAGAGGACAGGGAACGGGAGCTTCTCTTATTCTATAAACAGCAGCAAGAATGGGCATGTCCACTTCATTGTACTCTGGTTGGTAAGTAATATAACATTTATAATATAAATACATCAGTACAGTTTATACCACTCAAGTAGCTTATATGGAATTGTTAAATGGGAGAATGGAATGCACAAAATTATATAATTGATAAAAATGTTATATGTATGTATGTGAATATTGTGCACAATATACTCTTGTTATCTGGAATAATCAATATTAAGGATGCTATTCTAGAATTACAGCCAATAGAAGTTTTTCTCCCTTTCTTGTTAAATGTTACCAAATCCAGTTACCTGTATTAGGCCGCCACTTTTTTTCCAGTGTTATTATCAGTATTTTATTTCAGGTGATGTTGCTATCGGAGAGGGAGTGATGCGGTACTTTATGACAACAATCATATCCAAACTCCAGTTTGGATTCAGTCTAGATCTTGGTAAGTATCTTACTAATTTTTTGAAGGTTAATCCATCTATAAATTGCAGAAATGTCTGTCTGTAGCGCATGTCTCTCAGTTAGTCCGATGGATTTCAAACTTGACAGGTGTCTTGCTCTGGTCACGAGTAAGTGCAGTGCCAAGTTTGACGACGTTTGGATAAACGCAAAAGATAGCGTTACATATATAGGTAAAAGAAGCACACATTGGCTTTTGCCGCTCTTGCTGCTTGCCATTCTCACACTGCATGCAACGCTGACTGAGCACCTGTTTGTGTCGTGACTCACTCTACACCGCCTCTCTCTATGCGCGCGCACACACACACACGCGTACACGTACGTTCTGGTGGTTGATGAACGCGGATATGTGCTGTTTAGCGGAGGGCCGGTGGGCAATGTTTTGTGTCAGGTAAGTCTGTAGTAGGGTATACAGGGGAATTGAATTTGAAGTGGTTTGGGGTCCTTCTGTAAGTCATTTTGGAGTAGGCTACAATTTGGTTTAAGTGAATTCTACAAGCAGCAATACCACAGGCCAAGTAATCGCCACTAGTATGATGTGATGTAATCTATCTATCTATCTATCTATCTATCTATCTAACTATCTATCTATCTATCATACATTTTTATTTAATGTATTTAAGAGGTTAATTGTTGTGACTTTATTCCCTGCTCTCTTGGTACTTTACAGGAGGAATGGGCCGAACACTGCTATTTGAGGGTGAACCTGACCATCTTGTTCCAGCAGCATCAGAGGCACTTATTGAAAGCAACCTCTTCCGGGTTGCAGGAAGGATGTTGGGCCACACCTTTCTGCATGATGGTCCCCATGTCACAGGACTAAGTCCTGCTGTAATTCATGTACTGTTCAATGGGGACCCTGAAATGGCTACTGTTGTTACAGAAGAGTGTCCTGATCTGCACATCAGGAGCATCATAGAACTGGTATGTAACCTAAAAGAAACTTTGCCATGTAAAAAATATTGCTTGGGCAGATATAATAACTTGTATGGTCTTAATTCTAGCTTGAACATGAAGATCTTACACCGGAACAGAAGGACACAGTTTCAGATCTTTCCATGTCTTGGGATCTTCCGGCAGTCACCAAAACAAATCGGAGATGGCTACATAACAAACTTCTACTCCATGCAGTGAGTTCCTGCTGGTTAAGTGACAGAATTCATCGCTGTACTTGTTGAAATTATAGAATGTGTTGTGAACCCTGGCTTGTTATGTTAACACGAGAGTTTAAGTACTAGAGTTTTAATGGATTTTTATAAAGCACTTTATTGTGTTTATTAACATTTTTCCTACTGTGCCAACTTTTGTCAAATTTGGGTTAAGGATTTGGGCTGTAATATGGGTCGGTCTGTCTCTTAGGTCGTTGGGAGGACCATGCGCCAAATTAAACAGTTGAGAAAGGGACTGAAAGATGTGATGGTATGGCCCCTGCTGACATCTAGGCCGGATGTTGTACCACTTCTTTTCCCCAAAATGGCTGAAATGCAGTTCACACCCCAGGTAAGTCAGTAATTTAGTTATATTTGTGACTTAACTTGATGAATTTACGTGTATTTTCAATGACTGAGATGGATATTTTTCCATTTTCTAAGAATTTGATCTGCATAGTCCTTCACCAAAATAAGTTCTCCCTTTTTTTAAATTACAATTTTTGTTTTCTTTAAGATGCTCCTAGAAAAAATCACATGGCCAGTTGAGGACAGTGATGATGAAGACTTTGACTTAGACACCACCTGCCGCATCACTGGCTTTCTAAGGATGTTCATTGAAACAGGTATAAACCTTATTTTCTCTCTTTACAAATGCTTCTATGTCTCATGGATAGATATGATCAATTACAGTTGAACTAAATGTCTTTAATCCATTTTATGACTTTTAGCTTCATCAGGTACCCTGGCCCAGCTGCTGACATTCTGGGTTGGCTGGGAGATGCTTCCTCCTGAACTGAGAGTGGAGATTTCTGGGGGAACCCTTCCTACGTCCTCCACATGCTTTGAAACCCTAAAGCTGCCAGCTCATTTCAAACTCTACATGGACTTTGAGAAAGCACTTGTCGCTGCCATAAAAAGTACTGGATTTGGGCTTGTTTAAGTTTTTTCAGACGTCAATTAGGGCTGGGCAATATTTTAATATTATATCTATCGTGATATAAGACTAGATATCGTCTTAAGGTGCTTTTCCATTACCAGTACCTACTTGACTCGCCTCGCCTCGACTCGCTGTGCGTCCGTTTCCCATTGCAGATTTTAGGACGAGGCGAGTAGGTACCATGTAATGGAAAAGCACCATTAGATTTTGAAGAAGTGTAATATCGTTACATGGTAAGTTTAGTCTTTTCCTGGTTTCAAAGGCTGCATTACAGTAAAGTGATGTCATTTTCTGAACTTACCAGACTGTTCTAGCTGTTCTATTATTTGCCTTTTACCACTTAGTCATTATATCCACAATATGATAGTTATTTATCCGAAATCTAAATGTGGAAGATATTTTGTGAATGCACCAATTGTCAACCTTACAATTTCGTTGCAATATCGACATCAAGGTGTTAGGTCAAAAATGTGATATTTGATTTTCTCCATATTGCCCAGCCCTAATGTCAATGCATACACAGTTCAGATGAATTGACACAAGTTCAGTGTCTTTGAAAACATTAACACACTGTGCAGTAGTTGACTTTTTTTTCTTCCATTTACTAAAATCAAACTGTTCTGCACCTTCAGTGCTAACAGTACAGCATTCATGTTAGTCATTCTGTGGACCATAATGAGACAGGAAGCTTCAAAGAAACAGCTTTTTTTCCTTTCTTTTAAAAGGAAAGTAAACTTTCAGTTTTTCCTTGCTTGTTCTAACACAACAAATAAAAACATGGGTTGGACATCAGTCTAAGATTCTTGATAACACTTCCACAGTCTCTACATATAGTCTAAGTGCATCAGTAACAGAAACTCCTGGAGCTGGCAAAATTGCAACCTCTTCATCTGAGAGCTCACGGGCCAGCTGAACCTCGGGGACTGACACAGTGCCTCGATGAAGGCAGTGAGGTCCGTTCCAATCGATCCCATATTCTTCAGGAACCTGAATGGATGACAAGCATAATCAGTCTTGTACTTAAAACTAGTTTGACATGTCCTTACACAAGATTGTTATTTTTGGTCACCAAGGCAGTGAGAAATGAAATGTTACTTATTCAGTTTTTTAAAATAATACAGCTTTGCATAGTATGCACTGTAGAAACTACAGCTCACAGGTTGATGTCTTTCCATAAGCGGGCTTCCTTCACCTTTCAAAGGGGCAGAGCTCCAAATTAAAAATACATTTAAATAATGCCCATATTATTATCTACTCACTTGGAACATGCACACCTCTTGCATTCAGGTGACCACGCATTAGCTTGTAGCCGGTGTTTGGATGACTTCTGTGAATTTCACTTACAATACGGTCTAACTCCTCATCATTCACAGCTGAATAGAGATCTGTCTTTCTGTACAAACAAGAAAAACACAACATCAAGTAATGTTACCTTAAACGTCATATTCTTTCCGAGTGTATGAGAGCAGCAATTCATAAACAGAAAACTCATGAATTTAGTGTAAATACCTTAAACTGTATTGTTGCATGCGCCTCCTGATGGTCCTCTTTGACACACCGAACATCGCTGCAAATTTGAACTGCGGGAACTCCACAAAGAAGTTGATGCTCCAGAACTGCACTCGGTATGTCAAACGCCAAACGCCCCGGTCCCTGTGTGTGTTGGGCCTGAAGTGCCCTGGTACCAGAGAAGCGGTGGACAACTTCTTCTAGATTTGCAATCACTGTGGTCGATATCTTCGTCGGAAAGTGCGGAAATGACTCCAACAACTTCAATAAGTTCCTCTGCTTTACTAGCTACATGCTCTGGGTCAGCAGGTCCTGCTTCTACATCCTCTGCTAAGTTTAAAATGTCTCTAACCAACTCCCTGGAAAGTTCACGGAGATCCTCCATTGTCTCTATCCAGGTTGGCCTACTCTACTTCAGACCAAAGCAATGGATCAGACTAGATTCGCGTTAGCCCCGCCCACTGACTTTGATGGGTCAGTTTGACAGTTTTAAGTAATTCATGAATCACTGCAATGCAGGATCATGAAATGTAAATGTAAATAGTGAAATAATTATATATGTATTTTACATAAAATGAATCGGTATTTGAATTAATTAATGATACATTTAATTACACATTTATGTATTTAATTCTAATTTTAATTAATTAATGACACATTTAAGTAATTATTTAATGGTGTATTTATTTATTTAATTGTGGCACTTTTAGTCCTCCATAGTATTTTGGGCGTTTCTCCCATTCTTCTCTGCAGATCCTCTCAAGCTCTGTCAGGTTGGATGCATAGCTATTTTCAGGTCTCTCCAGCGATGTTCGATCGGGTTCAAGTCCGGGCTCTAGCTGAGCCACTCAAGGACATTCAGAGACTTGTCCCGAAGCCACTTCTACGTTGTCTTGGTGTGTGCTTAGGGTCGTTGTCCTGTTGGAAGGTAAACATTCGCCCCAGCCTGAGGTCCTGAGCGTTCTGGAGCAGGTTTCCATCAAGGATCTTTCTGTACTTTGCTCCGTTCATCTTTCCCTCAATCCTGACTAGTCTCCCAGTCCCTGCCGCTGAAAAACTTCCCCACAGTATGATGCTACGACCACCATGCTTCACCGTAGGGATGGTCCCAGGTTTCCTCCAGATGTGACGCTTGGCATTCAGGCCAAATAGTTCAATCTTGGTTTCATCAGACCTCTAAGTCCTTTAGGTGCCTTTTGGCAAACTCCAAGCGGGCTGTCATTTTAATAATATAATAATAATATGCCATTTAGCAGAGGAGTGGCTTCCGTCTGGCCACTCTACCATAAAGGCCTGATTGGTGGAGTGCTGCAGAGATGGTTGTCCTTCTGGTTGGTTATCCCATCTCCACAGAGGAACTCTGTAGCTCTGTCAGAGTGACCATCAGGTTCTTGGTCATCTCCCTGACCAAGGCCCTTCTCCCATGATTGCTCAGTTTGGCCGGGCAGCCAGATCTAGGAAGTCTTGGTTGTTCCAAAATGATGGAGGCCACTGTGTTCTTGAGGACCTTCAATGCTGTAGAAATGTTTTGGTACCCTTCCCCAGATCTGTGCCTCGACACAATCCTGTCTTGGAGCTCTACAGACAATTCCTTCGACCTCATGGCTTGGTTTCTGCTCTGACATGCACGGTCAACTGTGGGACCTTATATAGACAGGTGTGTGCCTTTCCAAATCATGTCCAATCAATTGAATTTACCACAGGTGGATTCCAATCAAGTTGTAGAAACATCTCAAGCATGATCAATGGAAACAGGATGCACCTGAGCTCAATTTCGAGTCTCATAGCAAAGGGTCTGAGTACTTAAGTAAATAAGGTATTTCTGTTTTTTATTTTGAACAAATTTGCATAAACTTCAAAAAATCTGTTTTCGCTTTGTCATTATGGGGTATTGTGTGTAGATTGATGAGGAAAATATTTTATTTAATCTATTTTTGAATAAGGCTGTAACGTAAAAAAAATATGGAAAAAGTCAAGGGGTCTGAATACTTTCCGAATGCACTATACATACTGAAAAAAAATATAAACGCAACATGTAAAGTGACAATGAAAGCAGACATTTTCCATACGCACAAAAAGCTTCTCTCAAATGTTGTGCACAAATTAGTGAGCATTTCTCCTTTGCCAAGATAATCCATCCACCTGACAGGTGTGGCATATCACAAAGCTGATTAAACAGCATGATTATTACACAGGTGCACCTTGTGCTGGGGACAATAAAAGGCCACTCTTAAATGTGCAGTTTTGTCACACAATGCCACAGATGTCTACATTTAGAGGGAGCGCTCAATTGGCATGCTGACTGCAGGAATGTCCACCAGAGCTGTTGCCAGAGAATTGAATGTTCATTTCTCTACCATAAGCCGCCTCCAACGTTATTTTAGAGAATTTGGCAGTACGTCCAACCGGCCTCACAACCGCAGACCACGTGTAACCACGCCTCCACATCCGGCTTCTTCACCTGCGGGATCATTTTTAAAGCCTCAAAGGATAAGATGATCCAACTTTCAAAACAAGTACTTTTTGGCTAGCCACAGCAGTCAACTAGCTAGCTAGGTAGCTGTTTAGCTTTCTAGCACATTCACAAATGTTTGTAAACAATTAAGAAGCTAGTTAGCTCCCACATGTTCTTGTCAAACTGTCAACAGAGTAGTTAGCAAGCAACAAGATAACAGTCTAAAAACAGCTTGAGTGCAAATTAATCCGATTTGACCGTTTAGACAAGTCACATGGCCAGGATTCAGATTTGTATCCGACTTCAAACCACCTACGAAAGTGGTTTGAAATTTGGCTTGAAATATCTGAATGCATTTGCTTTTTGGCTGTTCAGACTGCAGGAAAAATAACAGATTAGAATCGGATATGCAAAAAATTTTTATTTGAGTCACTTCAAACTGCCAGTGTGAACACGGCTTTAGAGACTTACCCAAAAAGACTCACAGCTGTAATCGCTGTAGGTGTGTGTGAATGTGTGGGTAGAGACCTGTGAGTGTGCATAGAGTCAGTGCAGATAGTCCACAGCTGGGGGGTGGGCAGATATAGTTGAGCTGTTTAACAGTCATTGCTTTGGGATAGAATCCTTTTGGGCCGAGACCCGATGCTCTGGTACCGCCTGCCGGACGGTAGCAGAGAACAGTCTACGGCTGCAATTTTTTCGGGCCATCCTGACACCCCCTGGTATGAATGTCCCCAGTGATGTGCTGGGCAGCCCACACCACCCTCTGTAGAGACTTGCGGTCAAAGGCGGTGCAATTGCCATGCAGTGATGCAGCCAATAAAGATGCTCTCGATCGTGCATCTGTAAAATGTATTGAGGATCTGAGAGGCCATGCCTCCTGAGGCAGAAGAGGCACTTCTGCCGGTGTGTGTGTGTGTGTGTGTGTGTGTGCTGGAAGGATGCATCTCTGTGTGTTTATGCATGCATGTTCAAGTGCTTGTGGGTATGTGAGTGGGTTGGTATGTGTGTTGGTGTGTCTATCCATTATCTATACCTATTATACAGTGTACAAAACATTAGGAACACCTGTGCTTTCCATGACATAAACTGACCATGTGAAAGCTATGATCCCTTATTGATGTCATTTGTTAAATCCACTTCAAATCAGTGTAGATGAAGGGGAGGAGACCAGTTAAAGACTGATTTTTAAGCCTTGAGACAATTGAGACATGGATTGTGTATGTGTGCCATTCAGAGGGTGAATGGGTAAGACAAAATATTTAAGTGCCTTTGAATGGGGTATGGTAGTAGGTGCCAGGCGCACTGGTTTGAGTGTGTTAAGAACTGCAATGGTGCTGGGTTTTTCACGCTCAAAAGTTTCCCATGTGTATCAAGAATGGTCCACCACCCAAAGGACATCCAGCCAACTTGACACAACTGTGGGAAGCATTGGAGTCAACATGGGACAGCATCCCCCTTGTAGTCCATGCCCCGACGAACTGAGGCTCATCTGAGGGCAAAAGGGGGTGCAACTCAATATTAGGAAGGTGTTCCTAATGTTTTTCCGCTCAGTGTATATGGCCAACTGTGAACTTTAACACCTTCTCACAAAGCAACTGTCTTTGATGATGCAGAGGTTGTTGATTCTGCTCTCCCCAAGTTCTTAGTGTCACACTCCTAATGGAAACACAATTACACTAGAGTTAACATTAACATAAAACACTGGCGACACCCTGGTGTGGGTGCAAGTCTCCATGGAAATACAACATTAGAGACCAGGGCCCAGTTTTCCAAAAGCATCTTAAGGCTAAATTCATCGTTAGAACCTTTGTAGGGACATCGTTAAATCTCTGAGCTGTTTCCCAAAACCATTGTTACTAAAGTTGCACTTGAAAACACTCGTTATTTACCGACTGCCTCAGACCACTCGTAGAACAGCTAAGTGTGTCATTAGATGCGTTTTTTCCCTACCGCGTCACTTTATACACAGAAGATCACCGCTAAACATAGAATCAAGATGTTTTTCTCTCTGTGACTGCAGATAACTTCACAACAAAGTTGACTACAAATAAAGTTGCCAGTGTCTTTAAAATTGTTACAAACAAGCCAAGGATAAAAATATGCTTCAAATGAAGACCCAGATGACTGCATTAAAAGATAAATAGCCGACCTACAGCTACATAGGCCTATATACTGTATTTCAATGATATTGAAATCAATTTCCTGTTCATTCAATTTAGTTTTAGTTTGCTATTTGGCTACTGTCTAATTTCTGCCTCAATATATTTCATGATGTGTAGCCTAACAAATCCAGGGTTCGTACAGACAGTGGCAAGTAAAATTCAAGGACTTTCAAGTACTTTTTCAAATCGCTAATATTTATTTTCAAGGACCATCAATTTGTAATAGTTCCTATTATGCAATTGTTTCTAGTCGCAACAGATGGCAGTATATCGCCACAACCTCACAGAGAAAAAAAACAACGTACTATTCATCACTACCTTTTAAGTTCTACTCAAAAATATGTGTTTACTATATACAGTGGGCTCCAAAATTACTGGCACTCCTGACTGGCAATGCACAAACAATACTTAAAAAAATATAAACAATATAATTATAGAGATAAACGCAAAATACCAACATGTGAGAAATACTGTACTTTATTAATGGAACCAACCAAAACCATACAATTATTTAATAAAAAATAAATGTCACCAAAATCAAGGTTTCATAATTATTGGCACTCCTCATTTAGTACTTAGTGCAACCACCTCTGGCAAGGATAACAGCATGGAGTCTTTTCCTGTAACGTTTGACAAGGTTAAGGAACACACGGGGGGGGGGGGGAATGCATTTGCGTCCTCTACCCGTGAGGTTTTCAACTGTTCCATATCTTTTAATAATTGCCCTAACAGTGCTCAGTGGTATATTCAATCGTATGTGGATCGTCTTGTAGCCATTACCAGATTTATGAAAGTCTACGACCATCTGTGTCTTTTGAACTGCCAGTTCTTTTGTTTTCTTCATGGTGTTGGATGACAAAGGGATATTGCATGCATGTTACCTCATTTTTATACCCTAGTGAAACAGGAAGTGATGTAATGGCTCAATATAGTTCCTTAAGAATTAGATAAACTTACATAAGTGGAATTTAATTCCTGGTTTAATTTTGTTATTTACAAATCTTTAAGGGTGCCATTATTTGTGAAACCTTGATTTGGAGGACATTGATTTTTAATTGAATCAATAGATTATTTTGTTTACATTTTTTAAAGTAAGTAATTTTGGAGCCCACTGTCCATGAGTAGTGGTAAGTCAGTACTGATGATGTTGACTGATTTCCTTATTTGAACTGTAACTCAGTAAGAATTTTGAAATTGTTGCATGTTGTGTTTATATTTTTGTTCAGTGTATATAATATAAAATTGTCTTTATATTTAAATTGTCTTTATATTTCACAAAATGTTTGGTCCCACAGGCTGACCCCACACAATGACATTAAAGATAATTCTGACAGTGTAAAAGCCTCTTAGTTTCGATAAGATTAAAGATTCTCTCTGGGGACCCTATTTCAATTTTAGAGAGGCCCACATGGGTCCTGAAATCTAAGGTTGGGAACCACCGTACTACGAACCTCTCTCCCTGCTTGGTTCAATGCCTTCTCTCTCTGTGTAGCTCCTTTGCCTCTTTCATTGCAGCCTGACTTACCACTGTCTGTCTCACTACTCTCTGTAAAGAAAAGGTATTCTATTATGAGAACTTCTAGTAGTGCATATTTTGATTATAGCTTAATATCAGTCAACTGCTCCTGCGGAGGTCAGGCTCTGTTCAATGTTAGCTTCTAACTTCATCTTTCTAGCCAGCTAGTTATAGCTAGCTACCTGGCTAATAGCCAGAGCCCTTGAGCTACCTAGCTAGACATCCAACTGAAATATCGGCGACTATTTACCAGTTGTACACTCATTCGAGAGTCAGGGGGTTTTTGTTTGGAGGATGTCCCTTGACACGGCAGGAGTTGAGGGATGTTAAAATAATTCCCACTGTCGACGGTATCTCTCTGTCACTTGGCACTGTATGTCTGGGCTGAGATAGATCGTGTCAACTCTCGACCTAAATCGTGGGTGGAGTTTCCCGTTGGACAAAGTGGTGAATGAATGCGTTGGCGTAACATAACGAGGATACATTAATCTTGATTTAGAGCATTATTAAAGGGGAAGCATTAGAATAAGCCATCTCAAGATTTGCAGCCATAGGTGATAATCTCTCTAGCAGCTGATCCATCGACAGTATTGTGGAATAATTAGAATGTTAAGGTAAGAATTGAATGGAGAAAGCTGATCCAAGAGCAGCACTTCCTTTTTTCTCTTGATCCTATCAGTATCCACACATGCCTCAACAACGCACTTAGTGAATGTTCTCTCTCTGTGGTGTATTGGGAAACACATATTACATCTTCGGCCATTGAAGGAAAGTTAGATACATTGTTAAAACACTTGTAAGCCTAAATTCCATCGCTATCAGGAAACCAGGCCCTGACTGTTTTTATTGGCGCCAAGCCACAACCATTAAATCACTAGTCCTGCAGTGAAACACCATCATTGTTTCAATGAGAGCTCTGGTGAGTAAGATGTTCAGTGTATTTATTACATATGGCAAGTCAACTTGGAACTTGGGTATTGTATGACTGGCATTCCATGATGGTCAGGGATTAAATTGATCATGTGCGTGTACCATAGACGGACGAGTTGGTGGCCTGTAGCTGACATAAAAAGTGGGGTTGGACCAGAGTTGTGTGTGTGTGGTCAATGGTTCTTATTCACTTCTTGGTTGTCGAGTCCTCTGGTCCCTATGACCTGTGTGTGTGTGTGTGTGTCAGGTGGGACCAGGTGTGTGGTCCCTTGTCCCTATGCCCGGGCCACCTGCAGCATCTCTCCCACATCCAGCATCTTTTCCCTGGGCTTTCCCCTGGTCTCTCCCCTCCTCGTCTCCTCACTGTTGATCTTCTCCCAGTCAGAGAACGAAACTGGCTTCACTCCTACAGTCATGTACAGGGAGGTAGGTAGTTATAGTAAAATATCAAGGTGGACACTAACACTTGAGGTAGCTGATACTTATTCCTCAACATACCTAGTAAAAAATAAAGATAAACTGGGCTTCACTAAGTTTGTTTAATGCATGAATACAATTTTATGACGTTGCGCCCACACACCTCCTGTTCAAAGCATAGACCCATAACTGATTACTTCTACTACATTACAGTGAAAACACGTTATTATTATCCCTTCATCTTTACAGTCAGGCTTGGTTTATGGCGTCATAGTGACAGAGAAAGGTCAGTATGGAGTCAGCTAGATTACTATGGGCCTGAGGGGATTTCCAGCCGTCATGATTTGTTGGCCAATCCTGATGTAAATAGTACATGCAAGAAGTTAACACACAAATATAGCACTGCAGGCGGAGCACCGGTACACTGCTGTATTGCATTTACTATTCCACAGAAGAAGTTTCCTCACAGGAAAAATGTATTTATTTGAAGTGAATTGAATCAACACACACTGTGCTAAAGAGTTGCAGTACCTCTTTTCTCCAGGAGGACGGAGACCCCCTGTGAGCCAGGCTTGATGGTGGAGACATCCAGTGTTCCTTTGTCCATGTCCTGTAGCAGAGTCCTGGCTGTGTCAAAGCTGTCGTTCATGGTGGTGGCTATCACCCCTGTGGGACCCCTCTTCACCCAGCCACTACAGTACAAACCTGCCGACACACACACAGACGATAAAGGGGGAAAGTTCACTCCAAAATGAGTGTCCGATGGTTCTTTTCTCTCTCTGTCTCTGTCTCCGTCTCTCCTGTCTGAATTAAAAACAAAATAAAATACTTATATATATATACACTTTTGGGGGGGATATGGGGCCTATCTTTCCCATTGGCTTGTGGTTGAGGCAGGCAGACGAACGCACCCATGCACGTGCACAAACCTGCAGTCTGCTGCACGCGGCCCATGGTGTTGGGGATGATGGCTTTTCGGGCGTCGAAGGGGACGGCGGGGTCGATGGGAAGGCTCTTGTAGCCGATGCTGCTGATGACTAGGCCGCACTCCACATCCTCCACCTCACCTGTGGCCACTGCCCACACACCCTCACCGTCGCCCTGGGGAGAGACAGAGAGGCCAGGGCCAGCTTAGCCTAAGCCCTCTGTTCATGCTTTAGACAACATGGCCTTGTCTTCTGTTTAATTAAAAAGGTTTTATTGGGTTTATCTGGGAAGATAAGGACAACCAATTACGACAGAGGTAAGAGGGTAACCTCAAGAGATGATCCTATATCTATTCCTAAAGCACCTGGCTCACCTCTAGCCGGTTGACAGCCAATCGTATCCCTGCGGCCCTGATGAGGTCAGTGGAGGGGAGGACCTCCAGGGGCCTCCGGAGGAAGCGGAATCCCCAGGCCCGCTCTGCCCTGTTACGTCTCTCTAGCTCCTCCTCCCCTGGAGTCTCTACTGCAGCCTTCAGCAGCAGCTCTGTCAGACGCTTCCTTGGCCTGGCCAGCGCTGAGAGGACATACAGTGGGGGAAAAAAGTATTTAGTCAGCCACCAATTGTGCAAGTTCTCCCACTTAAAAAGATGAGAGAGGCCTGTAATTTTCATCATAGGTACACATCAACTATGACAGACAAATTGAGATTTTTTTTCTCCAGAAAATCACATTGTAGGATTTTTTATGAATATATTTGCAAATTATGGTGGAAAATAAGTATTTGGTCACCTACAAACAAGCAAGATTTCTGTCTCTCACAGACCTGTAACTTCTTCTTTAAGAGGCTCCTCTGTCCTCCACTCGTTACCTGTATTAATGGCACCTGTTTGAACTTGTTATCAGTATAAAAGACACCTGTCCACAACCTCAAACAGTCACACTCCAAACTCCACTATGGCCAAGACCAAAGAGCTGTCAAAGGACACCAGAAACAAAATTGTAGACCTGCACAAGGCTGGGAAGACTGAATCTGCAATAGGTAAGCAGCTTGGTTTGAAGAAATCAACTGTGGAAGCAATTATTAGGAAATGGAAGACATACAAGACCACTGATAATCTCCCTCGATCTGGGGCTCCACGCAAGATCTCACCCCGTTGGGTCAAAATGATCACAAGAACCGTGAGCAAAAATCCCAGAACCACACGGGGGTACCTAGTGAATGACCTGCAGAGAGCTGGGACCAAAGTAACAAAGCCTACCATCAGTAACACACTACGCCGCCAGGGACTCAAATCCTGCAGTGCCAGACGTGTCCCCCTGCTTAAGCCAGTACATGTCCAGGCCCGTCTGAAGTTTGCTAGAGTGCATTGGGATGATCCAGAAGAGGATTGGGAGAATGTCATATGGTCAGATGAAACCAAAATAGAACTTTTTGGTAAAAACTCAACTCGTCGTGTTTGGAGGACAAAGAATGCTGAGTTGCATCCAAAGAACACCATACCTACTGTGAAGCATGGGGGTGGAAACATCATGCTTTGGGGCTGTTTTTCTGCAAAGGGACCAGGACGACTGATCTGTGTAAAGGAAAGAATGAATGGGGCCATGTATCGTGAGATTTTGAGTGAAAACCTCCTTCCATCAGCAAGGGCATTGAAGATGAAACGTGGCTGGGTCTTTCAGCATGACAATGATCCCAAACACACCGCCCGGGCAACGAAGGAGTGGCTTCGTAAGAAGCATTTCAAGGTCCTGGAGTGGCCTAGCCAGTCTCCAGATCTCAACCCCATAGAAAATCTTTGGAGGGAGTTGAAAGTCCGTGTTGCCCAGCAACAGCCCCAAAACATCACTGCTCTAGAGGAGATCTGCATGGAGGAATGGGCCAAAATACCAGCAACAGTGTGTGAAAACCTTGTGAAGACTTACAAAAAATGTTTGACCTGTGTCATTACCAACAAAGGATATATAACAAAGTATTGAGAAACTTTTGTTATTGACCAAATACTTATTTTCCACCATAATTTGCAAATAAATTCATTAAAAATCCTACAATGTGATTTTCTGGATTTTTCTTTCTCATGTTGTGTCATAGTTGACGTGTACCTACGATGAAAATTACAGGCCTCTCTCATCTTTTTAAGTGGGATAACTTGCACAATTGGTGGCTGACTAAATACTTTTTTTCCACACTGTACACACACAACTTTGGGGGGGGTATGGCAACGGGGGGATATGGCCCTCCATTTGGCAAATCTGACCATAATTCTATCCTCCTGATTTGCTTACAAGCAAAAACTAAAGCAGGAAGTACCAGTGACTCGCTCAATATGGAAGTGGTCAGATGACACGAATGCTATGCTTCAGGACTGTTTTGCTAGCACAGACTAGAATATATTCCGATATTCATCCAATGGCATTGAGGAGTATACCACCTCAGTCACCGGCTTCATCAATAAGTGCATCGACAACGTCGTCCCCACAGTGACCGTACGTACATATCCCAACCAGAAGCCATGGATTACAGGCAACATCCGCATCGAGCTAAAGGCTACAGCTGCCGCTTTCAAGGAGCGGGACACTAATCCGGACACTTATAACAAATCCCGTTATGCCCTCAGACGAACCATCAAACTGGCAAAGCGTCAATACAGGGCTAAGATTGAATCCTACTACACCGGCTCTGACGCTCATCAGATGTGGCAGGGCTTGCAAACTATTACGGACTACAAAGAGAAACCCAGCCGCGAGCTGCCCAGTGACATGAGCCTACCAGAAGAGCTACATGCCTATTATGCTCGCTTCGAGGCAAGCAACACTGAAGCATGCATGAAAGCACCAGCTGTTCCGGACGACTGTGTGATCACGCTCTCCGTAGCCAATGTGAGCAAGACCTTTAAACAGGTCAACATTCACAAGGCTGCGGGGCCAGACGGATTTCCAGGACGTGTACTCAGAGCATGCGCGGACCAACTGGCAAGTGTCTTCACTAACATTTTCAACCTCTCCCTGACCGAGTTTATAATAACTAAAGTTGAAGTCGGAAGTTTACATACACTTAGGTTGGTGTCATTAAAACTTGTTTTTCAACCACTCCACAAATGTCTTGTTAACAAACTATAGTTTTGGCAAGTCGGTTAGGACATCTACTTTGTGCATGACACAAGTAATTGTTTACAGACAGATTATTTCACTGTATCACAATTCCAGTAGGTCAGACGTTTATATACATTAAGTTGACTGTGTCTTTAAACAGCTTGGAAAATTCCAGAAAATGATGTCATGGCTTTAGAAGCTTCTGATAGGCTAATTGGCATAATTTTAGTCAATTGGAGGTGTACCTGTGGATGTATTTCAAGGCCTACCTTCAAACTCAGTACCTCTTTGCTTGACACCATGGGAAAATCTAAAGAAATCCTCCAAGACCTCAGGAAAAAAAACGTGTAGACCTCCACAAGTCTGGTTCATCCTTGGGGGCAATTTCCAAATGCCTGAAGGTACCACATTCATCTGTACAAACAATAGTATGCATGTATAAACACCATAGGACCACGCTGCCGTCATACCGCTCAGGAAGGAGACGCGTTCTTTCTCCTAGAGATGAACATACTTTGGTGCGAAAAGTGCAAATCAATCCCAGAACAACAGCAAAGGACCTTGTGAAGATGCTGGAGGAAACAGGTACAAAAGTATCTATATCCACAGTAAAACAAGTCCTATATCGACATAACCTGAAAGGCCACTCAGCAAGGAAGAAGCCACTGCTCCAAAACCGCCATTAAAAAAGCCAGACTACGGTTTGCAACTGCACATGGGGACAAAGATCGTACTTTTTGGAGAAATGTCCTCTGGTCTGATGAAACAAAAATAGAACTGTTTGGCCATAATGACCATTGTTATGTTTGGATGAAAAAGGGGGGTCTTGCAAGCCGAAGAACACCATCCCAACCATGAAGCACGGGGGTGGCAGCATCATGCTGTGGGGGTGATTTGCTGCAGGAGGGACTGGTGCACTTCACAAAATAGATGGCATCATGAGGAAGGAAAATTATGTGGATATATTGAAGCAACATCTCAAGACATCAGTCAGGAAGTTAAAGCTTGGTCGCAAATGGGTCTTCCAAATGGACAATGACCCCAAGCATACTTCCAAAGTTGTGGCAAAATGGCTTAAGGACAACAAAGTCAAGGTATTGGAGTGGCCATCACAAAGCCCTGACCTCAATCGTATAGAAAATGTGTGGGAAGAACTGAAAAAGCATGTGCGAGCAAGGAGGCATACAAACCTAACTCAGTTACACCAGCTCTGTCAGGAGGAATGGCCCAAAATTCACCCAACTTATTGTGGGAAGCTTGTGGAAGGCTACCCGAAACATTTGACCCAAGTTAAACAATTTAAAGGCAATGCTACCAAATACTAATTGAGTGTATGTAAACTTCTGACCCACTGGGAATGTGATGAAAGAAATAAAAGCTGAAATAAATCATTCTCTCTACTATTATTCTGACATTTCACATTCTTAAAATAAAGTGGTGATCCTAACAGACCTAAGACAGGGAGTTTTTACTAGGATTAAATGTCAGGAATTGTGAAAAACTGAGTTTAAATGTATTTGGCTAAGGTATATGTAAACTTCCGACTTCAACTGTATATGTTTCAAGCAGACCACCATAGTCCCTGTGCCCAAGAAAGCGAAGGTAACCTGCCTAAATGACTACCGACCCGTAGCACTCACGTCGGTAGCCATGAAGTGCTTTGAAAGGCTGGTCATGGCTCACATCAACACCATCATCCTGGAAAACCTAGACCAACTCCAATTCGCATACCGCCCCAACAGATCCACAGATGACGCAAACTCAATCGCACTCCACACTGCATTTCCCACCTGGACAAAAGGAACACCTATGTAAGAATGCTGTTCATTGACTACAGCTCAGCGTTCAACGACAGTGCCCACAAAGCTCATCACTAAGCTAAGGACCCTGGGACTAAACACCTCCCTCTGCAACTGGATCCTGGACTTCCTGACCGGCCGCCCCCAGGTGGTAAGGGTAGGCAACAACACATCTGCCACGCTGATCCTCAACACGGGGGCCCCTCAGGGGTGCGCGCTTAGTCCCCTCCTGTACTCCCTGTTCACCCACGACTGCGTGGCCAAGCACGACTCCAACACCATCATTAAGTTTGCTGACGACACAACAGTGGTAGGCCTGATCACCGACAACAATGAGACAGCCTATAGGGAAGAGGTCAGAGACCTGGCAGTGTGGTGCCAGGACAACAACCTCTCCCTCAATGTGAGCAAGACATAGGAGCTGATCGTGGACTACAGGAAAAGGAGGGGCGAACAGGCCCCCATTAACATCGATGGGGCTGTAGTGGAGAGTGTTGAGAGTTTCAAGTTCCTTGGTGTCCACATCACCAACGAACTATCATGATCCAAACACACCAAGACAGTTGTGAAGAGGGCACGAAAACAACTTTTCCCCCTCAGGAAATTGAAAAGATTTGGCATGGGTCCCCAGATCCTCAAAAGGTTCTACAGCTGCACCATCGAGAGCATCCTGACCGGATGCATCACCGCCTGGTATGGCAACTGCTCGGCATCCGACCGTAAGGCGCTACAGAGGGTAGTGCGTACGGCCCAGTACATCACTGGGGCCAAGCTTCCTGCCATTCAAGACCTACAGTGAGGGAAAAAAGTATTTGATCCCCTGCTGATTTTGTATGTTTGCCCACTGACAAAGACATGATCAGTCTATAATTTTAATGCTAGGTTTAATTGAACAGTGAGAGAGAATAACAACAAAAAATCCAGAAAAACCCATATCAAAAATGTTATCAATTGATTTGCATTTTAATGAGGGAAATAAGTATTTGACCCCTCTGCAAAACATGACTTAGTACTTGGTGGCAAAACCCTTGTTGGCAATCACAGAGGTCAGACATTTCTTGTAGTTGGCCACCAGGTTTGCACACATCTCAGGAGGGATTTTGTCCCACTCCTCTTTGCAGATCTTCGCCAAGTCATTAAGGTTTCGAGGCTGACGTTTGGCAACTCAAACCTTCAGCTCCCTCCACAGATTTTCTATGGGATTAAGGTCTGGAGACTGGCTAGGCCACTCCAGGACCTTAATGTGCTTCTTCTTGAGCCACTCCTTTGTTGCCTTGGCCGTGTGTTTTGGGTCATTGTCATGCTGGAATACCCATCCACAACCCATTTTCAATGCCCTGGCTGAGGGAAGGAGGTTCTCACCCAAGATTTGACGGTACATGGCCCCATCCATCGTCCCTTTGATGCGGTGAAGTTGTCCTGTCCCTTTAGCAGAAAAACACCCCCAAAGCATAATGTTTCCACCTCCATGTTTGACGGTGGGGATGGTGTTCTTGGGGTCATGGGCAGCATTCCTCCTCCTCCAAACACGGCGAGTTGAGTTGATGCCAAAGAGCTCGATTTTGGTCTCATCTGACCACAACACTTTCACGCAGTTCTCCTCTGAATCATTCAGATGTTAATTGGCAAACTTCAGACGGGTCTGTATATGTGCTTTCTTGAGCAGGGGGACCTTGCGGGCGCTGCAGGATTTCAGTCCTTCACGGCGTAGTGTGTTACCAATTGTTTTCTTGGTGACTATGGTCCCAGCTGCCTTGAGATCATTGACAAGATCCTCCCGTGTAGTTCTGGGCTGATTCCTCACCGTTCTCATGATCATTGCAACTCCACAAGGTGAGATCTTGCATGGAGCTCCAGGCCGAGGGAGATTGACAGTTATTTTGTGTTTCTTCCATTTGCGAATAATCGCACCAACTGTTGTCACCTTCTCACCAAGCTGCTTGGCGATGGTCTTGTAGCCCATTCCAGCCTTGTGTAGGTCTACAATCTTTGCCCTGACATCCTTGGAGAGCTCTTTGGTCTTGGCCATGGTGGAGAGTTTGGAATCTAATTGATTGATTGCTTCTGTGGACAGGTGTCTTTTATACAGGTAACAAGCTGAGATTAGGAGCACTCCCTTTAAGAGTGTGCTCCTAATCTCAGCTTGTTACCTGTATAAAAGACACCTGGGAGCCAGAAATCTTTCTGACAGAGGGGGTCAATTACTTATTTCCCTCATTAAAATGCAAATCAATTTATAACATTTTTGACATGGGTTTTTCTGGATTTTTTTGTTGTTATTCTGTCTCTCACTGTTCAAATAAACCTACCATTAAAATTATAGACTGATAATTTTTTGGTCAGTGGGCAAACGTACAAAATCAGCAGGGGATCAAATACTTTTTTCCCTCACTGTATATACTAGGCGGTGTCAGAGGAAGGCCCAAAAAATTATCAAAGACTCCAGTCACCCAAGTCATAGACTGTTCTCTCTACTACCGCACGGCAAGCGGTACCGGAGCGCAAAGTCTAGGTCCAAAAGGCTCCTTAACAGCCCCCCCCCCCTTTGTTTTTACACTGCTGCTACTCGCTGTTTATTATCTATGCATAGTCACTTTACCCCTACCTACACGTACAAATTACCTCGACTAACCTGTACCCCCGTACATTGACTCGGTACCGGTACTCCCTGTACATAGCCATGTCTTTGTGTTACTTTTTATTACATTTTTTACTTTAGTTTATTTAGTAAATATTTTCTTAACTCTATTTCTTGAACTGCATTGTTGGTTAAGGGCTTGTAAGTAAGCATTTCACGGTAAGGTTGTATTCGGCGCATGTGACAAATAAAATTTGATTTGATTTGAATTTCGGTCAAATATTATAATAATAATAATAATAATAATATGCCATTTAGCAGACGCTTTTATCCAAAGTGACTTACAGTCATGCGTGCATACATTTTTGTGTATGGGTGGTCCCGGGGATCGAACCCACTACCCTGGCGTTACAAGCGCCGTGCTCTACCAGCACAGATAATAACTACACTGCCAAATATAAACAGGATGAACTGAAACTAGGAGGAAAGTATCAACACATACCTAAAGTTCACGCAGAAACACAAACAAGACAGCCCTCACACATAGGCATCTCCAGTAACACTTGGTTGACACTTTCAGGTACTTTTCCGAGACACCAGCCCCTGCACGTCACATACACCATATTTCAACTTTGTTTACATTTCTTTACTCCCTCCTGTTTACATGCAAAAATAATCTCTCAGGCTATCTATAAAGGCACCATGCCAATAGATATTCCCCATTATGTCATCCACATAGAAGGGCGGCAGGTAGAATAGTGGTTAAGCACGTTGGGCCAGTAACCAAAAGATCGCTGGTTCTCCTGAGTGACGCAGTGGTCTAAGGCACTGCATCGCAGTGCTAACTGTGTCACTAGAGATCCTGGTTCGAATCCAGGCTCTGTCGCCGCCGGCCGCGACCGGGAGACTCATGGGCGGCGCACAATTGGCCCAGCGTCGTCCAGGGTAGGGGAGGGAATGGCCGGCAGGGATGTAGCTCAGTTGATAGAGCATGGCGTTTGCAACGCCAGGGTTGTGGGTTCGATTCCCACAGGGGGCAGTATAAAAAAAAAAAATATGTATTCACTAACTGTAAGTCGCTCTGGATAAGAGCGTCTGCTAAATGACTAAAATGTAAATGTAAAAAATGGTTCGAATCCTCGAGCTGACTAGGTGAAAAATATGCGACGTGCAAGGTACGTAACCCTAATTGCTCCTGTAAATTGCTCTGCTAAATGACTAAAATGTAAATGTAAGATGAAAATCCATAGTCTTATCCTCAATGTGGTTAAGAAAATACTGTGAATATGTGACTGACAATAGAGTAAATAGTTCAGATTTCTGAAACGCCCTCACAAGACTGTGATAGCAGAGCGGACAGTCTAGATAAGAGACAGTTTATCATGGGGAACAGGTTTATGGGAAGGCAGAGAGAGAGAGTGATGCTGGTTTGAAGACAATACATTTTATGATTATGTTAATCTGATTCTGTAACCATTAACTCTCTGGAAGATCTGGGTTATGGTAGAGCAGACATGCTGGTCTGCAGAGTTCAGACATGATTGAGAGGGGGGAGTTTGGAGCATGTTCCTGGTCAGAAAGATAGATGGTAGCAATGGAGGGACAGGGTGGACTTAGGAAGGGGGAGGGGTATACAGATGCTGTTGAGGCCTGTGAAGGGCAGTGTGTGACATCACACTACTAAGGATAAAAGGTCAATAGCAGAAGATTTTAATGAGAGAAACCTTAAGAGGAACTAAACAGTGGTGTCCCACCTTTCAGAGTCTCTGCTATGCCCTCAAACTCAGACGCCTCCATCTCTGGTCTGGTGCCAGGCAGGTTCAACATCTCTCTCAGCTCCTAGACACAACAACAAATAAACAACAACGAGTGTTTGCAAAAAATTATGTTGACTTAATTACATAATTTACAAGCACAGGTGATGGTTATGAACGAAACTCTTAACTCTTTTTAGGTTAGTTGTCTTAAGTGTTCGTCACAGTAGAAGAACAAATTATAAGTAGGAAAAGTTAAAGACAGGAGTGAGTATTGCTATTTCATTCTTCAATATCAGTGGCCAGTAAACAAGGAATGAATCTCTTAACTCCTGGTTAACCTATCCTATTTAAAATAATGAGAACAATAACATTAAGGTCACGTGTCGATTAGGCTTTATTGTAAGGTACAATCAGTTTGGGGAAATTAATTAGTTTTAATATTACTTCTGTAAAATAAAATGTTTCAGTTCAACCTTTGGCACAGTAACTAGTAACATAATTACCATCAGTTTCAAGAAGGCTTTACTCTAAAGTACAATGAGTTTCAAAAACGACTAAGGCATTTTTCATTGTATCTCCTGACCAATCACCCATATTGGTAACTCCTCAGTAGGAGCAGTCCTCCATAGGAATGAATGGAATTTTACAGTATTTCAATTAAATGTTTCAATGCCAAAATTACATGTATTTAAGTATTGTTTTTGTTGTAGTGGGGACAGTAATAAATTAGTAATCTCCAAAAAGTATACTTTAAGAAAAATGTTTTATGTTTTTAAATGTTTTGCTCACATGATATAATTTAAAAGTATGCATTAAGTTGTCTTTAATAGAATAAATGCGGAAAAAAACGAATGTAGACATTAATAAATGCATTTCTATAGCTTCCAAAATATTTGTTACAATGTTAGGGGATTGCCAAAATGGAGGGACGGGGCTTCAACACAGCGCCCCCCATCAGTCACCTAGTGTATATAAATAAATCATTGCCCCTGACCTGATCTGAGGGAAAGTTTATTTATCAAAATGTGGGGATGTTTAGACAGATAATAGGCTCAACCTTTGGCACGTATACTCACTCACATGGCAAACCGTCACAGTCAATTTTATGTTGTGAATGGAAACTGTCACACAATCTCTAACACAATCTAGAATCACACTACGCAAAAACCAACTATAGAGTAATAAGTACTCCCTGATTTACAGAACAATACAATTGCACTTGGAACTTTAAACCCTCATAAATATGACTTCATAATTTAACATTTGGACAATAAAAAAGACAATGTTAATAATAAAATGTGAGGTTATTAACTTGACATATGAACTTGCATCAACCTGTGTGCTCCCTATGTTCTGCAGGCCACCTGTAGGGGTCAGGGGTTAGGTGTCAGTGGTAAGAGCCTCACCTTGATAGTGCAGGCCACCTGTAGGGGTCCCCTGCGCCCCACAATGAGCACCCTGCGGACACTGCTCTCTGCCAGGGAGTCCAGGGCATGCTGGGTGATATCAGTCTTCTACATAGGAATGAGACAGAGAAGGGGTTACATGGAGACACCTGACACTAATTATATATCCAGAGATATGCAGATATGGATTGTTTTCTTTCTGTGGGCTTTAACATTGTATACACAATGGTTGGATTCAGGCTTTGACAAAGGGAGATCAGATACAGAATGTATTTGGGCAGATGCATGGCAGCAAATCTCTAGCCTGACTACCCATCCACATCGATCCGGCCAAACTAGCGTTTCTTCTCCACAATGAGGCTGGATTTGCTTTCCTCCATGACGTTCTCTAGAATGCAAACACATTCTGAGCGTTCCGTTTGGTCCCAGAAACCAATGGGTTGGCCCAGAGCCGGCCTACATGATGCTATCAACTTGATATTCTGATTGGTTAGATTTGTTAGATGATCCAATCGCTGATTAATTAGTTTTGTACAACGCCCCTCATTTTGAGGTCAACACAAACAACTTCTAGGATGGCAGTTTCCGACTGAATGTATGGAGCGATAGAGTAGCGGAATTTAATTCAGGATGAGTCATCAGGCAAGCATCTCACCTTCAGAATATCTACAGGAGATAGCAGTATCCTCGCAACATCCAGTGCCACGTTACCCTGCCCCAGAATTACAGCCGTCTCACAGCTCAGATCTGGCCTCAGCTAGTAGGATGGAGAAAGAGAGACGGAGAGAGAAAGAGACCAAGATAGAGAGAGAGGCTGATTTATGTACAGTATATCACTGGAATTTGTGTAGAAGCCTGTGATTTAAAAGGAGGAGAACATACCTCTCTGTTTCTAGGCAGCCCATTGTACCAGCCGACAAAGTCTTTGGCAGAGTACACCCCAGCCAAGTCTTCCCCTGGTACACCCATAGTCCTGTTCCCCTCTGCTCCATAGCTCTACAGATAAACACACACACACATAAATACTCACACTTGAAGACACAAAACCAACACATGCAGTGATTTAGGACTACACTACCCAAAATGCAGTGTGTTGTTAGGGTGTAGCATAGAATTAGTATACTAATTTAATAGGATCTCTATGGGGTGTAGTCTCACCAGCACCACAGCGTGGTAGGCTTCCTGAAGCTCCTCCACAGTGACGTCCTTCCCCACTGTAACATTGCCGTGGAAACTACACCTGGCATGCTGTGCCGTCTGGGTGAAGGTGTTGATGACGTTCTGACATGAGAACAAGAAAAAAAAAGAGAGAGGAGAAGAAGAGAAGGAGAGAGAAAGAGAGAGGTGCCATGATTCAATAAATTATTCTTGACCTTATATAATTTTGTCTGCTTCTGTCTGGATATAATTTAATCAATCAATAAATCAATCTATACTAACCTTGACCTCTGGATGGTCGGGGGCCACTCCAAATCTGACCAGGCCGAAGGGGACGGGTAGCCGCTCGTAGATGTCCACCTGAACATCTGTCCGAGTCTTTGACACAGACACACAATAAAGTCTTGCTTACCTTTATGAACCAAACATATGTTGACACTGTAGCTACTACTTTAGTTTCGATGCATGCAGGGCTATATTTGACCTCACAGCATTACTGAGCAACACTGTTGGGTAGTGTCAGACTTTTCTTGCAAAACAGTAGGCTTTTATTTTAAATCCGGGCTTCGTGTGCATGTGCAGGAAATGTATTCATGCTATTTAACAACCGTGGATCACAAATAATGCTATCTTTACACATGGGACATTTTACAAGTAGCAGCCAGTCGCTATATATGTACCACTATACCAATGAGAGCTATTGATAGAGTAATCAACAATGGATGACGTCACTTCCTGGTTTACGAGCAGGCCTCGGTAGTTGCCTGTAAGAATATGTTCCAGGCAAATTAGGCGATTGTCCACATACAATTTCTCAGATGATCTCCTAATATCGGCAAGTATGGGTAAATCGATTTTAATTCTATCACTTTTTGACAGCATCACTTTAATATGAATGAAACCATCCATACATATTTGCCCATTGCAGAAGTGCTCAGAAAGTGACTTTTTGAACCTGAATGCCAAAACATTCAAGAGATTGTTGACCTATTTAGCTTACCCCACCATACCATGAGACATCCATGTCATCACTGGAAAAGATAAACAGTTGAGATTTATATAATTTAAAAGCTTACAAACAGGGCTGTCAAACTATTGTATACAATTTTACTTTTTTTTACCTTCAATGTTAATTAGCTAAAAACGCCTCAACTCAGACTTCTGCATCATACCATTGGATTTGTCTATTTCTTCTGCATCCGTAGATACCAACCGTGTGATTAACGGGGGCTGAGCTAGAGTGGTGCTCACACGCTACACAAAAGTCATTCAAAGTTAAGGGGATCTTCTACATAAAAGATCATAGAAAATCTCAGAACAATTGTCACTGACTAGTTGGATATTCATTTCCCAGTGAGCAAACAATTTCTGTAGTTTTTTGTACTTACAGCGTTCATTTAAATTCATTTTTATCAGGTTTGTACTTTGGCTGACTTTATTTATTATTATTGATATTTGTCATAAAAACTCATGAATGCAACTGTTTATGTCAAATTGGTTTGTGTTCTACTTGTAGCCCTGGTTGTCCTGAAAATAAAATGGTAAAACACTGCATTGTGATGGTAAATATAAGGTCTGGACATGCAGATAAATGAAAGCCAATTTTTGCTGGGGTCTCAGGACTGATAGGGTTAAATGATACTGTCAACCCTTCATAGCAAACCTATTGAAATCATAGAAATATGGATAATAGAATAGACATGACCATTTAAGTTGACATTCAACGATAGGTGGACCGGCAGCCATCTTTGTGGTAGTAATTAGAAGTTAACATTTCAATTACATTTAAATGTCAATGGTGTACCTGGTAAATTGCTGTGGTCTGAAGGGATAGGTCCATTCTATGAATTATATTTACAGTGGCTTGTGAAAGTATTCACCCCCCTTGGCATTTTTCCTATTTTGTTGCCTTACAACCTGGAATTAAAATTGATTTTTGGGGGGGTTTGTATCATTTGATTTACACAACATGCCTACCACTTTGAAGATGCTAAATATTTTTTGGGGTGAAACAAACAAGAAATAAGACAAAAAATACAGAAAACTTGAGCGCGCATAACAGTGTACAGTAAGTGTATATTTTGCATTTGTAAAATATTTGTATGTGATATGAAAGTATGGGGCTTTATGTTTCTAGAACCGTATCGCAATTGAGAATCGATTCACGTTTAGATGGAGTATTTGACTGCCAGAGCCAGTCTACCTTTGAAAATAACATATAAGGTCCTTGGACCTTAAGGAGTAATGGTAGGCTCCTTAAAGAATGAAACACACCGAGAATCTCAATGCCGATAGGTACTTATCACAGTGGGAGGCCGTTCCTTCTCTTGCCCAGTAGCGACGGACCTACCGATTCTACTTGTAGAATGCAATGCTCGTGGCTAACAACTTCACTTTGAGCCAATCAGAGAGCACGAAGCCCCATGTGGGGGAGCCAACAAAAAAAAAAAAGGAAGAAAGACGGTATTTTCTCCATACATCCACATTTTACATTTAAATGTTTTGTCATTTAGCAGACACTCTTACCAGAGCGACTTACAGTTAGTGAGTGCATACATGTTTCATACTGGTCCACCGTGGGAATCGAACCCACAACCCTGGCGTTGCAAGCGCCATGCTCTACCAACTGAGCTACAGGAGGCCCATATGAGCCAGTTACACTTCATATGCAATGTAGACTATGGGATGGTAGCTAGCTAAGTGCACAGACACAATGCATACAACACTAAATACTTCCTCCAAGCTAGCTAAACACTGTAGATAGTGTTGACATTATAATTAAATCACAATGGATTAGCTAGTTTCCATGAAACAGCTGCCTGGGTAAGCTGCAGAGTTAGTGTAGTGTCCTTGGCTAGCTAGCTAGCTATGTTGTGCTAGCGAATATGCTAACGTTAGCTAGCTAGCTAAACATTTGGCTATGGGCTGGCAGTATGGGATTATGTAGAGTGAATTAAATTGTTTCTTCGTTATCTTCCTAGGTAGTCGTCTAGCTGTGGCCATCTGGCTAGTATCAACAAGGGCTTTCTACAAAATAGCAACATTAGCGCAGATAGCTTGAAATCTACACCATAAGCAATACACACGGATATGCATTGCCAAACAAAGCTACTGCCACCTTCTGGTTTGGAGTATTTCAAAACAGGCTGAGTGGCTGACGACTTCCAAGGTCTTTGCTGTGTGACCACAAAAGAGATTGACTGCCAACACTCTGTTCAGAGGTGCTAAGTACTGTCGGCAGGCAAAAGTTTGACAATCTTACCGTTGTGTCTGAGCTTTAAGAGTAAATCTTGGGCTATGGTTAAGGTAAGGGTTAGGTTTAAAATCAGATTTTATGAAGATACATTGTAGAAATTGTGGTTTAGCCATAATTTTGACTTTGTGGCTGTGGTAACTAGTGACGACCAGCAACAAGGGACAATAAATGTGTTTATAGGACAAACTGCCACATTCTCGGCTATGTAAACAATACAGAGCTGTAGCACAACAAAGGCCTGGGTCTGGTGGATTACTGTGGGTGGGAACTGGGGAAACTCTGGATGTAAAGTACACATTGGCTGCGGTCCCTTTTATCGTGTCCCAAGATGGCGTAGCAGTGCGGTCGTGTTCTCGTGTGTCCATGTAAATTTCCAGTTTTTTTGTATTTTTTTGTATTTTACGTATATATTTCCCTATCACACTTTCATCCTTCTACTAAATATACTTTCCTGCAACCCGCCTCACTCAATGTGGAACGGATTCTATTATTTACTCACCTTTATCTAGAATCTCCAGTTTAAACTAGCCAGCCAGCTAACTAGCTACTTGCTATTAGCCACCATTAGCGGTTTTCACCCAGAACATCGGATTTTCTGCCAGAATTACTGAATCACTGGACATTAACACTGGATCGCAACTAGCTAGCCGCATACGAATGGATGTCGAATGGATGTTGCTGTAGGCTAATCACCACTGCCCCCGAAGCAAGCACCAGTTAGCCTTGAGCAGGCCCATATCCCGGCTATCTACCATCTACCTCTCTGTCTACCGGACGGGAGTAGCCAGCTAACCAGCTAACTAGCTACTTGCTATTAGCCACCGTTAGCGGTTTTTCACCATTGTCCGTGGCCTGCACTACCTACCAGCCAGCTCTATCCTGGACTATTATCGGCCAGTCTGCACTGTCTGCACAGCGCGTTATCGACCCAGAACATATCGGTTTTTCTGCCGGGATCACTGAATCACTGGACCTTTAACACTGGATAATCGCAACTAGCTAGCTGCAACCAAATGAACGTTGTTGTTGGCTAATCTGCCTTGAGCTAGCCTTGAGTCAGGCACATCTCCCGGCTATATACCTCTCTGTCAACCGGACAGGACCTCCTAGAGTCGACACGGAGCCATGCCGATCCATCACGACTGGTCTGCCGACGTACTCGTCTGTGGTTTCAACAGGTTTCCCGTTGCGACGACCACGAAGATCCATCTGCTAGCCCCGGCCCGCTAGCACAAAGCAAACAACAACCGTGCTTCCTGCTCGCTGTGCTGTAACACCAATTCGAACTGCTCTCAGACTCACATATTGCTGTTCACTGGACCTTATGATCACTCAGCTGCACAGCTGATGCCTGCTGGACTGTTCCTTTACACGGTACCCTGTCCTGTCTATCTGTTTAGCCTCAGCCCAAACATTATCGCCATTACCAGTTGTTGTCTTAGCTCTCTCTAATAACACCTGTGATTGCTTTATGCCTCTCTCCCAAGTCAATATGCCTTGCCTATTGCTGTTCCAGTTAGTTCTTATTATACAATTTCACTGTAGAACCCCTAGTCCCTCTCAAACTGCCTCAAATAGTTCCTTTGTTCCACCCCCCCATACAAGCCGAGACCGGCTCAATCGGTGCCTCCATTGATGCAATCTCTTTCATTGTTACCCAACGCTTAGGTTTACCTCCACTGTACTCATATCCTTCCATATCATTGTCTGTACATAATGCCCTGAATCTTTTCAACAACGCCCGGAAATCTGCCCCCTTTATTCCCTGTACCCAACGCACTAGAAGACCAGTTCTTAAAGCCTTTAGCCATATCCTTATTCTAGTCCTCCTCTGTTCCTCTGGTGATGTAGAGGCTAACCCAGGCCCTGCAGCCCATAGTATCACTATTACTCCCCAGGAGTTATCATTTGTTGACTTCTGTAACCGTAAACTCCTTGGTTTTCTGAACGTTAACATCAGAAGCCTCCTTCCAAAGTTTGAGTTATTCACTGCGTTAGCACACTCTGCCAACCCTGATGTTCTAGCAGTGTCTGAATCCTGGCTTAGGAAGGCCACCAAAAATTCTGAAATTTCCATCCCCAACTACAACATTTTCCGTCTAGATAGAACTAACAAAGGGGGTGGAGTTGCAATCTACTGTAGAGATAGCCTGCAGAGCTCTATCATACTATCCAGGTCTGTGCCCAAACAGTTTGAGCTTCTACTTCTAAAAATCCACCTTTTCAGAAATAAGTCTCTCACTGTTGCCGCTTGCTACAGACCCCCCTCAGCCCCCAGCTGTGCCCTGGACACCATATGTGAATTGATTGCCCCCCATTTATCCTCAGAGTTCGTACTGCTTGGTGATCTAAATTGGGATATGCTTAACACCCCGGCCATCCTACAATCCAAACTAGATGCCCTCAATCTCACACAAATTATCAACGAACCTACCAGGTACAACCCTAAATCCGTAAACATGGGCACCCTCATATATATCATCCTGACTAACTTACCCTCTAAATACACCTTCGCTGTCTTAAACCAGGATCTCAGCGATCACTGCCTTATTGCCTGCGTCCGTAACGGGTCCGCGGTCAAACGACCACCCCTCATCACTGTCAAACGCTCCCTAAAACACTTTAGCGAGCAGGCCTTCCTAATTGACCTGGCCCAGGTATCCTGGATGGATATCGATCTCATTCCGTCAGCAGAGGATGCCTGGTTGTTCTTTAAAAGTAATTTCCTCTCAATCTTAAATAAACATGCCCCATTCAAAAAATACAGAACTAAGAACAGATATAGCCCCTGGTTCTCCTCAGACTTGACTGCCCTTGACCAGCACAAAAACATCCCCTGGCGTAAAGCATTAGCATCGAAGGGGAAGTTAGGAACTAATATACACAAGCAGTTAGGAAAGCAAAGGCTAGCTTTTTCAAACAGAAATTTGCATCCTGTAGCACTAACTCCAAAAAGTTTTGGGACACTGTAAAGTCCATGGAGAATAAGAGCACCTCCTCCCAGCTGCCCACTGCACTGAGGCTAGGTAACACTATCACCACCGATAAATCTACAATAATCGAGAATTTCAACAAGCATTTTGCTACAGCTGGCCATGCTTTCCACCTGGCTACCACAACCCCGGCCACCAGCTCTGCACCCTCCGATGCAACTTGCCCATGCCCCATACACCATTTTGTACACATCTGGCCCTTCATTGGACACTGTGTTAACTAACCTCCAAACGAGCTTCAATGCCATACAACACTCCTTCAGTAGCCTCCAACTGCTCTTAAACACTAGTAAAACTTAATGCATGCTCTTCAATCGAACGCTGCTGGCACCCGCCCACCCGACTAGAATCACTACTCTCGAAGGGTCTGACCTAGAGTATGTGGACAACTACAAATACCTAGGTGTCTGGTTAGACTGTAAACTCTCCTTCCAGACTCACATTAAGCATCTCCAATCCAAAGTTAAATCTAGAATCTGCTTCCTATTTCGCAACAAAGCCTCCTTCACTCATGCTGCCAAACATGCCCTCGTAAAACTGACTATCCTACCGATCCTTGACTTCGGCGATGTCATTTACAAAATAGCCTCCAACACTCTACTCAGCAAATTGGATGTAGTCTATCACAGTGCCATCCGTTTTGTCACCAAAGCCCCATATACTACCCACCACTGTGACCTGTACGCTCTTGTTGGCTGGTCCTCACTACGTATTCGTCGCCAAACCCACTGGCTCCAGGCCATTTATAAATCACTGCTAGGCAAATCCCTGCCTTATCTTAGCTCATTGGTCACCATAGCAACACCCACCCGTAGTATGCGCTCCAGCAGGTATATCTCACTGGTCATCCCCAAAACCAACACCTCCTTTGGCCTCCATTCCTTCCAGTTCTCTGCTGCCAATGACTGGACGAATTGCAAAAATCTCTGAAGCTGGAGACTTATCTCCCTCACTAACTTTAAGCATCAGTTGTCAGAGCACCTTACCAATCACTGCACCTGTACACAGCCCATCTGAAATTAGCCCACCCAACTACCTCATCCCCATATTGTTATTAGTTTGCTCATTTGCACCCCAGTATCTCTATTTGCACATCATCTCTTGCACATCTATCATTCCAGTGTTAATACTAATTGTAATAATTTTGCACTATGGTCTATTTATTGCCATACCTCCATAACTTGCTACATTTGCACACACTGTATATATATTTTCTGGTGTATTTTTGACTTTATGTTTTGTTTTACCCCATATGTAACTCTGTGTTGTTGTTTTTATCGCACTGCTTTGCTTTATCTTGGCCAGTTCGCAGTTGTAAATGAGAACTTGTTCTCAACTGGCTTACCTGGTTAAATAAAGGTGAAATAAATAAATAAAATAAATCTAATCTCTACTGTTCCTAAAGTCTGCACTTGTTAACTTCCCCTAATGGAATGGACTCCCTAGTTTACACTTTGGGGAGAAGGGCAATCAATTGGAACAGGATTTTGGGAGGGAAAGCTCTGATCCAAGATTTGTGCCTAATGGAAGCATCTACCCGATGGTTCAAATCTAGGGGACAGTAGCACTGAGACATCACTCACCTTGACTAGGTGTTGTGCAGTGTAGAAGCCAGCTGGGCCGCCTCCCACTATGCACACCTTGGGGCTGGAGGCAGGTGTGGAGGTGGCAAGTCCACACACACCTGTATAGACACAGGCCAGAATGAGCAATGGCAACCCATGTATGAGGCTAACTCATTCTATGTCACGACATAGTCATTTTATCTGTCCATATAGGCTAGTGTCAGACATATATTGTAAATTCCTGTTACTAAATCACTATTCTGTCTAGACGTGTCGTGTTACTCTAGGCTGGGTGAATTACTGCATGCACTTGGCGAGCAGTCCCTTGTTTGCCCCCCTCCCTTCTTACCATGGAATCGTGTGATCCTCACGCACCTTGCCGAAGTCAGAAACAACTTTAACATCTGGACCTTGCACAACGCCGCTTTATGAGTGCTCGTCTTCACAAATCATCAATCGTCCAGGAAATGTCTCTTTGGTAGACGGCTAGGGAGACTAGCTAGTAGCTTGGTCCAGACTGACCTTTGGTCCTAACGTTAAATGCGGAAGAGACAAGGCACTAGGACAGGAATGGTTTACGGGCGGGATTATCAATCACTTCATCTGGTCCGGCGGTGTGTGCTCTCCAATTGTCACACAATAATGAAAACACAATTAATCAGCTAGTCGGTGTTAGTAACTACAAAACGCAGTCATTCGTTAAAAGTACATTTCCCCCCCTACTAGCTAGTTAACCATCCACAATGTAGTAGCTTCATGAGTGGGCTAGCCACAGTCCTGCAGGCGACCGGTGTGGGTAGGTTTGTTGACAGGATTAGAGCTAGCTACCTCGCTCAACTGGTTAGGTTTACGAAGCTTTAAAGCTAATGAATATGCGGTTAAATTAGCTAGCTAGCTTTTCTGTAAAATGTGGCACTTGCCATGCATGAAAGCAGATTACATTTTAAAACATTAGTGGAAGACTTTCAAATGTCAAAAACGAACCGTTTATACTGTGTCCCGTCCAAAGCGTCTCGTCCTGAGAATATAGCTGCATACATAGTTCCGGGTAAAAAACTAACTGCACCTTGACAAGTGGCATTATAGAGATAATAATCTCTAAACCCAAGGTAATATTGGGTCAATGTCTTGGATTTATCAGGATTTGTCTCCCCAGGGTACACACAAACACACAGTTGCATAACAAGACCTTGCTGTTGAATTTCTGGCGCCCTTGAATGAATGCCACCGTGTTTTCTGTTGGTTTTCTACATAACACAAAATAGATTCAATAGCTACTGCACCATGTTTTATTTTGAAGACTAACTGAGTAAAACACAGTTTAAATGAATTACTATCTCCTCTCTTTCTGACACCATAATATATTCTAAGATTAGACATTGACTAGCCCTAGATATTGCCTCATCAAATTCCCCTGGAGAGTGCCAAATTCTCATAAACTCAATATCTGTTAACAGTGGCGATGTTAGCATGTAAATCTTGGTGGGGCAAACAAAACACATATTTTTTTAGATGCATGCCAGCAAAGCCACTACACAACACAACACTAAACAATACATTAATTGCACTATAACAGTGACAAACGGTGCCCACAAACTGTTAGGGCCTACATAAAGCTGTCCCAATAGCAGAGCTTTCTTTTCAGCACCATGGAGTGAATCCTTACCACAGTTACACCTGGCTATCAGCGGAGCCTTGTCTGGCAGCGAAACAGTTCATTCAGCCTCATTTACTGCCTTTAAAAAAAAAATAGCTGATATGGCTGTCTTACTTAAACAAATGTGGTTTCTACTGACAATTGAGATGTACAAACTATGGTATAAGGCAAAGATTAGTGGATAAGAGGCAATCTGTAATTTCGATTAAGATATTAATGAGCGAGCTAAGACGGACGTAGTCAATATGTATTTGTTCAGCACTTTTGAAATGTACAGCGACAGACTTCAGAACATGGGCTGTTCTTACAGTATTCTCCCTGTGCACCAAGTCAGAACCGTAGGATAAATAAAGGGGGCATATAAGCAGACAATGAAAGCTCTTACAATATTCGATGATGACATTTCTCTAAACAGGCTATAGGCTATATGTGCACCACCAAGTCAGAAGAATAGGCTAAGTTATGAGGGGGAAAGGGACCAAATTATTAGGGTGAGGCACATGCGCTACTAACGGCTTACTACACAACATACACTTAGTATTACTTTCTTAGCTACAGTATACATATCTCCCTGGCATATAACATTATTAATGCAGCGGCAAACAATACTTTTTTTGACTCACCTTGTTGTGCTGTGCTCACTTGAACAGGAAGGTGGCGCGGTGGTCCTTCTTGTGGGCAAATTTTGTCATCAAACGTTGTCATCAAAGTCTGGCATTCTCTGGATTTATGGTGCTTTTAAGACAACTGGGAACCCCCCCCCCCCAAAAAAAAAAAAAAAAAAAGTTGATTCATGACGTCAGTGATCTTCAGGTCGGAGCTCTAGAAAGAGGCCCGAGTTCCCGACTTGGAATTCTGAGTTGGATGACCGTTTTCCCAGTCGGAGCTCTTTTTTTTCAGAGTTCCCAGTTGTCTTGAACTCACTGAAATCTGAGATTTCCCAGTTCCGAGTTTCCAGTTGTTTTGAACAACTGATGTCATGCTGGATTGACAGCATGGCCAATGTATTAAACCTTTTCTGGCCCATGGTGTGTTGTGAGTGAATGTTTATCCTTTTAAGCTTGGAAAAGAGACCCTTAAACCCAGACTTGGGACCACACACCCTCTCCACTGAATAGCAGGCTAGTGATTGCTTTGCAAAGCTTGCAGTTAGCCATTGATTCCTTCCAAACCACTCATTGTTGAATTTGCGATTTCCAACTTGTTATGTAATGTTTATGTCCAATGGCCGATGAGCACCAATAAGTTATATCTTTAATTTATTTCTCTTCATATGACAAGGATTGAAAATGATTTGCCAGTAGATTGATGACAATCAAAGCTATAACGTGATTTGACGTCATTCTATCTGTGGCCAATGACCTTGAGCATTCTTGGATGGGCACTTCTAATGTAAATCTATGGCAGCACGCAAGGGGCTTGAATTTTCGAGCTCTCCCCATAGATTTTGCGGTGAGGTAGTGTCCCCATGAGTGACAGAACACTGAGCCAATCATGGCGCAACTAGAGAACATTACCAATCCTTACGCGCCGTATTTTCTGCTGGCTGCCTCACCACCACAGAAAGCACTGAGCTAGGCTGAAACACCTGCATTTTGGAGCTGCCTTACTCAAGAAAGCAAAAAGGAGACCCTGTTTATATGCAGCTTTATTAACTCATATATTATTTTTTTTACATTGTTTGCAAACTGATATGTGACACGTATTAATGCCAAAATAACATGCAAAACAGGCAACCAAAAAAATTATAATATACTAAACAGGTGGGGCTCAAATATACCCCGGCAATACAAAATACACATAGCTCAACCGCGCTACTCTCTCCTCACATTAAACAATCACCCACAAGGACAAGGGGGCAGAGGGAACACTTATACACGTACTAATGAGGGGATATGAACCAGGTGTGTGTAATAAACAAGACAAAACAAATGGAATGATGAGATGTGATGCGGCAGTGGCTAGAAGGCCGGTGACGACGAACGCCGAAGCCTGCCCGAACAAGGAGAGGAGGCAGCTTCGGAGGAAGTCGTGACATTGGTCACATTAGGACATGTCAGATGAAGAGTAGGATAATCAAACAGATTAGCCTACATTGTCAAAACACTTCATCTTTTAAATCTGCTGGATGTGCAAAAAATAAACAATTGACCTGTTCACACATTAGGCAGCCCACATATGATCTGAAAAGCACATCAGACATCAAACTGCAGGATGTGGTAAGGTATGTGTCACTGAGTCACATAGAATGAGTCTTTCTGCTAACATAGACAATTCCATAACAATCGGAAGTGGAGACACAAAAGAAGAGAAACACAGACATTTCGTGAGAAAGATCTGATGAGAACAGTAGCTTACAATTGGCACAGAATTGCACGCTATTAATTGCACTGACATTTCTGTAAGATGCATTGAAGAGAAATGCACAACTACCAACTTTAGAAATGGCAGAACAATGCAAATGGCAAAAAATAAAATAATTATAATAAAAAATATGGATTGCACAATTTTACAATTGCTCAGACAGACGTCTGAAAATATATCTGAAATCTAGCCGAAAATGGTATTTAAAGAACATTCCATTAGTGAGAACAGACAGTAGGCCTAACTGCATAGACACTCTAAAGGTAAATTATTACATAAATTGCAGAATTACTTCTTCCAATTCCTTCAATGTTACAGTATTCCTCTAAAGTCGACCTTGTCTGGAGAGCTGCTTGAGAAGAAGTAGGCCTGGGCTGTGGACACATGCTGGTGTTGGTTATGGTGGTGTCTTCTATTGACCCTGGCTGGTGTGTAGTGCTTTTTGGTATGTAGGAAAACATAGAGATGTTTAAATTTATATTCACACTTATCTTAGACTTCATCCAGAATGTTATGTATCTAAAGAGAGACTAAGTTATGAGGGGGGGGGACATTTTACAGTTTTAAAGCTAGTTTCCTGCAATTCTACACATTAATTTTGTCATGGGGCTGAGAGAAAATGTGCAGTTTCAAAGCTAATTTCCTGCAATTCTATACATTTTGCCATGGGACTGAGAGAATTTTCAGTTTTAAAGATAATTTCCTGCAATTATACAAATTTAGCCATGGCCTATGCCGTGTTCTTATGCTATCTGAAATGACTCAAACAAAATCAATGGGGGACCCATGCCATGACCTTTTTGGAATTTCAGATTCTCCCTGAGAATGGTGATTGTTAGTTCTCAAAGATGATCTTATTAAAAAATATATTGCTCCATTATGTTTTTTTACATAATTCATATTTCGTTTTAGTCATTTAACGTTACACTGAAAACGTTTTACCATTCCAAAAATTATTATAATTATTATTTGAATGTTTTTGCAGTGGCGGCCACAATTTATCAGTGGCAGTGCGCCATACTGCTAAACACATATAGGGGAAACACTGAGCATAATCATATTTTATTTATACTGGCTTACCCTTGTGCATCGCCACATCCAAGCTCCGATGAAGAGGATGAGGATGACGATGAAGGTCGTCCCACTCAGCACAATCAAGATGAGTTCCATGATGGTCTGACCGCCACCAAAGCACTCCTCTGGATCTCTCTCTGTATGGAGGGGAGAGGGAATTAGAAGAAGTGGTTCAGCTTCATGTCTTCCTGACAATCTCTGGGCCCCCAATATATTCCTTTGACTCTTGCCCAGAGTTTTTCCTGGCCTGGTCAACTGCTCAGGGAAAACTAATTCAAAAGAAATTCAAAGGAATATGGTGAGTCCACATTGCACATATCGGAACACAATATCTAACATCTTGTGCACTAATCATGATCATAGCTAGTACTAGCCACATTAAAACCACTTCCATCAGTTGAGGTTCAGACAATGTTTCATCAAAGGCTTAGGTTGACTCAAACCCTACAATACAAAGTTGTGGTATGTCATTGAAATCGCAGAGATTTATATTTTCACACCGCATCATAAAAAAGTGTGGAACAGACAGTTCTAGAACAATGATTGGATACCAATTCTTTGTTAATCCAGGAAGAGAAAGACAGTCTGAATGAAAAATGGAATTCACCCTAACCCTATTGAATAACATTTCTTCTTCTTTAATAAAAAAAAGTATGTTTGTACCTCTGACCATGATGATGGTGCCATTACTCTGCAGCTGTACCAGCACTTTCCTTTGGCTATCGTAGTACCTCCAGCTGCAGTAGTAACTGTCTGTGTCATCCACCCCAAGCTGGGACAGCCTCAGTGTGAACTCACAGCACCGCTTGACCTCCTGGTCCTGGTCTGACACCACTGTGACCCGACCTTTGAACCCATAGTGGGTGGTGATCCTACTGACTGCTCTGTCAGCCATCGACAAGTACAGTACATCTCTGTCACCGTGGAATCGACCCCTGAGGTAGAGGCCTGTGGGGTCGGGTAGCGATGTGGAGCAGTGGATCTCAGCTGAGAAGTTGACCTTCATCAGAGATACGGCACTGGGGCTCTGGGAAACTGGCAGGGAGAGAGATAGATAGACAGGGGCCCAGGTTTTAGACATTTTGTTATTATGAAGACAAGAATGCCACCTTGGTCCTCCTTGTTTTTAGTCTGAAGCTTTATTGTCCATTTAGGGTCAACTAAAAACTCACAATACCTGTCCAGGTGAGCACTGCAGGTGTGCAGAGGAGTCCCAGCACACATCTCCACAACAGGGCATCCATCCTGCCACCTGGGTACCAGCTGCATCGATTAGAGAGCTCCACACACTCTTCCACAAACGCAACACACTCACAACTGACTGGTGAACTGTCTTTCGGCAGGGTAAAATGAAGAAGAGCTGAATAAGAGGCTATGGGAGAGCTTCCTCTATTGTTTCGTGCACAGGAAGGGTTGTGGTTTTCATGTTTTTATTCTCTGATGACGGTTAGTGTGTGTGTGTGTGTGTGTGTGTGTGTGTGTGTGTGTGTGTGTGTGTGTGTGTGTGTGTGTGTGTGTGTGTGTGTGTGCTGTGATAACTGAAATGTACATTATTGTTGGAGATAATAATTCAGTACAAGACAACAAGCTCTATATGAGAGAAATAACATTATAAAGACTGGTTATTTCCAAAAGTTTATTTGTACACAAATCAATAACATTTTATATTCATAAAAAAATCCATGAATCCCAGAATATTACATCAGAGTTTAGGCTAAAACCAAAAACAAGCTTATCTTAGTGGTTATGAAAACAATGCTTGTGAGTTGAGCAGAATATTACAGAATATTACACACATCAATGTATAGATAGACCAAAACCAACTCCCTTTATAAACAAGCTTAGGAAGGGTTATGAAAAGGGTTCTACCTGGAACCAGAGTTATTCAAAGGGTTCTCCTATGGGGATGCCAAATAACCCTGTTAGGTTCCAGATAGCACCATTTTTTCTGTGAAAGACGATTATTAGTGATTTCACAAACTGATTCCATAAATGTTTGTGCAAAACTAATTTAGGTGCAAAAGTGAGTAGTGTTTTATTGGTATAGAATACATCTGACATACAGCAACATAGCAGGGGCAACGTTGAGTTAATTTAGAAAGAACCAACAAGCCAACTGGCTCACGCTGAATGTTATGCAGACACCAGGGTAAGGGCCTCTCTTGTACCTTCAGGGCTCTCATCAGTGTTGTTCCTGTTGCTCTGGGTCATATAACTCTTGAGTCGATCCATCAATCTTCTGCCAGAATGAGAAGTGATGAGAAACAATAGAACGGCCAGAACAGTGATGATGCTGATGATAACAACCAGGGCTAACCATACGGGAGCTTGTTGGGTGGGTTGGTTTCCCTCTTTTCTCGCTGAGAAAATAAAGAGAAGTTTGCTATGAACACACTGAATACTCACAAACGTCACAGTACAAAGCCCTATATGGAATTTAAATAGGAATATTGTACTATCACATTTAATTGTAATTATTACTAAAGCTTTTCCTGGTCATATCACATGACCGGGAAAAACTCAGGGCCCATTTAACCCTAGTCAATATAGACTGGTCACTGTCCGGTAAAGCACAGCATGTTTGAATTGGCACAGGAGTTGTTGATGAAGTGCTTTGTACTTTAGCATTGTACTCACCAGTAACTGCATCACTGAACCAGCTTGTTGTCCCTGAATTATCCCCACAGTTTGTGCCAATGGAAAAAGTGTAAATACCCTCATCAGCTTTGGTAGCACTTTTTTTCTCATAACAGTAGTGTTGGATGGTGTTGCTGTCAGTGTCTTCCCTAGTGTGTGGAGATGCTTCACATGTTTTCTTGTTACAGTTGTCTTGTTCACAACTCCGTAGTACAATATTTGAATTCTTCCATGTAAACCGTTCAGTAACACATGTTGGGTCATTTGCGGTCCCCTCCGTCCCTTGGTTGGGAGTTTGTATGGCAGTGTAATCCACTGTACATCTCAGTACCAGTTGCTGGTCCTCTGAAACCGATGGACTGTCACATGTTACTTTAACCCCTGGAAAACACAAAGGATATCAATGAATGAACGTGCAAGGATATCAATGAATAAAAGGATATCAATGGATAATATCAGTATGATAAACGTGCTCATATATATACAATTATAAAAGTGGACATTCACATGTTCATTATCATATATAACAATGCTGTATTATATCGTAATATTACAGTAATACCATTACAACAACATGATTTCACCTTATCAATTTATGAAGTTTGCAGTTTGAATTTACCTTGTCCTTGTGAATGGACACTAGGAGTTCCCAAATCCAGACACAGAAACAGCAGAAGCATGTTGCCAGTGAGTGTATCTGTCCTAAAGCACAAAGAAAAAAGACCACAAGACATGAATAGTTTAAACAGTACATGTACAGTGCCTTGTAAAAGTATTTATACCCCTTGGATTTCTTCACATGTTATTGTGTTACAAAGTGGGATTAAAATAGATTTAACTGTAAAACAAAATCCCAAAGTGGAAGAAAAATTATATATATATTTTTTAGATTAATAAAAATTAGATAACTAGAATATAGTCGTTGTACACAGTGGGGAAAAAAAGTATTTAGTCAGCCACCAATTGTGCAAGTTCTCCCACTTAAAAAGATGAGAGAGGCCTGTAATTTTCATCATAGGTACACGTCAATTATGACAGACAAAATGAGATTTTCTTTCTCCAGAAAATCACATTGTAGGATTTTTAATGAATTTATTTGCAAATTATGGTGGAAAATAAGTATTTGGTCAATAACAAAAGTTTCTCAATACTTTGTTATATACCCTTTGTTGGCAATGACACAGGTCAAACGTTTTCTGTAAGTCTTCACAAGGTTTTCACAAACTGTTGCTGGTATTTTGGCCCATTCCTCCATGCAGATCTCCTCTAGAGCAGTGATGTTTTGGGGCTGTCGCTGGGCAACACAGACTTTCAACTCCCTCCAAAGATTTTCTATGGGGTTGAGATCTGGAGACTGGCTAGGCCACTCCAGGACCTTGAAATGCTTCTTACGAAGCCACTCCTTCGTTGCCCGGGCGGTGTGTTTGGGATCATTGTCATGCTGAAAGACCCAGCCACGTTTCATCTTCAATGCCCTTACTGATGGAAGGAGGTTTTCACTCAAAATCTCACGATATATGGCCCCATTCATTCTTTCCTTTACACGGATCAGTCGTCCTGGTCCCTTTGCAGAAAAACAGCCCCAAAGCATGATGTTTCCACCCCCATGCTTCACAGTAGGTATGGTGTTCTTTGGATGCAACTCAGCATTCTTTGTCCTCCAAACACGACGAGTTGAGTTTTTACCAAAAAGTTCTATTTTGGTTTCATCTGACCATAGGATATTCTCCCAATCCTCTTCTGGATCATCCAAATGCACTCTAGCAAACTTCAGACGGGCCTGGACATGTACTGGCTTAGGCAGGGGGACATGTCTGGCACTGCAGGATTTGAGTCCCTGGCGGCGTAGTGTGTTACTGATGGTAGGCTTTGTTACTTTGGTCCCAGCTCTCTGCAGGTCATTCACTAGGTCCCCCCGTGTGGTTCTGGGATTTTTGCTCACCGTTCTTGTGATCATTTTGACCCCACGGGGTGAGATCTTGCGTGGAGCCCCAGATCGAGGGAGATTATCAGTGGTCTTGTATGTCTTCCATTTCCTAATAATTGCTCCCACAGTTGATTTCTTCAAACCAAGCTGCTTCCCTATTGCAGATTCAGTCTTCCCAGCCTGGTGCAGGTCTACAATTTTGTTTCTGGTGTCCTTTGACAGCTCTTTGGTCTTGGCCATAGTGGAGTTTGGAGTGTGACTGTTTGAGGTTGTGGACAGGTGTCTTTTATACTGATAACAAGTTCAAACAGGTGCCATTAATACAGGTAACGAGTGGAGGACAGAGGAGCCTCTTAAAGAAGAAGTTACAGGTCTGTGAGAGACAGAAATCTTGCTTGTTTGTAGGTGACCAAATACTTATTTTCCACCATAATTTGGAAATAAATTCATAAAAAATCCTACAATGTGATTTTCTGGATTTTCTTTTCTCAATTTGTCTGTCATAGTTGACGTGTACCTATGATGAAAATGACAGGCCTCTCTCATCTTTTTAAGTGGGAGAACATGCACAATTGGTGGCTGACTAAATACTTTTTTTCCCCACTGTAAGTATTCAACACCTTTTTTTAGGCAAGCCTAAATTAGTTCAGGACTACAATTTTGTTTAACAAATCAAACAATAAGTTACATGGTCTCACTCTGTGTGAAATAATAGGGGTTAACATGATTTTTTAAATGTAATGACTAACCTTTCCTCTGTCCCCCATACATACAGTACAACATCTGTAAGGTCCCTCAGTCAAGTATTGCATTTCCAGCACAGATTCAACTACAAAGACCAGGGAGCTTTTAGAAAGCCTCATAAAGAAAGGCAGTGATTGGGAGCGTAGATGGGTAACAATAACAAATCAGAAATTGAATATCTCTTTAAGCATGGTCAAGTTAATAATTATGCTGTGGAATATGTATTAAACCACCCAGACAGATCAAATATACAGTTTTCCTTCTGAACTGAGCTGCAGGACAAGAATGAAACTGCTCAGGGATGTTTCCATGAGGCCATCTGTGATATTAATACAGTTACAGAGTTCAATGGCTGTGGAATTCACTTTTTGGCCTATACGCAAAGTCTTATGTTTGGGGAAAATCTAACACAACACATCACTGAGTAACTACCTCCTTATTTTCAAGCATGGTGGTGGCTGCATCATGGAATTGGCAAATACTGGGGAGTTTTTCAGGATAAGAAAATGGGGTGGAGCTAAGCACAGGCAAAATCATAGAGGAAACCCTGCTTCAGTTTGCTTTACAGCAGACACTGGGAGAGGAATTCACCTTTCAGCAGGACATTAACCTACAACACAAGGCCAAGTCTACACTGGAGTTGCTTACCAAGAAGACAGTGAATGTTGTTGAGTTACAGTTTTGACTTAAATCTACTTGAAAATCTATGGTAGGACTTGAAAATTGCTGTTTAGTCATGATCCCCAACTAGCATGGGTACCAGTCTCTTTAGCTAATACACTCCCTGTACTCCATATCATGGGCCAAAAACACCGGCCTTTCTGCCGTCTTCAAATATGAACATTCTAGGAGAACCGAGGATTTTATCCTAATTTGATCAACCTCACAGCTATCCGGTTGCTAAACAACCGTTTTTTGTTTGTCCAGATTTTTTACAGTCTATGGTCCAGATGAACCCAGTCTGTCAAAAATTGCTATCTCACGTCTAAATTCTCAAAAGAAATACATACTGCAATTCCAACCACAAAATGTCTTAGACGATACAGGACTAAGATCGAATCCTACTACGCCTGCTCTGACGCTCGACAGATGTGGCAGGGCTTGCAAACTATCATTACAAAGGGAAACCCAGCCGCAAGCTGCCCAGCGACGCGAGCCTACCAGATTAGCTAAATGTCTTCTATGCTTGCTTCGTGGTTAGCAACACTGAACCATGCATGAGAGCACCAGTTGTTCCAGACGACTGTGTGATCTCTCTCTCTCCATAGCCAATGTGAGTAAGACCTGTAGTCCTTTCCTGCAGGCAATGACCAAAAGCACACTCTTTGGCCTCATGGGTGGAATGTTATTAACCCTTTCACATGTACCAACAAACGGGTGTGATCATTCTACTGTGGTCCCCGGTGTGATTAGAATGCTTATTTAGAACGTCCAGTTTTGATTGACGCAACAGTCAGCATTTGAACTGGCCACACTGTTTTTTCACAGAAACATTTTGCACAAACACAGTCCTTACAAAGTTATGTCCTGAATGTGAACAGTTTATTTTTGGATGCAGTGTTCAGACATTCACAGAAGTAGCGACAGCCTAACACAATCATCCAAACTGGAAAATGGAGGCTACATTAGTCCTAGCGCTTACTGAGGAAAGATTGACATAACACAAGCAGTCATACAGTGGCTTGCGATAGTATTCACCCTCCTTGGCATTTTTTCTATTTTGTTGCCTTACAACCTGGAATTAAAATGGATTTTTTGGGGGCTTGTATCATTTGATTTACACAACATGCCTACCACTTTGAAGATGCAAAATATGTTTTGCTCAAGTGTTGCTTTAGCAGTATGCTTAGGGTCATTGTCCAGCTGGAAGGTGAACCTCCGTCCCAGTCTCAAATCTCTGGAAGACTGAAACAGGTTTCCCTCAAGAATTTCCCTGTATTTAGTGCCATCCATCATTCCTTCAATTCTGACCAGTTTCCCAGTCCCTGCCGATTAAAAACATCCCCACAGCATGATGCTGCCACCACCATGCTTCACTGTGAGGATGGTGATCTCGGGGTGATGAGAGGTGTTGGGTTTGCGCCAGACATAGCGTACATTTTAGTCTCATCTGACCAGAGTACCTTCTTCCATATGTTTGGGGTGTCTCCCACATGCCTTTTGGTGATTACCAAACGTGTTTGCTTATTTTCTTCTTTCAGCAATGGCTTTTTTCTGGCTACTCTTCCGTAAAGCCCAGCTCTGTGGAGTGTACGGCTTAAAGTGATCCTATGGACAGACACTCCAATCTCCGCTGTGGAGCTTTGTAGCTCCTTCTGGGTTATCTTTGGTCTCTTTGTTGCCTCTGATTAATGCCCTCCTTGGCAGGTTTGTTGTGGTGCCATATTCTTTCAATTATTTTAATAATGGATTTAATGGTGCTCAGTGGGATTTTCAAAGTTTCTGATATTTTTTTATAACCCAACCCTGATCTGTACTTCTCCACAACTTTATCCCTGACCTGTTTGGAGAGCTCCCTGGTCTTCATGGTGCCGCTTGCTTGGTGGTGTCCCTTGCTTAGTGGTGTTGCAGACTCTGGGGCCTTTCAGAACAGGTGTATATATACTGAGATCATGTGACAGATCATGTGACACTTAGATTGCACACATGTGGACTTTATTTAACTAATTATGTGACTTCTGAGGGTAATTGGTTGCACCAGATATTATTTAGGGGCTTCATAGCAAAGGGGGTGAATACATATGCACGCACCACTTTTCCATTATTTATTTTTTAGAATTTTTTGAAACAAGTTATTTTTTTCATTTCACTTCACCAATTTGGACTATTTTGTTCATGACCATTACATGAAATCCAAATAAAAATCAATTTAAATTACAGGTTGTAATGCAACAAAATAGGAAAAACTTGAATACTTTTGCAAGGCACTGTATTTAGCTAACTCTCGGCTGACAGAAACCACAATATGAATTAGCTAATAGCAATTAGCTACTATTTACAATTCATCACATCATGGGTGAGCTCAGCATTGATATAAATAATTGAGTAAAACACTTTCTAAAAATCTAAATCTGACGATGGATAGTTTGTGCGCGCCACCATCGTCTGTAGCGTCCGGACGGTTTGGCCTACAAACTATGACCCCTCTATGGAAAGATGAGACTCTCGCGAACACGAATGTGTTCTCTTTTTTGCTCTACGACCCCCACAAGCGTCGGTACAGCCGATCTGCCAGCTTCTGTCTGTAGCGTACGAACAGTTTCGGCTACACACTAATAATGACCCCTCTGTGGACAGGTGAAACGCTCACCAACACGTATATGTCAGCTGTTTTGCTCTAGGATGCCCACAGGTCTCACAAGGCTCGTCTGAAGGTCCCCCGGTACCAGTTGAAAAAATTAATGGAAGTATATATGGAGACTGTTTAGTGCCAAAAATAAGGGGTGAAATACATGTAAAAAAAAAAAAATTATAATAATGTTTCCTGATCTTTCTTATATCTCTCAGAAAATACTGCAGGACAGACACTTCAGAACAAACTTCCTTAGATTTTTTTGGGGTGACTATCTGTTGTTCCATGTAGTGAATCTGTTAATAAATTAATCTTTATGGGCTAATAGCAAATACAATTTTCCATCAAATATTTTTTTTATACTTCAAGGGGTCTTAAAATTCAAAATAAATAGCAAAATAATCCTTAGTATGACCATCTTAAAACCATTCCACATAGCTTAGTAGCTTCAGTATAAATGGAGTGTCACGGATTTACTTACAGGATAATAGGAAATGCTCTGAGACCAGGTTGCAGCACCTACACACCTACACAGGCCTTCTGCTTCATATGGTCTATGGCTTGAATGGACTGAAATTGACCCCAGTCCTGATCTGCAGGTGTGGCAACTGTGGCGTTATTGTTAGGATTGGTCCAATTGCGTACATCAATTCAATTAAATGATTTTTATGAACAGGTCAGGACAAAGTCTGGGTTCATCTGAAAAGTCCCACTCAAGCAATTTTTTTCCTGTAAAATTCATGGAATTTGGGCTGACGGTAATTGGCCAGCCAAATGACCTTGGTCACGATAATAACCATTTGAATAGCAGAAAATAGCAAATTTTCTCCAATACTCCGCTCCTGACTGCATGTGCTGCCATAGAAATAGAATGGCATAATAGTTGGACTCGCGGCCATTGCAAGTGTACGCATAGGATACCCAATAAAGCAGGAAGTAAAATATGTGTTAAAATATGTGCTGTGATTTGTTGATTCAACTCAATAGACATTACAAAAAATACATTCCATTGCATGAGCCACATCAGTTAACATCATTTGAATGAACATTCTACATTACCATGGAAATTATTGCATCACAATACCAGGCAGCCATTGTGCGTTTACCCATAGATGTAAAGAGATCAATCAAACTCGACCAAGACAATGGAATTGCCATGGAAACGCATGGGGGAAAGGGCCATGGGGAAGATCCCGAGTCTCCTCATTGCCCCCCAGCAAAATATGGCTATATTTAGGCGTTTGTTTATATGTGTATTTTACACTACGTTGAGGTAAAAATCGGAGGATAATGCTTGGCACCAACAGATAGGGCAGCTCTGCTTCTAGCTTCTAAGCAACTTTGCAGTATTTTGTTTTTTTTGTGTGTTATTTCTTACATTATTAGTCCAGAAATTTTTTTGTGTTATTGCATACAGCCGGAAATAACTTTTGGATATCAGAGCGGTGGTAACTCACCAGCATTATGACCAGGAATACGACTTTTCTGAATTGGATCCATTGTTCGTACCCCCCAGGGCAATTTAACTGATTCCAGAAGCTGAGCCAAAACACCGCTGGTAGAGAAGAGGTATTCGGAGTGGACTTCTAGTCCAACTCAGGAGGCGCGCACACCATCCACCACTTCCGAGTATATTTCTCGCTAATGTTCAATCTCTGGATAATAAAGTAGATGAGCTCAGGGCGAGGATCTCCTTCCAGAGAGACATCAGGGATTTGTTGGGATCTATTTTCTTATAATTAGATGTGATGCCTAGTTTAAAAATAATACATTAATGATCAAACATAATAGGTTTGTGCTGTACTGATATAGATTGTTTAACATAACAAGCTGTGACTAATGTGAGGAACCGTTAGGGGGGAGGCTGAGATAGACTTGTGACACACACACACACACTGCCTCTTTGTTAAACCGCTCAAGGACATGTGAACTGCAACAATGAAGAAGAGGAAACTATGTCTGAGGGTTGCTGACTCTCGAGACAAGTTGCAAAAAACAACGAATGCCCGGCAACAGTGAAGCGCCAAGGGGCTGGGACCAGCCTGTGCGCCAACGATAGGCTGAGTAAGTTTAAACCACGCTCAGCCTCTACTCTGACAGGCCCGCTTTGAACGGGAACTATCTCTGTCTGAGTATTAAAATAATAACTTTGGGTTGGGACAGTTAGTTCTCTGTTTTGCCCTGCGAGGTGTTACAGTGAACCCGTATATAAGAAAATTGCATTTACCATTTATTCACTTTACTAATTATATTAATAAAAAAGCTGAGAATATATTCAGTGACTTAGTGTTAAATTCTGTTCTGATACCAGATTCGAATTACGCAACTTAACAGATTGTAACATATTCTGTTTCACGGAAAAGTGGCTCTGTCGGGATATACTGTCTCCGTCCATTCAGCCAGCTGGGTTCTCAGTACATCGTGCAGACAGGAATAAAGAACTCTCCGGGAAGAAGAAAGGTGGGGGTGTATGTTTCATGATTAACTACTCATGGTGTGATTAACCTCAATCAAATGCCGACCGTATTACCTCCCAAGAGAATTATCTTCGGTTATAGTCACAGCCGTGTGTATTCCTCCTCAAGCCGATACCACAACGGCCCTCAAATAACTACACTGGACTTTATGCAAACATATCCTGAGGCCGCATTTATTGTAGATGGGGATTTTAACAAAGCAAATTTGAGGAAAATGCTACCGAAATTCTACCAACACATTGACTGTAGCACTCGCTCTGAGAAAACATTGGACCACTGCTACTCAGCTTTTCGAAATGCCTACAAGGCCCTCCCCTGCCCTGCCTTTGGCAAATCTGATCATGACTCCATTTTGCTCCTCCCTTCCAATAGGCAGAAGCTCAAACAGGAAGTACCCGTGCTAAGGACTATTCAACGTTGGTCTGACCAATCGGAATCCATGCTTCAAGATTATTTTGATAACGCGGACTGGGATATGTTCCAGGTAGCCACTGAGAATAACACTGACGAATACACGGATACGGTGACTGAGTTCATCAGGAAGTGTATAGGAGATGTTGTACCCACTGTGACTATTAAAACCTACCCAAACCAGAAACCGTGGATAGATGGCAGCATTCGCGCAAAACTGAAAGCGCGAACCACCGCATTTAACCATGGCAAGGTGACTGGGAATATGGCCGAATACAAACAGTGTAGTTATTCTCTCCGTAAGGCAATCAAACAGGCAAAACGTCAGTACAGAGACAAAGTGGAGTTGCAATTCAACGGCTCAGACACGAGACGTCTGTGGCAGGGTCTACAGGCAATCATGGACTAAAAGGGAAAACCAGCCACGTCGCGGACAGCGACGTCTTGCTTCCGGACAAGCTAAACACCTTCATCGCCCGCTTTGAGGATTACACAGTGCCACCGATGCGGCACGCTACCAAGGACTGTGGGCTCTCCTTCTCCGTGGCCGACATGAGTAAGACATTTAAGGGTGTTAACCCCTCACAAGGCTGCCAGCCCAGACGGTATTCCTAGCCGCGTCCTCAGAGCATGCGCAGACCAGCTGGCTGGAGTGTTTTCAGATATATTCAATCTCTCCCTATCCCAGTCTGCTGTCCCAACTTGCTTCAAGATATCCACCATTGTTCCTGTACCCAAGAAAGCAAAGGTAACTGAACTAAATGACTATCGCCCCGTAGCACTAACTTCTGTCATCATGAAGTGCTTTGAGGGCTAGTCAAGGATCATATCACCTCAACCTTACCTGACACCCTAGACCCACTTCAATTTGCTTACCGCCCCAATAGATCCACAGACGATGCAATCGCCATCGCACTGCACACTGCCCTATCCCATCTGGACAAGAGGAATACCTATGTAAGAATGCTGTTCATTGACTATAGCTCAGCATTCAATACCATACTACCCTCCAAGCTCATCATTAAGCTCGGGCCGTGGGTCTGAACCCCGCCCTGTGCAACTGGGTCCTGGACTTCCTGACGGGCCGCCCCCAGATGGTGAAGGTAGGAAACAACACCTCAACATCCTCAACACAGGGGCCCCACAAGGGTGCGTGCTTAGCCCCCTCCTGTACTCCCTGTTCACCCATGACTGCGTGGCCACGCACGCCTCCAACTCAATCATCAAGTTTGTAGATGACACAACAGTAGTAGGCCTGATTACCAACAATGACGAGGCAGCCTACAGGGAGGATGTGAGAGCCCTGGGAGTGTGGTGCCAGGAAAATAACCTCTCACTCAATGTCAACAAAACAAAGGAGCTGATTGCGGACTTCAGGAAACAGCAGAGGGAGCACGCCCCTATCCAAATCAATGGGACAGCAGTGGAGAAGGTGGAAAGCTTCATGTTCCTTGGCGTACACATCACTCATGATCTGAAATGGTCCACCCACACAGACAGTGTGGTGAATAAGGCGCAACAGCGCCTCTTCAACCTCAGGAGGCTGAAGAAATTTGGCTTGGCACCTAAAACCCTCACAAACTTTTACAGATGCACAATTGAGAGCATCCTGTCGGGCTGTATCACCACCTGGTTCAGAAACTGCACCGCCCGCAACCGCAGGGCTCTCCAGAGGGTGGTGCGGTCTGCCCAACGCATCACCGGGGGCAAACTACCTGCCCTCCAGGACATCTATAGCACCCGATGTCACAGGAAGGCCAAAAATATCATCAAGGACAACAACCACCTGAGTCACTGCCTGTTCACCCCGCTGTCATCCAGAAGGCGAGGTCAGTACAGGTGCATCAAAGCTGGGACCGAGAGACTGAAAAACAGCTTCTATCTCAAGGCCATCAGACTGTTAAGGCAGTTATACAACACCCACAGTTCAGCTGAATTCACCATCAAACACAGACTCTAAAAGGTGATTCTGAGATAGAGACCCTGAGCGTAACCATGAGATGTCACCTCAAGGTCAGGTGACTAATATATCCTGACACACACACACACACACGTGTGTCTTAAGGAAAGGCACGCACACACACACACAATCACACAAGCTCACAATGATCTAAGTAGTAAGTATAATGCACTTACAAGCTCACAGCCTCTGGAGGTTCCGTAATCCAATAAATCCCGATTGTGAATTGTCCCTAGTTATAACTGTGGTAGAAGAGAGTGGGTGGAGAGAGTGGATATTCCCCTTTTAACTTTCCCTCTATCTGAAAGGAAAACAAGCTAAACCAGACCTTCCTGATTCCCAATATAGACTCCATACTGTATAATATCCACAGCAGCAAACTACTTAGAGGTTTACTGCCATCCTCTGGTTGAGTAGTGCATTTTTATTTCAATATTTGCACTGTCTCTATGCACACACAGACATTGTCACTCCAACACACACACACACACACACACACAAACACTTACTCCATTATTTTCTCACTCACACATAATATGCACATACAGTTTATACTGACTCTACACACCCACTCACATGCAAGCTGCTGCTACTCTGTTTATCTTATATCCTGTTGCCTTGTCCCCTTACCCCTATACATATCTACTTCCATCACCCCAGTATCCCTGCACATGTAAATATGGTAATGGATATGATTTTTAAATATTTCCTGTATATAATATGCTTACTTACTTACTTAATTGTGTATTTCATATTTCCTATTCTTATTTCTCGTGTTTATTTTCTAGTAATACATTGTTATTGATTATTGCATTTTGGGGTTTTGAGTTTGCAAGAAACTGTACTTGTGCATGTGACATTAAAACTTGAAACTATAGTTTACAGAGGTGAAAGAGCCCCAGCCTGCACTACTAAAATGCAACCTTTGCATCCCTTTATCTTTGTCAGAACAGAGGTGGATGATTTGATGTGTTTTCCACACATTTTCAAAATTCTAGGATCTAGAGTCTAAAGCATTCTAGAGAGAGTGCGCGAGAGAGAGAGAGAGAGAGAGAGAGAGAGAGAGAGAGAGAGAGAGAGAGAGAGAGAGAGAGAGAGAGAGAGAGAGAGAGAGAGAGAGAGAGAGAGAGAGAGAGAGAGAGAGAGAGAGAGAGAGAGAGAGAGAGAGAGAGAGAGAGAGAGAGAGAGAGCGAGAGCGAGAGCGAGAGCGAGAGCGAGAGCGAGAGCGAGAGCAAGAGCAAGAGCAAGAGCGAGAGGGATATATTCCCAGTCCCATTTCAGAATGAATTCAAATCAGACTGATTTCCAGGTTAGAATTGTTTTAATGCTCAACATGTGTGACACTGGTAAAATAAAACAATAACCTTAAAAGGGACAATCTGTGATTGGTACACTCATATTTGGACTTGAAAAATATACTACTTATAAATGCCTCATGAGCTTAGATCAACTGTCGTACCCCATCAGAACCCTAAATATATTAATTTGTTTCTAAAACAATGTAAATATAAACAAAACATTATTGTTATTCACTGTGTATTCATTCCTCGTGTTTTATTTTATATCTTTAACTAAGCATTGTTGGAAAAGGACACGTAAGTTAGCATTTCACTGTTAGTCTACACCTGTTGTTTACAAAGCATTTGGCAAATACAATTTGATTTGTTATGGTTAAAATTATAATTTTGAAATCATAAATGGTAAGTCTCAAAAGCTCTGTCTATGAATTTGAGAGTGGTTACATTTCTCCATCCCTATCCCTCAGCTGTTTACCAAATTATTGTTATTGTTCGAATTACAGATTGTGTGTTTGAACACGAACAAAACATTAAACTTAAAAGGTCAAGACAAATTAAAAGTTGTTTTGTACCACTTTGAAGAGCTAGCTACACTTAAGGTGCATCTAAATAGTCTGAATCAGGAGTTTTTCCTGGTCAGGTAAAACCCATGGCCCTGATTATATATCATATGGCCATAATAAGGCCAAGATGGTTGCAGTGATTATGACATGGATGAACACATGCAATGCAAATGGCAGTCACAACAGCACTATCAGCATTTTTAGTGAGAAGATCTAGCAATTGATTGATCATTTAGCATTTTGGAATCACAGGAGACAAAATAACATATACATTTCACAGTTGAAACAAGTACACCTGGTTTTATGTTGAACATTTTGGATATTTTTACCCCTCTGAAATGCATTACTACTAAGGCATCTAGACCTACTTACAGGCTTAACATTCAGTACACGTTAACTGGTTATTGCTCCTTTGGCTGGCAGATTAAATGCAAATGTGTGCCTCTGGATTAAATGTTGTGGTCCGTCACATAATTGATTCCCTCTGGAATCGAGCCCACATATTTGGCACTAGTGTCATTTTCCCATAGCTTCGTTTCCCCTCCATGGTGTGAGAGCACAGTGGACCAGCCTCCACAGCGGTCTAGAGCAGTGAAATAGATGGAACAACAGCTCCACCTTGTGGCAGATTTAAGTAAATTCAGAATCAAGTCTTTCTGGGATATATTGGTCCAGTATTTTCCATAGATTATTCTTTAGGCAGGGTGCAAAGGACCACAAAAGCAACATCCAGGTCCTCTGGCCCTCCCCGCCTATACAATGGTACATATGGGAACCATTGCAGTGGTCCTTAGAAGAGAAAGGGTCAGTGATGCCCCAAGGTCCTGATACCCCTCATATTGGGCTTTTGGATGTTGAGGTGTGTTTGAGTTTTCTGTGTGTGTGGGTGTGTACGAGAGGTGTGTGTGTGTCTCACCACTGTATGTGCGGGGGCTGTGTGTGTGTCCATGTCTGGCTGGGGCTCTGCTGTGTGTACTGTGTGTGTAGGAGTGTGTTTGTGTGCGTTGAGTCCTGTCCCTCCAGCCAGTCCTGGTAGAGTATGTGTAGGACAGGGTTGGTGTCAGGCAGCCTGACTGGTAGACTGCTGTAGGCCTCCTCCATCTGCTGAACCAAGGCCTTGTCCACCCGACCTCCTGTCTCTCCCTGCGCCTGCCCACGACCACTCATACAACCTGGGGAGAGAGAGGGGAGATGGGGGAGAGAATAGAAGAGTGGCGAGAGAGAGAAGATGGGAGAATGAAGGGTCAACATTCATTGGGACAATAAAGATCACACTACATTTCTACTGTAGTTTCTACATGAATTCAGCTTCCTCAGTTACATTTTTTAGACTCGCACCTGTGGATTTAAGTTCACTGGCAGCCTAATCTGGGGTTACTCAATTGTAAAAAAAATGGTTTGCGCAAGAATTTCTAACACAAACAGGTTTTCACAATTGCCTCGTCACATTTACCCAAAACCAAACCAGAACTAGGAAGTAGATGTGACTGAGGTGGCTGGGCCAATGGGTTACCTCCTGGGCAGGAGAGCACTTCCACCAATTGGTAGGGGACGTGTCCTTTCCTCATGCGGTGGACCAGGGTCTGGATGTTCCTGAAGCCATAGACGGATGCAAACTGCAGCAGCACCTCCCCTTCCCGCTCCAGACACACCTCCTGGAAGTCACGGTTCCTAGAGGAAGGAAGGGAGGGGGAGACAGAATGAGAGGGAGATGGGATATTTAAATTCACTCCCTCTTTTACAGCCTGCTTCCTCTACCCCCTTTTCTACCCCTCTCTGCTCTCATCCCTCCCTTGCCATCTTTCTCAGTTCAAGGTCTTCAATCTTTCTCTCTCTCCCGGTCATCCCTCTCTCCCCTCCTCCCACCTTACCTGAGAGTCTTGTATGTGATCTCCTCTACATCCAGACCAAACAGTTCAGATGCAGCGTATTTGAAGATGTGTTCCAGGAAGCCCTCCGATCCTCTGCCCTGGTGTCTCACCAAGGCTGGGTCCCCCGCCTCACCCAGGCTAACATGGAGATGGAGGAGAACGTTACACACTCTGAGTCACTGAACCTAACACACAGAAATACACTCACAGACACACGTACACACGCATAATAATAATAATAATAATAATAATAATAACTATTTGTATAGCACTTTTCAATACAAGTAAAAAAGTACTTCACATCATAAAATAATAAAATAGAAGTACTAACAAAGAAACAAAATCTACACTGCTCAAAAAAATAAAGGGAACACTAAAATAACACATCCTAGATCTGAATGAATGAAATAATCTTATTAAATACTTTTTTCTTTACATAGTTGAATGTGCTGACAACAAAATCACACAAAAATTATCAATGGAAATCAAATTTATCAACCCATGGAGGTCTGGATTTGGAGTCACCCTCAAAATTAAAGTGGAAAACCACACTACAGGCTGATCCAACTTTGATGTAATGTCCTTAAAACAAGTCAAAATGAGGCACAGTAGTGTGTGTGGCCTCCACGTGCCTGTATGACCTCCCTACAACGCCTGGGCATGCTCCTGATGAGGTGGCGGATGGTCTCCTGAGGGATCTCCTCCCAGACCTGGACTAAAGCATCCGCCAACTCCTGGACAGTCTGTGGTGCAACGTGGCATTGGTGGATGGAGCGAGACATGATGTCCCAGATGTGCTCAAATGGATTCAGGTCTGGGGAACGGGCGGGCCAGTCCATAGCATCAATGCCTTCCTCTTGCAGGAACTGCTGACACAATCCAGCCACATGAGGTCTAGCATTGTCTTGCATTAGGAGGAACCCAGGGCCAACCGCACCAGCATATGGTCTCACAAGGGGTCTGAGGATCTCATCTCGGTACCTAATGGCAGTCAGGCTACCTCTGGCGAGCACATGGAGGGATGTGCGGCCCCCCAAAGAAATGCCACCCCACACCATGACTGACCCACCGCCAAACCGGTCATGCTGGAGGATGTTGCAGGCAGCAGAACGTTCTCCACGGCGTCTCTAGACTCTGTCACGTCTGTCACATGTGCTCAGTGTGAACCTGCTTTCATCTGTGAAGAGCACAGGGCGCCAGTGGCGAATTTGCCAATCTTGGTGTTCTCTGGCAAATGCCAAACGTCCTGCACGGTGTTGGGCTGTAAGCACAACCCCCACCTGTGGACGTCGGGCCCTCATACCACCCTCATGGAGTCTGTTTCTGACCGTTTGAGCAGACACGTGCACATTTGTGGCCTGCTGGAGGTCATTTTGCAGGGCTCTGGCAGTGTTCCTCCTGCTCCTCCTTGCACAAAGGCGGAGGTAGCAGTCCTGCTGCTGGGTTTTTGCCCTCCTCCACGTCTCCTGATGTACTGGCCTGTCTCCTGGTAGTGCCTCCATGCTCTGGACACTACGCTGACAGACACAGCAAACCTTCTTGCCACAGCTCGCATTGATGTGCCATCCTGGATGAGCTGCACTACCTGAGCCACTTGTGTGGGTTGTAGACTCCGTCTCATGCTACCACTAGAGTGAAAGCACCGCCAGCATTCAAAAGTGACCAAAACATCAGCCAGGAAGCATAGGAACTGAGAAGTGGTCTGTGGTCACCACCTGCAAAACCAGTCCTTTATTGGGGGTGTCTTGCTAATTGCCTATAATTTCCACCTGTTGTCTATTCCATTTGCACAACAGCATGTGACATTTATTGTCAATCAGTGTTGCTTCCTAAGTGGACAGTTTGATTTCACAGAAGTGTGATTGACTTGGAGTTACATTGTGTTGTTTAAGTGATCCCTTTATTTTTTTGTGCAGTGTAGATTATTCAGTTCTTAGCAATTTTCGGCCAATCTCCAACCTTTCATTCTTAAGCAAAATTCTGGAGAAACTGGGTGTCCAGACAGATTTTTTAAGTACCAACTGTATTTTTCAAATTTCTCTTAGATTTAAGTGCTGCATTCGACACTGTTAACCATTATGTCCTTCTGGACAGACTGGAGAGGTGGGTTGGCCTCTCTGGTCCAGTTCTAAATTGGTTTAGGACCTATTTAACCGGTCAAGAGTTTTTTGTCACCCAACATAACTCAGAGAAAATACTTATCACGTGGCGTTCCACAAGGTTAGATTTTGGTTCCGGTACTGTTCAGTTTATATATGTTATTCATGGGCAATAAAGATAAAACACCAGGTAAAAAACCTAGGTGTTATTTTAGATTCTGAACTACATTTTGAATCAAACATTAGGAATGTGACCAAAATAGCTTTTTACCACCTGAGGAACATTGCCATGGTGCGGCCGTTTCTCTCTCAGGCTGATACAGAGAGACTCATCCATGCTTTTATTACAAGCAGGCTTGACTACTGCAATGCTCTCCTGTCTGGTCTACCCAAGAAAGCCATTGGTCAACTGCAAAACACACAGAATGCTGCAGCATGGGTACTGACCAAGACCAGACGGTGAGCACACATTACACCGGTTTTAAGGTCTCTGCACTGGCTGCCTGTGAGTTTTAGAATTCATTTTAAGATTATTCTATTGTTTTTTAAATCAATCCACGATTGTGCACCCCAATACATGTCAGACATTTATGTTATGTACCCAGTAGGTCCCTCAGGTCCTCTGGCACTGGCCTTTTAATTATCCCCAAAGCCTAGGACCAAGAGGCATGGAGAGTCAGCCTCTGGAATACCATGCCAGAGAACCTGAGGGGGGCTGAAACTGTGGACATTTTTAAAAGAGATCTTAAAACACATCTTTTTAGCTTTGCTTTTCCTCAGGGTGCTTTTTAGTTGTTCAGTTTGTCATTATTTTGTTTTTTATCTTATGTTTGTTGTGTAGTAAATATTTCAGCTTTTCTTTTCAGTGTTTTTATTTGTTGATTCCTGTAAACCACATTGTGTTGCATTTCATGTCTGAAATGTGCTGTATAAATAAAGCTTCATTTGATTTGATTAGGAGGAAGGATAATGAAAAAAGATAACTAATTAAAATCCTACATTGAAATCCTACATTAAAAGCATCTTTATAAAAGTGTGTCTTCAGCAGGGATTTGAACAGAGGCACTGAATCTGCAAGCCTGATCTCCTCTGGCAGACCATTCCAAAGCCTAGGGGCGTACACACATGTACACACACCTACACATACACACGCACACACAGATCACCGCTTCACTGAGCAATGAGCCCCACATTGAGCACTGACACAAACTTCCTGATGAGAGGCCAGTGAAAAGTGAAACACTCACACGTGGTCTAGAGGGACGGGGTCCAGATCTGCTAATGACACCTTCATCTGCTCCATCATGTGGAACACCTCCCCTGGAACACACACAGATTCACAGTCTTACATTAAACAACGGACAACTTATAAAGCCTAAACCTACAGGTTTACAGTATAAACATGAATGATATGCCTCACTGTCTGATGTTCCTCCATTTCTGGGTTTAGAGAGGGGGGAAATGAAGTGGGTCTAGGTCTTGGAGACAGGGAACTGAAAGTATAGCTGGCATGATGCATCGAGTTACATCCTGTGAGAGGTAGAGGCTGTAAATGATGACAGGAAGAAAGTGGTTGATGAAAAGAGAGAGAGAGAGAAAGAAAGAGGTAGAGAGGATAGATATACAGTGACTTCAGAAAGTATTCACAACCCTTGACTTTTTCCACATTCTGTTGTGTTACAGCCTGAATTTAAAATTGATGAAATTTAGATTTTGTGTCACTGGCCTACACACAATACCCCATAATGTCAAATTGGAATTACGTTTTTGAATTCTTTGGAAATTAATTACACATGAAAAGCTGAAATGTCTTGAGTCAATAACTATTCAAGCCCTTGTCACGATCGTCATTTGAAGAAACGGGCCAAGGCGCAGCGTGGAATGCGTACATCTTTTATTAGAGTACTTACACAACGAACAAAAACGACAAAACGAAACGTGAAGTCCTCGGTTTAACAAACAAACCAACACGGAACAAGATACCACACCACACAAATGCCAAACGACTACCTAAGTATGGTTCCCAATCAGAGACAACAAGCAACAGCTGATTCACGTTGCCTCTGATTGAGAACCACCCCGGCCAACATAGAAACACAAAACATAGAAACGAACACCCTGGCTCAACATTAAAGAGTCCCCAGAGCCAGGGCGTGACAGTACCCCCCCCCCAAAGGCGCGGACTGCGACCGCGCCAACCAAACACCACAGGGGAGGGACCGGGTGGGCATTCCACCTCAGCGGCGGATCCGGCTCCGGGCGTGACCCCCACCCTCTAACAACCCCCCCGTAGTGCCCCTGGTCTGGTCCCGCTGGCTGGAGCTGGACTGGACATCGGTGGAACGGATTGCTTAGGCTCCGGTGTGGAGCAGCTGACCGGTACCTGACCAGGCACCTGTGAAACGGGCACGGGCTGTGCCGGACTGACGACGCGCACCACAGGCTTGGTGCGGGAAGCAGGGACGGGCCGGACCGGGCTGACGACGCGCACCATTGGCTTGGTGCGGGGAGCAGGGACGGGCCGAACCGGGCTGACGAAGCGAACAGGCCGGACCGGGCTGACGACGCGCACCACAGGCTTGGTGCGGGGAGCAGGAACAGGCCGGGCCGGGCTTGCGACGCGCACCATTGACTTGGTGCGGGGAGCAGGAACAGGCCGGACCGGACTGGCGACGCGCACCATTGGCTTGGTGCGAGGGGCAGGAACAGGCCGGGCCGGGCTGGCGACGCGCACCATAGGCTTGGTGCGAGGGGCAGGAACAGGCCGGGCCGGGCCGGGCCGGGCTGGCGACGCGCACCATTGGCTTGGTGCGAGGGGCAGGAACAGGCCGGGCCGAGCTGGCGACGCGCACCATAGGCTTGGTGCGAGGGGCAGGAACAGGCCGGGCCGGCGACGCGCACCATTGGCTTGGTGCGAGGGGCAGGAACAGGCCGGGCCGGGCTGGCGACGTGCATCACAGGCTTGGTGCGAGGGACAGGAACAGGCCGGACCGCACTGGGAACACACACCACTGGCCTTATACGGGGATCAGGAACGGGCCGGACCGGACTGGCAACACACTTCAGTACCTCTCGCCGTGCCTCTACACTTTCCTTCCCTCTAATCACCAATGGCTCCCGTAACCCGGTGGCCTTCTCTCCTTGTCCACAAACTCGCCCCTTATCTGCCTCCAGCAGCCCCGTCGTCCACGGTGTGAGCCCCCCCCTAAAAATGTATTGGGCTTGTCTCTCCCCCGTGGATATGGCCTCCATGGCTCTCGCCAGACTCTCCCTCCTCTGCTCCCAAGTCCAACCTCTCTCCTCTTCACGCTGCTTGACCCAGTCGAGGTGGTATCTTCTGTCACGCTCATCATTTGAAGAAACGGGCCAAGGCGCAGCGTGGAATGCGTACATCTTTTATTAGAGTACTTACACAACGAACAAAAACGACAAAACGAAACGTGAAGTCCTCGGTTTAACAAACAAACCAACACGGAACAAGATACCACACCACACAAATGCCAAACGACTACCTAAGTATGGTTCCCAATCAGAGACAACAAGCAACAGCTGATTCACGTTGCCTCTGATTGAGAAGCACCCCGGCCAACATAGAAACACAAAACATAGAAACTAACACCCTGGCTCAACATTAAAGAGTCCCCAGAGCCAGGGCGTGACAGCCCTTTGTTATGGTAAGCCTAAATAAGTGCAGGGGTAAAAATGTGCTTAACAAGTCACATAATAAGTTGCATGGACTGTGTGCAATAATAGTGTTGAACATAATTTTTGAATGACTACCTCACTCAGTCGAGAATTGAATTTCAAACATATTCAACCACAAAGAACAGGGATGTTTTCCAATGCCTCACAAAGAAGGGCACCTATTGGTAGATGGGTAAAAAAAGCAGACATTGAATATTCCTTTGAGCATGTTGAAGTTATTAATTACACTTTGGATGGTGTATTAATACACACAGTCACTACAAAGATACAGGCGTCCTTCCTAACTCGGTTGCCGGAGAGCAAGGAAACTGCTCAGGGACAGTCATAGAGTTTAATGGCCGTGATGGGAGAAAACTGAGGATGAAAAGAAGAAAGCCTGTACAGAATAAAAATATTCCAAAACATGCATCCTGTTTGCAATAAGGGACTGAAGTAAAACTGCAAAGAATGTGGCAAAGAAATTAAACTTTATGTCCAGAATACAAAGCGTCATGTTTGCGGCAAATCCAACACAACACATCACCAAGTAGCACTCTTCATATTTTCCAGCATGGTGGTGGCTGCTTGTCATCGGCAAGGACTAGGGAGTTTTTTAGGATAAAATAAACGGAATGGAGCTAAGCACAGGCAAAAACCTGGTTCAGTCTGCTTTCCAACAGACACTGGGAGACAAATTTACCTTCACAATAACCTAAAACACAAGGCCAAAATATTCATTTACATTTTAGTCATTTAGCAGACGCTCTTATCCAGAGCGACTTACAGTTAGTGAGTGCATACATTATTTTTTTAATACACTGGAGTTGCTTACAGTTTTGACGTAAATTAGCCTACAAATCTATGGCAAGACTTGAAAATGGCTGTCTAGCAATGATCAACAACCAACTTGACAGATCTTGAAGAATTTTTTTAAGAATAATGTGCCAATATTGTACAATCCAGGTGTGCAAAACTCTTAAGAGACTTACCCAGAAAGACTCACAGCTGTAATCGCTGCCAAAGGTGACTAACATGTATTGAATACTTATGTAATCAAGGTAGTGTGCATTCAGAAAGTATTCAGACCCCTTGACTTTTTCCACATTTTGTTACGTTACAGTCTTATTCTAAAATTGATTAAATAAACACACAATACACCATAATGACAAAGCAAAAACAGGTTTTTAGATTGTTTTGCTAAAAATACCAAAGAAACAACTGAAATATCACATTTACATAGGTTTTCAGACCCTTTACTCAGTACTTTGTTGAAGCACCTTTGGCAGCGATTACAGCCTTGAGTCTTCTTGGGTATGACGCTACAAGCTTGGCACACCTGTATTTGGGGAGTTTCTCCCATTCTTCTCTGCCGATCCTCTCAAGCTCTGTCAGGTTGGATGGGGAGCGTCGCTGCACAGCTATTTTCAGGTATCTCCAGAGATGTTCGATCGGGTTAAAGTCCGGGCTCTGGCTGGGCCACTCAAGGACATTCAGAGACTTGTCCGGAAGCCACTCCTGGGTTGTCTTGGCTGTGTGCTTAGGGTTGTTGTCCTGTTGGAAGATGAATGTTCGCCCCAGTCTGAGGTCCGCTCTGGAGCAGGTTTTCATCAAGGATCTCTCTGTACTTTGCTTTGTTCATCTTTCCTTCGATCCGGACTAGTCTCCCAGTCCCTGCCGCTGAACAACATCCCCACAGCATGATGCTGCCACCACCATGCTTCACTGTAGGGATGGTGCCAGGTTTCCTCCAGACGTGACGCTTGGTATTCAGGCCAAAGAGTTCAATCTTGGTTCTCATGGTCTGCGAGTCCTTTAGGTGCCTTTTGGCAAACTCTAAGCGGGCTATCGTGCCTTTTACTGAGGAGTGGCTTCCGAACTGGCCACTCTACCATAAAGGCCTGATTGGTGGAGTGCTGCAGAGATGGTTGTCCTTCTGGAAGGTTCTCCCAACTCCACAGAGGAACTCTGGAGCTCTGTCAGAGTGACCATTGGGTTTTTGGTCACCTCCCTGACCAAGGCCCTTCTCCCCCGATTGCTCAGTTTGGCTGGGCGTGCCAGTTCTAGGTAGAGTCTTGGTGGTTCCAAACTTCTTCCATTTAAGAATGATGGAGGCCACTGTGTTCTTGGGGTCCTCTTAGGACAATTCCTTCGACGTCATGGCTTGGTTTTTGCTCTGACATGCACTGTCAACTGTGGGACCTTATATCGACAGGTGTGTGCCTTTCCAAATCATGTCAATCAATTGAATTTACCACAGGTGGACTCCAATCAAGTTGTAGGAACATCTCAAGGATGATCAATGGAAAGAGGATGTACCTCAGCTCAATTTCAAGTCTCATAGCAAAGGGTCTGAATACTTACGTAAATATATATATTTTTAATACATTTGCAAACATTTTAAAAAACCTGTTTTTGCTTTGTCATTATGGGGCATTGTGTGTTTATTTATTCAGTTTTAGAATAAGTCTGTAACGTAACAAAATGTGGAAAAAGTCAAGGGGTGTGAATACTTTCCGAATGCACTGTAGAGGTAATGAGAGCATAGTACCTGATGTGAGGACACAGTCCACGTCTCTGCTCTCCAGGAGACTGTTGTAGAACTCCCCTCGCACCGCCTCCAGTTTCTTATCGAAGCATGGAGCCACCACGATATGGTAAAGCTTGTCTGGGCTCAGCTTCTACAAACACAAAGCAGACACATATAAAACACTATTCACCTGTTGTGTGAGATGAGTAACACGGTTATAACACATGAATAGTGTGGCATCAATCACTATTCACATGTTCTCATGAGTTTCATTTAATTGTATGGGATAGGTTGTTATAACACACGAATAGTGCTGACCTGTTGTTTGGTGAAATAGTCTTTGACCAGACAGCCCATGATCTGTTGAGGAGACCTGGCCGTACAGATGTGAGGAGTGACCAGACTGCCCAGAACACGCTCAGCGTACCGGATCCACCCTGAACAGAAATAGAATAATGAAATTCACTTGAGTCCTAAGCTTATGGTTTTATTATCTAAAGGGTTGGGGTCAGAGAAAGATGTAGAGCGAGCAAGACTGAAACAGAAAAAAAAGAGAACATAAGGAGAACGAGTGCAAGAGAGAGCGAATGAGAGAGCAAGAGAGGGAGAGCGACTCCTCTCCTGAAGGGCCTATCTCCAGGGAAGGGAGTGGTGTGAGGCTGTGTCTGTATCTCTCCCTCCCAGCCCGGCTCTGCTATCTCTACTTTCAACTGGGAGCTAGGTCCAACCCTTAATAACCTTAGCTTAATACCACTACACTTCCCTCAAACAGCACACACAAATGTTAAACTGAAACACAACAAAGCTGCTTAACATTTTATACTCAGGTGTGTGTGTGTGTGTGTGTGTGTGTGTGTGTGTGTGTGTGTGTGTGTGTGTGTGTGTGTGTGTGTGTGTGTGTGTGTGCGTGTGTGTAGAGGGTCGGGGGGGGGGGGGGGGGGGAGGCGGAGGAGGAGGAACAAGAGGAGGAAGGAGGAGAGTGAGTAAATATTACCTGGACAGGAGGAGGTGAACATGGGTAGGGCGTGGCTATCATGGTGCCTCCTGCTGTACCTCTGGACAAAGTCTCTCTGGCTCTCCAGAATACTGAACCCTGCAGCTAGAGTAGTATCAAACACATACTGCACTCCTACAGACAGAAAGGGATGGTGCGGTAGGGGGGTGAGAGCGAAAGGAAGAGAATGATTATTTTGGTATGGTAGATGCCAATGAATGTACCGCACTTATATTTCACATACACACGCTGTGTTCTACTAATCACTCATACATCACACTCTCTCTCTCACCACACACACAAAGACATTTGAAGAAACTACAGGGCTTGTCTGGAATTCCCAGTTCAAATCAACACAGAGACATAGGTACTGTACACGCTCACTTACCCAGGCTCTTGAGGAAGCCACAAAGTTTGCGTGTGGCCTCAGGAATGTCCAGACCAAACTTGACAGCGAAGAAAGGCAGAGACTGGGGACACACCGACACCACCAGGACCTTGTGTTTGGACACATCACACTTCTGCAATTATAAAAAGAGGGAGAGAGGGACATGTCAAACTTTGGCCGAGAAGAAAGAGACCATTTACCTGGCGTCAACACTGAATGCCCCACACATTTCAGTGAAGAGAAACAAACTGAAACCAAACAATCAGTCTGCATGCCAGGAAAAGAGAAAAGAGCAATAACAACACACATTAAAACAAATCTGACATGAGGTGATCTGGAAACTAAGTACAGCAAAGATAACCCAATTGTTCCTCTTTCCTCTCAGACAATATACAACCTTGTCTCTTTAGCTATTATTGAAGCATTGACATCACAAAGCCTCGCAGATGTCCACAAGTGCTTAGGGAGGATAATCATGTGAGGTGTCCAGGTTTGCATTCATTAGGGACCACCTCAGCAAAACCCTTTGCAACGAAAAAGGAAAAAAAGCGGTTCTTATTGGGTAAATTCAGGTAGTCCCTCCCTGTTTCAGTTGTTTTCTTCCATTTGGTGCCTATTGAATACGACCCAGGTAGCCTGGTCAGTGGTCCAGTAGTACCTTGTTGAGGCCCAGGACGCGGGCCATCTCCTCCAGGTTCTGTTGGGAGATCTTTAGGCTCTCCTCCTCGGACACACAGCCCTCACAGGACAGACAGGCACTCAGCAACACCTGCTGCTTGAGTAGATGGGAGGAGGCAGGGACTTCTCTGTTGGCTACATCTTTCTCTGGAAGGGAGCTAATGCCTTCATCACTCTGCTTCTTGTTGCACTGGAAATGACCAATCAACCAACAAATCAATAAATTATTCAAGGTTAGAATTGGACACAATATATTTTTTTTTACTATAATATGCTAAAAGTAATGCACTCAAACAACTGGGACAAATTCAACTGGATAGACAATTTCAGTTGCAGAAAGACACTTCCACACTGCACAGTGAAACCACAAACATTCCATGGGCTTACCTGTTTAGTGCAGTTCTCACACTTCTCCTTGCGTCTTCCGATGTTCACTTCTGACATTTTTCTGTGAAATGGCTGTGGGTTGGATTTCTTACAAACACAGGAGCAGGATCAGTAAGCCATCCAACTCAACAGTAGACCTAACTCTGCAGTAGCCATCCAACTCTGGAGTAGACCTGGAATCTTCACAACACTTCTACACATTCTCCTTGGACAACTGTCATGCCAACTACTGTACGATCCAAACTAAAATGCTAGTATTTGGGTGTATGTGTGACTCAACTCCACCCAACTTCTACATCATTAACCCTGTCCTAACCAATCAGGATCATTATTCTTATCTCAAAAGCAGCCTATTACAGCAGCATATAATAAAGATGGTAAACTGCCGACAAAACAGCTTCCATATCACAACAAAGCACACATAATTGCACCAAGTGTGTCAATAGGCAGGCAATAAAGCTTTATTTGTATAGGCTATTACATAGGTACACTATGATAACTATTATGTTGATGAAGATCCAAAGAATGGACCCAAACCCCAAGTCATCTGTGTGTGTGTCCTCTGAGTAGGCTACTGTATTCAAAATTGGCGTACATAGTATACAGTAAATAAAGACAAAAATAACAATAGATCATTATTATACATCATTCATCATCATAATTTATATAATAACTGCTAAATAAAGGCTGAAGCCTCTGTGAGAACATATAGGCCTATTACCAGGACCCAATATAAACAGCAATTTATTTAGCTGTTTATATCCTGGTAAGGGTTAATTATCTATGATTATGCTTTCTGGTAGTTTTAAATCTCTAACTAAACAGTAATTGGAGGCGGGAGAAAAACATTCCTTGCTTGGCAACAAATGTGCAATGTCTGGCATGGCTCAGATAACCTATGACGTCCATACCAGGGTCCATCATCAGCCATTAAATGTTTTAGTTAGGAAGGGTTCTTTTAACAAAGGCTGAGGGTGTATCTCAGTTTGTTTATCCAGCTCTCTCTCTTTTTGTACATGAATCCACATGTAAGAAGATTAACAATTAATTTACCAACTGTGTGGAAAAACATATATCATCACCTTAAAAAAAGTAAGTTCTCTCTGCAACCAAGGCAGGAGGAGGTTTTGAGTTATTGGATTTTGTGGATATGAATAATACCTTTAAGATTAAGTGGTTGAAAGACTGCATAGAATCTCCTGAATCTTTAATAACAACATTAAATTATCAAAATGTTATCAGCAAGCACTATGGCATGGAAATTATGTTTTGAGCATGACTTTTCGCCTCAAAGCTATTCTGTGGAATAATGGTAATATCACTATTTAAAAACAAAAGTATTTTTATGCAACATTGGATAGAGAAAATATCATATTTTTTGGTGACATGTTTGATAGTGGTGGCCAAACGTTAAGTTATGAGGTCTTTTTAAGAGTCAAAGCCTTTTCTGTCACATACAAAGAATATCGCTCTGTGGTTAATGCTATTCCCTCAGGTATTTCCCATCTAATGAAAAGTAATATGCGTTTTCAAGATACACTTAGAATATAACCTAGTCTATTTATTAATGGTATTTATATCAAAAGTCCCAAGTGTACACATAAACACATAAAGAGAATAGTTTTATAGCAAAAGAAAGATCACACAGAGGGAAATCCTTTTTTAATTCACAACTATCAGACATTCAGGGGTGAAAGTCTTGGCTTTGTCCCTTAAAATTTTGTATTTCTAATAAGATAAGAGAGGTGCACCTAAATATTTTTGCACAATATGTACCCCTCCAACACAATGGTGTAAAGGTTTACAGACATTGATGACAACGATGAACCTGCAACGCTGACACATTTGTTTTACAGTTGTTCTAACACTATTAGATTTTGGAGAGATATGGAGGAGTACATACTGAGTAAAATGTAAAAAAAAAAAAAAAAAAATGTACCTTTATTTAACTAGGCAAGTCAGTTAAGAACAAATTCATATTTACAATGACGGCCTACACCGGCCAAACCCGGACGACACTGGGCCAATTGTGCGCCGCCCTATGGGACTCCCAATCATCGCCGGCTATGATACAGCCTGGAATCGAACCAGGGGGTCTGTAATGACGCCTCAAGCACTGAGATGCAGTGCCTTAGACCGCTGCGCCACTCGGGATATATGCAAAAATATTTTTACCTTTTTTGACAGTACTCTGAACTCTTTGAAATGTAGAACTAATGTCATGATTTTGGTTGATAAATGTTATATCCACAAAACCATTTTTTATTTTTTTTAATCAACCCCCTGCTTTAAAGTGTTTTTGAGAGAATTTGTTTCAATTGAGTCTCTGAAACTACTAAATAATAAGAAAAGCTTGCCTAAAGTCCAATATTATAACGAATTATCTTATAAGTCATTTTTTGTGTGTATCTTTTATGTTCTTGGCAATTATTGGACTCAATGACGTCGATTGTCTGTAATATTTGATTCAAACTAAAACAAAAAAAGGATACAGTAAAAAAAAAAAAGAGTTAATGTATTAGTAAAATATAATATATCAATAAATACATGTATTTATTACATCACTGCACTCACTCACTCACTCACTCACCGGGTGGACGTTTTCTACTATTCTGCCTTTATACAAATGACTTTAGACACCTTTCAAGCTGTTGCGTAAAGGAGAGAGGGGGAGTTTGAGCCAGGGTAATATGTAGCAATGTTTACTCAACAATATCTGGAGCAATTACGATACCACTGAAAGGCTACAATGGACAATATGCGACTCCGCGACGGTTTCTGTCACAAGACCCGCTGATGTAGAAATTAGTCGGGGGTTCGAGACCGGTTTTCCAGACCGCTTCACTTCAGAATTCGTGACCATTGTGCTATAAGAAAACATGAGTGACTCCATTGAGCCCCGGTCAATCAAGGGCGCATGCGTAAAACTCTTTGCGTGCATCACGCGCCATGTGAAAACGTTTTTTTTCCTCCCACTTTCGGTATAAATCAATGACTATATTCTAGTACTGTAACACACTCTTAAAATCACAAATGATTGAGATGCGTTTTTTTTCTTCTTCTATGAGTTTGTGTTATTAAAATATCCGAGACAAGTTGTTATAAATATTGCTACATTGTTGCCTCTACATTTTTATCATGAGGGGGTGGATAAACTGTAGCTCATGTTATCATCCAATCAGCATAGACGTAACCCGGAAGAAAGACCTGCTGCTGAGGCAGGCTATTACTGTGAGTGAGTGGTGGGGAGGGCCGGAGGGGTATGTATGTATGTGTGTGTGAGAGAGTTGAGAGAGCACAACAGCTATTGGCTGAGTCACGTGAGCGAGGGAGCAGCAGGCGCGAACGACGTGACATAAATTGCAGAATAACTTATTCCATTCCCTTCAATGTTACAGTGTTCCTCTAATGTAGACGTTGTCTTGAGAGCTGGTTGAGTAGATGAACTGTGGGTCAGCAGTAGGCCTGTGCTTTAGACACGTGCTGGTGAAGGTGGTTTCTTCTATTGACCCTGGCTGGTGTGTAGTGCAAAGGCCCGGTATTAGAGGCCCTCCGCTTGGCCACAGAAACAAACACATTTTGTTTTAAAGCACATTTCCTGCATTTCTACACATTTTGCCTTGGGGCAGAGAGAACATTTTACAGTTTTAAAGCTAGTTTCCTGCAATTCTACAAATTCATTTTGTCATGGGGCTGAGAGAAAAATTGCAGTTTCAAAGCTAATTTCCTGCAATTCTACACATTTTGCCATGGGACAGAGAATTGTCAGTTTTTTCAGAAAATATAATTTCCTGCAATTATACAAATTTTGCCATAGCCTATGCCTTGTTCTTTTGCTATCTGTGTGACTCAAACATTATAACAAAATCAATGGGGTCCCATGCCATGCCATTTTTGGAATTTCAGATTCTCCCTGACTGTCTAGTTTTTATTTAGGTGATTGTTAGTTTTCAAAGATTATCTTAAAAATACACTGCTCAAAAAAATAAAGGGAACACTTAAACAACACAATGTAACTCCAAGTCAATCACACTTCTGTGAAATCAAACTGTCCACTTAGGAAGCAACACTGATTGACAATAAATGTCACATGCTGTTGTGCAAATGGAATAGACAACAGGTGGAAATTATAGGCAATTAGCAAGACACCCCCAATAAAGGACTGGTTTTGCATGTGGTGACCACAGACCACTTCTCAGTTCCTATGCTTCCTGGCTGATGTTTTGGTCACTTTTGAATGATGGCGGTGCTTTCACTCTAGTGGTAGCATGAGACGGAGTCTACAACCCACACAAGTGGCTCAGGTAGTGCAGCTCATCTAGGATGGCACATCAATGCGAGCCGTGGCAAGAAGGTTTGCTGTGTCTGTCAGCGTAGTGTCCAGAGCACGGAGGCGCTACCAGGAGACAGGCCAGTACATCAGGAGACGTGGAGGAGGCCGTAGGAGGTTAACAACCCAGCAGCAGGACTGCTACCTCCGCCTTTGTGCAAGGAGGAGCAGGAGGAGCACTGCCAGAGCCCTGCAAAATGACCTCCAGCAGGCCACAAATGTGCATGTGTCTGCTCAAACGGTCAGAAACAGACTCCATAAGGGTGGTATGAGGACCCGACGTCCACAGGTGGGGGTTGTGCTTACAGCCCAACACCGTGCAGGACGTTTGGCATTTGCCAGAGAACACCAAGATTGGCAAATTCGCCACTGGCGCCCTGTGCTCTTCACAGATGAAAGCAGGTGCACACTGAGCATGTGACAGACATGACAGAGTCTGGAGACGCCTTGGAGAACGTTCTGCTGCCTGCAACATCCTCCAGCATGACCGGTTTGGCGGTGGGTCAGTCATGGTGTGGGGTGGCATTTCTTTGGGGGGCCGCACAGCCCTCCATGTGCTCGCCAGAGGTAGCCTGACTGCCATTAGGTACCGAGATGAGATCCTCAGACCCCTTGTGAGACCATATGCTGGTGCGGTTGGCCCTGGGTTCCTCCTAATGCAAGACAATGCTAGACCTCATGTGGCTGGAGTGTGTCAGCAGTTCCTGCAAGAGGAAGGCATTGATGCTATGGACTGGCCCGCCCGTTCCCCAGACCTGAATCCAATTGAGCACATCTGGGACATCATGTCTCGCTCCATCCACCAATGCCACGTTGCACCACAGACTGTCCAGGAGTAGGCGGATGCTTTAGTCCAGGTCTGGGAGGAGATCCCTCAGGAGACCATCCGCCACCTCATCAGGAGCATGCCCAGGCGTTGTAGGCAGGTCATACAGGCACGTGGAGGCCACACACACTACTGAGCCTCATTTTGACTTGTTTTAAGGACATTACATCAAAGTTGGATCAGCCTGTAGTGTGGTTTTCCACTTTAATTTTGAGGGTGACTCCAAATCCAGACCTCCATGGGTTGATAAATTTGATTTCCATTGATCATTTTTATGTGATTTTGTTGTCAGCACATTCAACTATGTAAAGAAAAAAGTATTTAATAAGATTATTTCATTCATTCAGATCTAGGGTGTGTTATTTTAGTGTTCCCTTTATTTTTTGGAGCAGTGTATATTGAAATGACGATATCACTGGAGTCATTGCAAATCAATGTACCACTTGTGTAGCCTACCTGGAGCTGGCAAACCAATTTAATAAATAGCCTATAACTTCAGTTTATTGTTGTTGTAGCCTTGTGTTATTATGTAATTACTAATGGACATGTTTATTTAATTAAATTGGAAGTTATCAAAGCTCTATCGCAATTGCCGATCAGTTGTTAGAAAGCATTAGATTGACGGTAACAGCGGTCAGATTAGGCTACTGGTAAAAAAACAAAAAAACACTTGCTGTTTATTTATGCGAAGAGTGTGCAAAGCTGTCAAGGCAAAGGGTGGCTACTTTGAAGAATCTCAAATATAAAATATCTTTGTTTGATTTGTTTAACACTTTATTGGGTTACTCCATGATTCCATATGTGTTATTTCATAGTTTTGATGTCTTCACTATTATTCTACAATGTAGAAAATAGTACAAATAAAGAAAACCCCTGGAATGAGTAGGTGTGTCCAAACGTTTGACTGGTACTGTACATATGATTAATATTTAATTCAGTGATTGAAATTATGACCCCATCCTCAGTAGCCTATTGGGAAACAAGCAGTTCTCACCTCGAAATCGCCTCGCTATTCATGTTGAATAAATTAGTCTGTTAATTTGAACTAAGCAAACTGCTAAATCGTTCAGTTTACATCTTGCCTAAATCTTGTCTAGGCTGAAATGAAATGAGATGTAGACCTATCAGGGGCTATAAGCTACCTGCCTTTATCCAAGCAAACCATAGCAAAATGTAATTTCAATCAGAATCCCAGATTTTAGTCTGTAACCTATGCCTATTGAAATGACAAGTCCATTTCGCAAATGGGCCATTCATAATGGTTTGTAGTCTTAACATCTGGCACAATTTCCAGAAAATACCCCAACATTCGTTTTTTAAAGTTCGTCCAAGTGTTTCTTGCTCAGAGATTTCGAGATCCTCTGTCCAACTTTCATCACTCAAACTCTCCTGTCGGATTTATCTATAGTTATGCACATGTGCAAAAGGGATTTATCTACAATTATAAACCTGGTTCGAGCCCTGAATGCTGATTGGCTGAATGCCGTGGTACGTCAGACCATCTATGATTTTAATTTTAATTTTTTTACTGTTCTAATTACGTTGGTAACCAGTTTATAATAGCAATAAGGCACCCCGGGGATTTGTGGTATATGGCCAATATACCATGGCTAACGGCTGTATCCAGGCACTCCGCGTTGCAGCAAGCTTAAGAACAGCCATATACCATAACCCCTTGTGCCTTATTGCTTAATCATAGCAGTCAAACAAGTTAAATCGACATCCATTGATGGAAAATGATCTGGCGAGTTTAATAAGGGCAAATTATATTTTCTCTTGCGACAAATTCAAATTCTTTATTTGATCATGTCACAGCTTGCAATAATTATTATTTTGAGGATAACTGAATTTAGCTTCTAACGTCGTTACAAGTTACTACGATATTCCTTCTTAATTGGCTCGATAACATTATGGGAAAAGGGTTTATTGTATAAATATGGCAACTCCTCTTGCTGTGAATTTTTTTTCGCCTCGTTTTCATGCCTTTTGGCCACGTTTTGAGTGGTCATTGGTCTGGACATTTTAGCTTGACCTGGCAACCCTGCTCTTTGGGACTTTTGTTCTAAGAGTTTACTTCAAGGAAAGAGGGAGAAGGGGGGATATGTCAGAAGTAAAACATGGCCTTTTGTATTTCAGATCTGCTTCCCCATTCCCTCAGCTCCAACAATTTCCCTGTTTAAACATCCGGGTTTCCATTAATCTGTGATCATTATTCATAACTTCAATATCGAACCCACATGGCCATGTTCTACTTCCCTCTTTCCTTGAAGTAACCACAGAATTAGAAGAGTAGGCAATGGTTCTTCTATATTATATAGCGTTTACCTATCCATATTGTATTAAAAAATGTAATGTCTGCCTGTCGGTCTATAAGATGGGGTATATGCAGGTAGAGGACTACACCACCAACATGTTACACCTGAAGAGATCGCCTGGCATCCGCTCCTGGTCGCTGCTCGTAGGTAGGATCATGATGTGTGTGTATTTTCTGAGTTTATTTCTTTGGACGCAATGTCATAAAAACAAATTGACCCAGCATTTGGTCCTTTTTCTGATTTCAGGTATTGCATCCATTGGCCTGGCAGGTGCAAACTACAGCTCAGGTACAACCTGATTTACAGGCATCACCAGTGCCAGCCTGTCCCCTGTCTTGAATCCCAGTCATCATTGACATAATTAAGACAGAATGAAAAAATAAATGTCTGCCTGTCTCTCATCCCTCTGTTTTCTTGTCTTTACAGACAGTCTCCTGTGGAAGCTTTTCTACGTGACAGGCTGTCTGTTCGTGGCCATGCAGAACATGGAGGCAGTGTTTGATAAAACCAAGAATGTGATAGAGCTGAAGACCTTCAGTATGTATGCCCTGATTCTCACCATGTGTAGGAGAGGCCAGGAGAAAGGTGAGGAACATGATCACCTAATGTGTCCTGTACTTTCACATTGAAAGTTAGCGCAGGGGTCTTCAACCGTGGTCTTGGAGAGCTACAGGAATTTTCCTCCGCAAACTCACCCTCTCCCTGTCTCTGTCCTTCTTCTACTGCTCCTCCTATCTCCCTTACACACCCTTCCTCTCCTCCTGTCTCTGTCTCTGTCTCTCAGTGGTGATGGACATGAGGCACCTGCGTGACGTGTGTGTTCAGGAGAAGGTGCGCTACCTGGGGAAGGGCTACCTGCTGGTGCTGCGACTGGTCACAGGTTTCTCCTACCCCCTACACAGAGCGCCACCATGGGGGGAGTGGGACGCAGGTGCGACTGGGGGTCTGGAGGGGGAAGAGATAGTCTTATAATAGATCTAACATGGAAGATGTTGTGTTTTAAAGGATCAGAACACAGGTTTCCCAGGAACTTAAAATATTGTAGAATGGTATGGAACAGAAGTAAAATCAGACAAATGTATTGAGTGTTTTGATTGTCAAAATATTAATGCTGTCTATGCTTGATCACTACTAGTTGTTTGATCCTGTTCTTTCCCCCTCTCCGTCAGTGATGTGGAGGCAGTGGCTTCATTGCTCAAGCGTTTCCTGGGTCTGGAGGAGCTCCAGTATCGCTGGGAGCAGGAGGAAGAGGAGGCGGTAGTCATGGAGGAAGAGGCAGTCAGGGAGGAAGATTAACTGGACCCCAGCACTGACTCAGAAGAAGAGGGGGACTTTGAACCTTCAGTGCAATAGAAGGAGAAGAGATGAGAGGAAGCCACAGCAGCCTTGAAATGCACCCAAATATATTTTACAGCATTTCGTAGTATTATCCCAGATACTGTAAATTGCCTTAAATACTCTCTAGAATGGTAGTTTTCCACAGAAGATTTAAACAAAATCATAGTTTGGTGTGTTGCCTGTTCTTAAAACAATCATCATTACTGTATAATAACTGTATTAGACTCAACCACATAATTACAGTGCCTTTCTATTTAAACGTAATCAGTATTTATGTGAAATACTCATTCAAACATTCCCACAGTTTAGGGAACACAATGTGTTTGAGACCTCCCAAGTGAAAATCTTGGTCTAGTAGGAGTGTCTCTATTCACTGCAACCATCCATCCATCTGAATGCATGTGACTGTAAACTATAATCAAGCATTCCAGGGATCAGTTAAGAATGTTTGCCTGTTTTTATGTTAAAGTAAATACTTGCATGTCTTTCAGCATTGATGGGTCCTATTACTAGGGTCAGACAGAATCTGGGGAGGCAAAACCTCTAGAATGGACTTAATCTAACAGCTGCTACATCTGAATTGCTTGCTGTTTGGGGTTTTAGGCTGGGTTTCTGTATAGCACTTTGTGACATCTGCTGATGTAAAAAGGGCTTTATAAATCAATTTGATTTATTATTCATAGGGAAACCTACAGATTCTGTCTGGCCCTATATACAAAATGAAAGACCAGTCTTAGGTAACATTCCTGTCCATAGACCAATGTGTTAATAACAATATGTATGTTTGACAGGTAAACTGTAATGCATTGTATCTGGACTGTATTAACTACTGCATCTGTTGGCAAGAGGAAGGTGAGTGCAGATGCCTTCTGTTGCTTGAAATAAATAATGCATGAGATATTTTGTGTCCGGTTAGTGTGTGCTGCTAGATGACTGCAGGTACTGGTTTGCCTTGTCTTTTTTTTTACTTTTATACATTTTTCTTTGCTTTTTTTTGTTAAAAAGGGAATTAAATAAAAGTTGCTTTTTGATAATCTTGGAACCATTTTCTCACAACCTCTTGGACCTCACTGTATGAAGTCTGCACGGATAGATCTCTTTCTCTGTCAAACACACACAACGGGACCCAGGCAAAGCCCTACTGCCCACCCATAGAAGCTGAGACGTTTTGGGGTACCATCTCCAGTAGGCTGGCTCTGGTGTCCACCAGGACCCTCTGGAGGGGAGCCACCACGGGGCTGACATGCTGCTCTACCCACTCCTGGGCTGTGGAGGCTGGGTACAGACGCACCATCTCCTTCCTCACCATCGCCACTCTCTGCTCCACAAGAGCCAACAATCTGAAGGTGGTTGAAAGAAACAAGGGTAAGGGTTGTTAGGGTTCATTTTTTTAACTATATGAGGGAGCGAAAAACCTTTGTTAGCATATAAATTGTGGTGGAATATAAACATTCAGATGCTTACGTCATGGCTTGACTCTGTAACTGTTGAGCAATAAGAGGGCTGACTGTCTTTCTCTGTCTGTGGTAAGGAGTGAACCAGCCTCTCACAAACCTGAGAACCACAGAGCGATATGTATCAAGGTCAGAGAGCTTTTTAATTCAACGATTTAATAGTAAAAATCAAGAAATCATTATGTGTGCCTTTGGTGGCCTTACAGTGGTCAACAACCCTCTTCCTAGAGTGCTACATGGTGTGTAGGCTTTAGTTCCAGCCCATGTGGCTACTGGCTTCACTCACATGTTGTCTTCAAAATGGCGGAGTTCTTCTGACTGCAGTATTGCTGTTAGTTCCACGACCAGCTCTGCCAACCTCCTCCCTGGAAACAGCTCAGAGTCACCTGTAGAGGAGCTGGGGCAGGGCACATAGAGAGACAGAGACACTTTTAGGATTAAAAACAATCCAATTATAACAGAGGAGCATATTCTGTTATGAAGGGTCTCTCTCTCACCTTTCCATGGTTTCCACCTCTACAGAAGAGATACCCAAACTCTCTGTCACCCTGCTCTGAGCCTCCGGGCTGAACTGGCCTGTAGCACACACAGAACAACCATCAACATGGGTCAGGTACCATTACAATACCTCAAGGATCACATCAAATCAAAGTGTATTTGGAGGAAAGTACTGACCATGTGTGAGTATTTGTAGACAGGAGGCCAGGGAGGGCAGAGCTAAGGGCAGCAACTCACATAGCACAGACAGGTGGTCATACCTATTGTTGAAACAAGATTATTAAATAGACTATGGCTAAATCATAACGTCATACATTTCGGCACAAATGTCCCATGATTTATGCAAAAGTCTGACTATGGATCTCAAATTAGGATTAGGCCCTATGACAATATAATCTAGATGAAAATAAGTTTATAATCCAGTGAATTCTCTCCATCTCACCTCTGCCAGCCAGTGAGGGCAATGCCCAGCATGTGTATGCCTTCAGGCTGGGCTGCTGCCACCTGTAGCCACTGTAGATGGTTGTCCACATGTCTCTGTGTGCTGGTCACACAGGTGTGGACGGTAGTAGAGCCTTTGAAGGCACTGGCTGCCCATAGCTCTGACAGCCCTGCACCACTGTACCTCTCCAATAGATTTACTGGAGAGGGGAAAGGGGGAGATGGGAAACATTGACATTAAGCACAAATAGTGTTTGTCTATGTGCATAGCGAAACTGTTCTAGTAAAACCACTAGTTCTTACCAGTGTTTTCCACATCTAGGGTGGGGTTGTAGTCCCACAGCATCAGCTGGACCAATCCTACTAGACCACTGCCTGGCAAACAGGTCAAAAAAGCAAATGTTAGGGGTGGATTACAGACTTTTCTGGCCCATAGACTACTTTCAGGCTAAAACATTGAAATGATTGTGTAACTTTGCAGAACTATCACTTTAAGAGCCTGTACCCTGACCTTTCAGTGTGTTGTGGTCCATCCCTCTCAGCATGTCGTCCCACATGATCATGTTGAGGTTAGGCCACGCCTCCCTGACACCCTTTGCTACCCTAGTCACGTGACTGAGGAACAGCTGCTGTACCGTACGGCCAGGTGTGCTCAGCCAGCGTCTAGACTCCTCCCCCTCACCTAGCAGGTAGACCTGAGGACGCATGACAGGTATGGTGGAGGGAAAAGGCATTCAATTAAAGGGGTGTCATGCATTGTCCATCATTAGAAAGCTATTTAAATCTGGTATGCATCTCAATATGGCTTCCTTTCCTCATCTCCTCTCCTTCGTCTGCACTTTTTTTGAATTCCAAAAGGATCAAAATACCATGCCTCACCTCATCAGCTCCAATGTGCAGGCTGGTGCTGCTTGGGTGGAGCTCCACCACCTGGCGAAGCATCTCCTCTACCAGCCTCACACCCTCCTCTCTGTGGGGGTTCAGAGTGCCCAGGCAGTGGCCCACCTCCCTCAGCCCCCACAACGACTTGTGCTTCAACACAAACTGACAGAGAGGGGGGAAAGAGGGAGTGAGAAGTTCAGTGAGAGAGTGGGTGAGAAAGGAGGCAAAGAAAGAAAATAATATCAAAGATACCAAGACAATACAACCACATAAATTGGCCTCAATCTCTCCCATTATTAATTGGGGTATGATATGAACAGGTGGGAGGCAGATATGTGTTCCCTCTCTCTCTCACCTCCATGTGTCCAAACGTCTGCACCAGAGGAATGACCTCTAACCCTTGGGACTTGGCCACTTCCTGAATAGACAGGACCTCCTCACGACTGCAGCAGAGAAGAGAATCATTACCTGCCAGTAAGAACCATTTTTTCTTTTTTTCCACTTTCTAGAAAGGCCAAGATAGTGATGTTCGAGGATAAGAGTTGTTATCAGTGATTGGCTCTAGGCCAACCTGTATGGTGGATGTGTATAGGCCAACCTGTATGGTGGATGTGTATAGCCCAACCTGTATGGTGAATGCTGAGTGGATTGCAGCACCTTCAGCTCTCCTTCATAGGGGAACATGTCTTCATACTCCACCAATAGACCGTCAGCACCCAGACCAGCAAAAATACCAATCAGCTGGAGAGAGAGGAAAGAGAAAAAGGACAGGTCAGACAGACCTCTTGCATTCAACAATCAACACACAAATAAGGCAGAGATAGGAGAGCGGTGCCATTACCTTGTGCAGGTAATCAATTCTAGGAGGGGCTCCTTTCAGATCCAGGTGAACCAGCTTCTTCCCCTTGGGCCATGGTGGTAAAGCCTCCATTGTAGCTGAAATCTGGAGAGCAGCAAGTAAGCTACTGTGTGTAATTCCTCAATCGTCTCACTTATGCAGTACAACAAAGATCACGCATAAATGACCATTACAATACAATGCTCGACTTTTGATAATGAAATGAGTAGCCTACTATACAAACTTTGCCTTTACATTCATAGAATTTGCATTTAGACTGAACCAGTATCTATCTGGGCAGAGGAGAAGATGAATATGACGAGTCCCCTTTCTAGCCCAGAAAGCTACCATACATGTTTCCATTAGACAGCTCGGCAAACGTTAGAATGTAAAAATACGTTCGTTACTCACCAAATATGGCGTTTCGCTGAGCAACTATCTTAATTTACTGTAGTCCCGCCCTGTATGTAAACACACATTTACACGCAACCGAAAGAATGCCTTGTATGAAAAGACTAGGTATTGTTTTTGACCAAGTACGCATACGCCAAATCCACAGGCTGTGCGTCTTCTTCTTTGGTGAAGTTTAACGGCGGTTAGCATCCAATATTTATTATGCATTACCGCCACCAACTGTACGGGGTAAAAAGGAAATTCCTTAAGGTGATTCTTCTGTGAGTGGCAGTAATGAGTGATTTTATTGATGGAGGTGCCGAAGAGGTGGACATGGTCAAAAACGATATATATATTTTTTATTTTTTTTCGGTTGCTTGTAAAGTTGTATTTACCAGTATAGCTTTTTTGCAAGTACAAACCAGGCACCTGTTGTTCACAACGTATCTGCCATAGACTGTAAAAAATATGGACGAAGCCATGAATGGCGTCACCCCATGAGATGGCGTTTCCTATGAGAACACTCAGTGGCGCACTTGAAGATCAGGAAGTGTCATTTCAGCATGTTACCATCTTCCAAGTATGGGTAGCTGCAGCCCAATATCACAGACAGAAGGGGAAACCCAGACAGGGTCTATAAAGCTGAAGCATCTGTTTAGAACATTTTCTCAGCACCAAATATGGTAGTGAGGGGAAATCCAGTAGCGGGTAGTGGGAAAGGATGGAACTAGGTGAAACTTGCCCTACGTGCTAATTTTCTCATCGATGAAACATCTGATCTCAATACATTTCTGTTCCCAAAACGAAAATCTCTTACGAACACAGTGCACTAAGTTTTATAGACTTGCCAAAGTTTTAAAAATAGCCTTATTTGAAGGAGTGTAAGATCGAATTGAGTTGTGCACACTCGCACTTCACAGAGGAGACGTTCCCTAACGGAAATATGCAAATAATGCTACAACGCGCCAATAGGATCTCGCTAGCTCTTGCTTGGCTTTGCCCACCTCCTTGCTTGTTCTGCCCACTATGCTTCATTTGCTCACACTGTAAACGACACAGATTAACTATCTTGGGTTAGTTATTAATATATATGTTTAAATTGTGCTGTGATGTTTTACATAAATCTTGAACCTTTCTAATCGTATAGTATCCACAGATTGTGAGCTAAAGATGAAAACTTTTCCTACGAGTATTATTATATTATTTATTGACTGACTATGGCTTTCCAAATCGCCCAACACTGCTATTTGTAAGTTTAATTTTAAGTGAATGTTGTGATTTTTTAACCAATCCTGAACCTGTGACCAGAAACAAGCTACATAGGGGCAATACCAGAATAAATGATTCGCAGCAAAATCTACAGAGCTGAGATTGTTGTATGCCCCATATATATACAGTATATAGCATTCTGTTGGTGGCAAGAATTTTGTATAATAATTTAAATTGAAAAACTCGAAGTGTTGAATCAAGTGTTGTACTTTGTACCAGTTCATAAACCATGTGCCATAGAATCGGTACATCGAAAATCTCTTCCCATTTACATTGCAACACAGCGGTCAACATTTTTGTCGTCAAATCAAACTGGTATATTTCTCTATTTATGCCAATTCCTTTAAGTCAATTTGTATCTTTAATATATGGCAGGCAAACAAGTTCCCTAACTTCTCCCTTTTCCACTTGCCTCCTCCATTTTTGTGGTAATGCTCCAATCAGTTGGTTGTAAGTTTGGATTGAGCAGATCCCAATATTTGTTCTATCTTTTCTGGAGGATAAAACTGAAATTGTAACCAGCTTTGTATGGTTTGTTTAAGAAAGGGCGATACTTTAAACAAAATTTCATTTTCAATTAGTCGGAAATGAGAAGTTGTAATCTGTATAAAGGCAAAAAGGCCATTTTTGAACAACGGATGAGCCTTTCTTAATAATCTACTGGAGAACCATTTTGAGTTTAAGTATAACCTATGAGTGAAGCTTTTAGTGAGAGGTTTAAAGCTTTAATATTTAATCATTTTAGCCCCCCAAACTCATATTCATTATATAAATAGGCACATTTAATTTTGTCTGGCTTAGCATTCCAAATAAAATGAAATATTTTTTGCTCATATGATTTCAAAAACGAGTCGTCTTGCGTAGGCAGTGCCATTAGTAAGTAAGTAAACTGTGATAGGACCAAAGAGTTAATCAATGTAATTTTTCAATAAATAGACAAATATTCCCCTCTCTATGGTTGCAGAATCTTATCTATATTTGCAAACTTTCTATTGAAATTGATTGTGGTAAATTCATTTATATTTGTTGAGATGTGAATACCAAGTATGTCTACTTCACCATCCACCCATTTTATTGGTAAACTACAAGGTAGTGTAAACACTGTGTCTTTTAACGATCCAATACATAATATGGTACACTTGTCATAATTAGGTTTTAGTCCAGAGAGGCTAGAAAAGTGATCAAGATCTTCAATGAGACTGTGCAGGGATCCAGATTGCGGACTTAAGAAAAAACTTGAGTCATCGGCATACATTGACACTTTTGTTTTATCCCCTGGAATTCTAACCCCTTGGTGTTCTTGTTGGATCTAATTTTAATAGCTAGCATTTCAATGGCCATAATAAATAGATATGGAGATAATGGACAGCCTTGTTTTACTCCTCTTAAAAGCTCAATACTTTCTGAGAAGTAACCATTATTAACTATTTTCATCTGTGGTTGCTGTACATAACTTTAACCCATTGTATAAGAGACTCACCAAAATTAAAGTAATCTAGGCATTTATATATAAATCCTAGTCGTACTTTATCAAATGCCTTTTCAAAATCTGCTATAAAGACCAGGCCTGGTATCTTTGATGTTTCATAATGTTCAATTGTATATTATCTCCAATATATTGTCCATGTTAAAAATCTGTCTGATCAGGATGAACAATATCTGGTAAAACCTTTTTCATTTTATGTGCTATGCATTTCGCCAGGATTTTCGCATCACAACATTGAAGTGTAAGAGGCCTCCAGTTTTTTTTAATGGACTGGATCTTTATACTTACCACCTGGGTCTTGTTTTAGTAGTAATGAAATCAGACCTTCTTGTTGAGTACCTGAAAGTCTACTATTTTTATAGGAGTAGTTAAAACATGCTAATAATGGATCTTTGAGTACATAAAAATAGGTCTGATATACCTCTACTGTTATACCATCAAGCTCTGGTGTTTTTCCAGACTGAAAAGATTGAATTGCCTCAAAAAGTTCCTCTTCTGTAAGTTGGCCTTCACACAGGTCTTTCTGTAAATTTGGTAATTTTACATTATTATTAGGAAATAAATCCTTACAGTTAACATCATTCAGTGGAAATGGAGGAGACTGAAAAGAAAACATATGCAAAAAATATTTAGCTTCCTCTTTCAAAATATAATTTGGTGAATCATGGATGTATCATTTGTAACGAGTTTCTGGTAAAACATTTTTTGTAGCATTTCTATGTTGAAGATTGAATAATTATTTTGCATTTTTCACAATTTTCCATCCAATTCGCTTTCTTTTGTACTACATTACGCTTGATCGTTCTTGAATAAGTACCTCCAATTCTAACCTATTTTGTGCCTCTATAGTACAGTTTCCATTACCATCTACCTGCACAGTTATTTCCTCTATTTCCTTTATTAGTCTAATCTCTTTTGACCTAAGCTGCTTTTGTTTTAATGATGAGTATTGTATTGAATGGCCTCTAAAAGTACATTTAAAAGTGTCACATACAATAAGGGGATCTGTTGTACCTATGTTGTGCAGAAAAAAGTCAATTATGAATTATTTTGTCTTAGTTAAGAACAAATTGTCATCCAATAGACTTTCATTACATTTTCAATATCCCCGTCCACATGGAAATTCTATAACAGTTATATGGAGGCCAATTAGATGGTGGTCCGATCGCATTCGGTCTCCTATTAATACTTTTAAAACTTTTGATGCCAGCAAGAATGAGACCAGAAAGTAATCAAGACGGCTAGCTTGATTAAGCCTCCTACATGTATACCTCACTAGGTCAGGGGTTTTCAGCCTTCATATATCCACTAGTTCTAATGTATCCATGATATTTGTGATCTCCTTAAGTGTGCTTGAGGGTGATAGTTTGTAGTGTGATTTCCTATACGATCCATTGAGGTACTTAAAACCGTATTATAATCTCCCACCTTAATAATAGATTCATTCGTTGCTTGTGAGCTCAATAGATTATTATATATATTTTTGTAGAAGTGTGGATCATCATTATTTGGCCCATATAGATTAATTAGCCAGATCTGTTTTTGGTCCAATAGCATATTTAAAAGAATCCATCTTCCTTGAGGATCTGTTTGCACAATCGGATCAAAATGTGTATTAATTAGTATAATCACCCCTTTTGAGTTTCTTTGCCCATGACAAACATATATTTCTCCCTCCCAGTCCTTTTCCCACCCAACCTCATCTATATTTGTAGTGAGTTTCCTGTAAACAATAGATATTATATTATTTATCTTTTAGCCAGGTAGAAATGTATCTTTTTTTATGATCTGCTAAGCCATTACAATTGTAACTGGCTATACTTATTTTCCCACTTACCATAATGATACCCAAGTTTCAATTATACTTAACACAACCAATGTTTGTAAACTTACCATTAAAAAGCACCATGATGATAAGTGTCCATATAGCTGTACCATAATATTTGCACTGTAAAGCATACTGTAGCTGCAACTTTGTAAACCTCCAATTGTCCTAATATTCCACCCACTAAAGCCTCCCCCATATCTAGGTCTATTGTCACTAAGACCATCAGACCATCTCCCTGACTCATGACGCACCTTTGCGTCCTAAGGCAAACCCTTGGCGTAGGCCAGAGGGAAATATGGGCAGTCCCATGATAACACAATTCAATACTGCCACCCTTCACTAACACATTCAAAGCCCCGTAGGTCTATTGAATATCTATGAGGGTACTTTTTAAGAGAACTAACCAAATAACATGGAAAACAGTCAGAAAATAATAATAATAACAAGAATAGATCATATTAATAGAAATAATAACAGCACAATGTTATACATGCGTGCTCATATTTAGAAAGTCCTAGCAAGGCTATAAGCATGTCAGCCCAGCATAGATCCAATTGTTCGAACATTTTTGAAAAAATTAAGTGAAAACAACCTATATATATCGCAAGACCAGTTCTTTATGTCCATTACATGGAAGACATATTTCATGTAATCCTCATTATGTCCTGTTTTATTCCGACAGAAAAGGAAGAAGGAAAAAGGAACATAGATTCTAACGGCCACAGTAAAAATGAGTCTTAGGTATTCCTTTATGGGTAGTGTGATGCCTAAGTTTAACTTACAATCGACTTTGACACAGCCATGGCACGATAGCCAAGAATACATGCAGTATTGACAATCCAGAGCGAGTAAACTTGTAAAACCAACCCTCTCTCCACCCACACACATTTTATTTTTATTCCAGGGTCGTTACTCTATCACCTCGGCTGTCTTTGTCTATATGGTGACCAGAGTATGAGCAAGTGGTTGTGTCGAAAGTAGTGGCTGTATGGAAAGCAAATCAGCTAATTGGGCAGATTTGTTGCCACTCAAGACCATTTTGTGTGGCTGATTGGGCTGCATGACGAGTTGAGAAGCCGGTGACCATTGCACCGGTGTTGTATGGACATGCATGCCGACCTGAGACCTGACATCACGATCGTGTCAAAATGGCAATTTTATTTCAAGTAGGATAGCAGCCTACACAATAAATAACTAATATTGATAACCATCTAGATGTCACCTTGATACATGCACATACAGTCTACTCAATGGGGAGGGCATGAATGGCAACAACACCATAACACAATGCCATTCGCTCCTGCTTGACAAGCACTACTGTCCGGCAACGGAGTGGGAAGTAGCTACCTAGTATCAGGGTGACAGTCACAGTAAGCACACGCATACAACGCTTGAAGCAACAGTACAGCCATCAACAGTACTTTTTATAAAAACATTAACAAATCGGCCGTTTTATAACTGAAGATTATTTGTGTAAAACTAACAGTCAAATACGACTCAGACTCATCCTCTGGCTTCAGAACAGAAGTCCAAACTCTGTTATGGTAGCTCAATGTATGGTAGTTGCGTGGTAAGAAACGGAAGAAAACAAATATTCTAACCTATAGAGTATCACAGTATGAGTCATAATACCCATAAAACCTAGCAGTCAAACTGGGAAATGGTTCCAATAATTTTTCCACCATTCATTTTCCCCATATGATAAAAGTCACCTTGTCCGAGAGAGATTGACATGGTTATCAAAACTTCACGCCAGGGTAAGCCTACACGAAACACAGTCCTTCCTTTAAGTGTTTCGAAAATCCCCTATGGGAAAAATAAATGGGGGAAAAATGATTGGAACCATTTCCCTGTTTGACTGCTAGGTTTTATGGGTATTATGACACCTCCACTGTGGTGCTCTATTGCAGAGCGCTTTCGACACACCCACTCCTTTACCACAGCCAAAGTCAAAATTGCCTATATCCTGACTATATATGGCACATTTCTCAGTAACTGCCCCCATTAAAGCTATTCTCACCCAGTTATTCATACTATCCACATCCCCTCTCATATCCACCTGAGCCATCACCTGCTCACTCAGCTCCTGAAACTGATCCCACTTTGCCCTTCCAAACACCCACTTGCCTACTCCATCCACTGACACCACCTCCTCCCTACTGTGCATACTATGCGGTAATGATCACTCCCTACTGTTGACTCCTCCCATATATCCCACTCACAGATTCCTGCCATCGCACTAGATACCAGAGGGAGGTCCAAGGTAGACTCTGTCCCTGTGGCTACATCAATCCTGGCCCCTCAGCCATCATTCAGGCACACCAGATCTTTCATTTCTATCATATTTTCCATCACTTGGCGATTTCCATCCATCCGTTTCCCCCCCATAGCGTGTTGTGGGCATTAAAATCCCGACACCATATTACCCTACTTCTATCCTGGCCCTCCACCTTCTCCAGCACTTCCAGGTCCAATATCTGACACTGATTATAGTAGTTCACTACCACCCCTCCTCTCAACCACACCTCCACCACCACATATTCCTGTTCAATACCTTTGCTTAGCATCCTGTAAGGAAGTCCTTGCTTTATGAAGGTGGCACATCCCCCCCCCCCCCCCCCGCTAACCATTACATATTCCTGTATGATAAACTCCAAAGTCGGTTTGAGCCATGTTTGCTGCACACAAATCACATCAGGCTTAGCTGGAATATCCATAATGAACTGCTTGAACTCCTGGCCATTAGCCAACAGGCTTCGAGCATTCCATTGTAGTACTACCATCATAACTAAGATCCAGTAATACATGACTCCACCATCGGCTGATTGAGTTAATCTCAAACCTCTTCCCATGTCAACCCTGTCACAATCAGATGTCTCCCAGCCTCTTTTACTATTAGCTGAATCCTCTCTGTTTTAGACTCTACTTTAGCAGTGGTATTGATAGCTCCTGCTATGAACCTCACCAGCTTTCTCTTATCTATATATACACACCATATCACCGCCCACCTGCCCCGTAATCGCCGGTCTATACGCTCCTACCCATCTCTCCCTTGAACCTGTACCTCCCTGGACCACCCTCACTGCCTCAGCATGACACCCTTCTCTCCACTCTCACTTGTTGCACCTCCACTGTCTGCTTAATTTCCTCACACCCACCACATGCCACACTATGAGCACCCCCACAGCTGCAGCACTTGGGTTGTACACCATCCCCACACTTCCTATCCTCATGCTCCCCTCCACACCTTTTTCTCTTTACAGGCTGTTGCCACATGCCCAAACCTCTGGCAGTTATAACATCTTAAAGGCTTTGGTACGTAAACCCTCACATAATAACTCATATATCCTATGGTTACTTTATTTGGCAGTACCCTGTCCTTGAAGTGTAACAGTATAGACGGGCTATCTACCCTAACTCCACCCCTTGTTGCTTGCAACCTTTGGACATTCAATAGAGTGCCTCCTCTCAAGATGTCGCGTACCTCTTTAGTGCCAACACTCACAGGCACTCCTGTTAATCACCCCTTTAATCCACCGCTTCCCTGCTTGATCAGTCCAGCTGCTCGACACCACTTAGCATACCCTATTTGCTTCACCCCATGGCTTTTTCCTTCTGGAGAGCTTTTTCCTTCTGTGCCATGTCCTTACAGAACACCAACAGGCTCCCATATCTTAACACTTTAGCATTGACAACTTCCCCAATCAACTATTTTATCACAGCCATCAACCTTATCGGCCCAACTCCCCCTTCCTCCCTAAACTTCAGAATAACTTTATGATCTTCCTCACCTCCATGCTCCCCTCGCAACTTATCTTGCCCTTCCTCGGTACTCTCTACCTCCGAACTGCCGCTAGTGTTGGAAACTATTGCTCTCCTCAAACTTCCTCCGCCTCAATAGACCTCTCACTCCCCTTCAAACCCCTACTCCTTTCTCTCCTGCTTTCTTTTTCTCTTTCCTACTCCCCCCTTTATTTGTACCGCTATGCTCAATACTTGCTTAACTTTCTTCTCCATCACTATCTCCTACCATCTCTGACCCAGTCACAGCACAGCCGTGCCAAACCGCCGCCTTCGTAATGCCCCTTCTCATTGAGTATCTCAAATTGAAGGCAGAACGAGGTATTGCAGGCTGCCATTAGCAACTAAATTATGCTTTTATCTTCGTCTGTGTGTGATTTTAAAGTAATCAGTTCAAGGACATACAGTTGAAGTCGGAAATTTACATACACTTTAGCCAAATACATTTAAACTCAGTTTTTCACAATTCCTGACATTTAATCCTAGTAAAAATTCCCTGTCTTAGGTCAGTTAGGATCACCACCTTATTTTAAGAATGTGAAATGTCAGAATAATAGTAGAGAGAATGATTTATTTTACATTTTAGTCATTTAGCAGACGCTCTTATCCAGAGCGACTTACAGTTAGTGAATGCATACATGTTTTTGTTTTTTTCTCATACTGGCCCCCCGTGGGAAACAAACCCACATCGCTGCCGGCCAAACCCTCCCACCTTGGACGAAGTTGGACCAATTGTGCGCCGCCCATGGGTCTCCCGGTCGCGGGAGTGGGTGAGAAGCTTACATACACTCCATTAGTATTTGGTAGCATTGCCTTTAAATTGTTTAACTTGGGTCAAACGTGTCGGGTAACCTTCCACAAGCTTCCCACAATAAGTTGGGTGAATTTTGGCCCATTCCTCCTGACAGAGCTGGTGTAACTGAGTCAGGTTTGTATGCCTCCTTGCTCGCACACGCTTTTTCAGTTCCCCCCACACATTTTCTATAGGATTGAGGTCAGGGCTTTGTGATGGCCTCTCCAATACCTTGACTTTGTTGACCTTAAGCCATTTTGCCACAACTTTGGAAGTATGCTTGAGGTCATTGTCCATTTGGAAGACCCATTTGCGACCAAGCTTTAACTTCCTGACTGATGTCTTGAGAAGTTGCTTCAATATATCCACATAATTTTCCTTCCTCATGATGCCATCTATTTTGTGAAGTGCACCAGTCCCTCCTGCAGCAAAGCACCCCCACAGTATGATGCTGCCACCCCGGTGCTTCACGGTTGGGATGTTTTTCTTCGGCTTGCAAGCTACCCCCTTTTTCCTCCAAACATAACAATGGTTATTATGGCCAAACAGTTCTATTTTTGTTTCATCAGACCAGAGGACAATTCTCCAAAAAGTATGATCTTTGTCCCCATGTGCAGTTGCAAACTGTAGACTGGCTTTTTTATGGTGGTTTTGGAGCAGTGGCTTCTTCCTTGCTGAGCGGCCTTTCAGGTTATGTCGATATAGGACTCGTTTTACTGTGGATATAGATATGTTTGTGATGTTTGTGAAACGCACACCTATTTAGGCGAGGTGCTGGCTGATGGCGTAAAACACTTGAAAAAGAAAAGGAAAGCCGCACACTCTCGGAGCTCAGATGCAATAATTTAATATCCTAATAACCAACGTTTCGACAGACAAGCTGTCTTCATCAGGGTATGATAGATATGTTTGTACCTGTTTCCTCCAGCATATTCACAAGGTCCTTTGCTGTTGTTCTGGGATTGATTTGCACTTTTCGCACCAAAGTACGTTCATCTCTATTAGACAGAACACGTCTCCTTCCTGAGCGGTATGACGGCTGCGTGGTCCCATGGTGTTTATACTTGCCTACTATTGTTTGTACAGATGAACGTGGTACCTTCAGATGTTTGGAAATTGCTCCCAAGGATGAACCAGACTTGTGGAGGTCTACACATTCTTGTTCTGAGGTCTTGGCTGATTTCTTTTGATTTTCCCATGATGTCAAGCAAAGAGGCACTGAGTTTGAAGGTAGGCCTTGAAATACATCCACAGGTACACCTCCAATTGACACAAATGATGTCAATTAGCCTATCAGAAGCTTCTAAAGCCATGACATAATTTTCTGGAATTTTCCAAGCTGTTTAAAGGCACAGTAAACTTAGTGTATGTCAACTTCTGACCCACTGGAATTGTGATACAGTGAGTTATAAGTGAAATAATCTGTCTGTAAACAATTGTTGGGAAAATTACTTGTGTCATGAACAAAGTAGATGTCCTAACCGACTTGCCAAAACTACAGTGGGGAAAAAAAGTATTTAGTCAGCCACCAAATGTGCATGTTCTCCCACTTAAAAAGATGAGAGAGGCCTGTAATTTTCATCATAGGTACACGTCAACTATGACAGACAAATTGAGAAAAACAAATCCAGAAAATCACATTGTAGGATTTTTAATGAATTTATTTGCAAATTATGGTGGAAAATAAGTATTTGGTCACCTACAAACAAGCAAGATTTCTGGCTCTCACAGACCTGTAACTTCTTCTTTAAGAGGCTCCTCTGTCCTCCACTCGTTACCTGTATTAATGGCACCTGTTTGAACTTGTTATCAGTATAAAAGACACCTGTCCACAACCTCAAACAGTCACACTCCAAACTCCACTATGGCCAAGACCAAAGAGCTGTCAAAGGACACCAGAAACAAAATTGTAGACCTGCACCAGGCTGGGAAGACTGAATCTGCAATAGGTAAGCAGCTTGGTTTGAAGAAATCAACGGTGGGAGCAATTATTAGGAAATGGAAGACATACAATACCACTGATAATCTCCCTCGATCTGGGGCTCCACGCAAGATCTCACCCCGTGGGGTCAAAATGATCACAAGAACGGTGAGCAAAAATCCCAGAACCACACGGGGGGACCTAGTGAATGACCTGCAGAGAGCTGGGACCAAAGTAACAAAGCCTACCATCAGTAACACACTACGCCGCCAGGGACTCAAATCCTGCAGTGCCAGACATGTCCCCCTGCTTAAGCCAGTACATGTCCAGGCCCATCTGAAGTTTGCTAGAGTGCATTTGGATGATCCAGAAGAGGACTGGGAGAATGTCATATGGTCAGATGAAACCAAAATAGAACTTTTTGGTAAAAACTCAACTCGTCGTGTTTGGAGGACAAAGAATGCTGAGTTGCATCCTAAGAACACCATACCTCCTGTGAAGCATGGGGGTGGAAACATCATGCTTTGGGGCTGTTTTTCTGCAAAGGGACCAGGACGACTGATCCGTGTAAAGGAAAGAATGAATGGGCCCATGTATCGTGAGATTTTGAGTGAAAACCTCCTTCCATCAGCAAGGGCATTGAAGATGAAACGTGGCTGGGTCTTTCAGCATGACAATGATCCCAAACACACCGCCCGGGCAACGAAGGAGTGGCTTCGTAAGAAGCATTTCAAGGTCCTGGAGTGGCCTAGCCAGTCTCCAGATCTCAACCCCATAGAAAATCTTTGGAGGGAGTTGAAAGTCCGTGTTGCCCAGCGACAGCCCCAAAACATCACTGCTCTAGAGGAGCTCTGCATGGAGGAATGGGCCAAAATACCAGCAACAGTGTGTGAAAACCTTGTGAAGACTTACAGAAAACGTTTGACCTGTGTCATTGCCAACAAAGGGTATATAACAAAGTATTGAGAAACTTTTGTTATTGACCAAATACTTATTTTCCACCATAATTTGCAAATAAATTCATTAAAAATCCTACAATGTGATTTCTGGATTTTTTTTCTCATTTTGTCTGTCATAGTTGACGTGTACTTATGATGAAAATTACAGGCCTCTCTCATCTTTTTAAGTGGGAGAACTTGCACAATTGGTGGCTGACTAAATACTTTTTTTCCCCACTGTATAGTTTGTTAACAAGAAATGTGTGGAGTGGTTGAAAAACAAGTTTTAATGACTCCAACCTAAGTGTATGTAAACTTCCGACTTCAACTGTACATCTGTAGTAAAGTACCGTGGTTGGCCTTCAAATTATAATCCTCAATGCGAGAGGGCAGTCGTGCTTCCCTGGTATCTACCCTCTCATGGTCTAGAATGGTCCCACTTGAGCTGTCTCCTCTTCTTCTTCTTCTTCTTCAGTGGGGTTTATCGGCGGTTGGCATCCAACGTTATGGTGCATTACCGCCACCTACTGTACTGGAGTGTGGGCCAGAGACTGCACCTGGCAGCCCCCGTTGCTCTTAAAAAATACATAAAAATATTTGAGATTATATCTAATGACGTTCTACTCAATATACTCTTTAAACTAATTTCCTGTATCCCCTTCTCCCTCATACTAGATCTCATCCTCTCTCTTTCCCTCTGATACTGCCCACAATGTAGCAATACATGCTCCACGGTCTGTTTTTCCTGACAATAATCACATTTTCCTGTTGGATGCTTTCCTGTCACATTTAATGTCTTATTCAACTGGATGTGTCCCACCCTTAATCTTGTAAAAATAGCCTCCTCTCTTCTGTCCCCTCCTGCCGTCCTTCCCTCCCCGACTTTCCTCTGTACTTGAAATAAATGCCTTCCCTTATTATCTCTATTCCACTGCTCCTGCCATCTCTGCACCATCACTGAATATATCAGTCTTTTTGCCTCTGCCTTGCTCATTGAAACTTCAACATCAACATCCCCACTACTAAGTGCTTGTTTAGCCTGTTCATCTACTGCCTCGTTCCCCTCCACCCCCACATTGGCTGGGACACAAGTACATCTTATCTGAATACCCATCTTTTTATTCCTGCCATGGGTTTCTAGCACCTCATAAAGCAGGTCTTGTATGCTACGTGAGCTAAAGGACTGGAGACTCATTAACACTGCACATGAATCAGAGCAAATAACTACTCTGTCTTTATTGATTTCCTCCACCCACTGCAAGGCCAATAGTATGGCCATAAGCTCCGCTGTATATACAGCCAGATGATCTGTTATACGTTTCCTGACTTCCACCCGACATTCCGGCCCTACAAATTCTGACCCAGTACGTCCTGTCCTTGGATCTTTTGAACCATCTGTGTAAATGGCCACAAAATCCTGATACACAGTTTCCAGACGTCTCTTAAAGAAATCAGGTGGATCAACACCCTCCCTATCTTTCTGTAGTCTCTCCAACACTTCTAGATCAACTACTGGTGGCGGGAGTAACCATGGTGGATTTACAGGAATAACTACTGTTGGACTAAACTCCCTTCCATACAGTCCCATCTCCTTCGCCTGGGTATTACCCACCCACCCAAAGCTTGTGTTCTGTCTTCGCTCATGTTCCCAGCATGCCTGTAAAATCCCTTTCGCAGGATGAGACACTCCATGTCCGTGTATGTTGACCCAATAATTCATTGCCAGCTGCTGTCTCCTACTCTGCAATGGCATATCTCCTATCTCCACCTGTAATGCAGCCACTGGGGACGTCCGAAACGCCCCACTACATATTCTGTGTCCTTGCCCCTATATGACATCTAGCCTTTCCAGTGAGGCCGGGCTGCCGAACCTTATGCTATACTACCATAGTCTATTACAGATCGGATCAATGCAACATACATGGTCTTCAATGAGGAACGCCCAGCCCCCCACTCCTTCCCCGTCAGACAGCGCATCACAGTTATCTCGTCTCCTCCCGCCTGCCTTCCATCTTTGAGGACATGTATTTGCATTGTTAGAGCGGTCACTCGACTATCTTGTCAATATAATAGATAATAGTTGGCCACACCCACGAAACGGGAGCAAACGTACCTCAAAAGTTGTTGAAGAACGGTGGGCAGTGTGCACCGTTTTGGGGAAACGTGTTGTTCAGTACAAACCGTCACTCAACATAGCAAACGATTAACGGAATTGAACGCACTCCAGGCCACAACGCAAGAGTACACGCCCATCAATGTAAACAGATTGAGGTGCAGATAGTCAGTTGATTGACTTTGACTTGGCTTGCAGAGCAATCGATTTGCGTGATGTGGTCCAATTAAAACGCAGGTTTCATTCTTCAGGAGCCAACCAGAGGGACTGTTACGCATTGACCAGGAAGCAATGTCGAGTAGTGGTAAAGGTAATCTGAAATCCTCTACTATTTCTGCATGAAAAGAAGTAGCTAGCTATAAATCTTTATGAATGTCCACTGAAAAAGGCTTTGCATTATACAATGACGATACAACGGCGAGGAAATTCGAAAATCCCAGACGCCAACGGGATTGAGAAAAAGATCAAAAGGTAACGTTAACGACATGCATGGCCAGGGTAGTCTGATTAAACCGGCTGTAGTAATACACAATTAATTGGTATATATACATCCTGAAACATTGGAGTGCAAAATCGTGTAAATGTTCCTTACAAGCCAGAATATTGAATAAAATTACATTTGAACTTACTCTACCGGTTGTCTGTGCGGTTTGTTCTTTAGCTGTTCAAAATTTGAGACAAAATATCCCCAGGAAAGTATTGTTTACTCAACTTTCTAGAGAGCAAGTAGGTTTATGGTTCGGTTCGGCACCGAGGTAAAGTTAATTTTATTGGCTATTCGGTCGGCAGAATTGTGTGTGTATATATATATATATATATATATATATATATATATATATATATATATATATATATATTGTGTGTGTGAATAAGAAAGGGTGGGAGAGGGAAAGAGGGGAGTCTTTTTTTTCTCTTCTCGTTTCACTCCAGGATAATCAAACCAAACTTCCTCTCTCCTGTCCTCTCCCAGGGGTAATGCTCTGAGGCAGGCGTCAGCATGGCGGGGGTCCCGTGGCTCTCTGCTAGTAGTGGTGGTGGCGGCCCTTGCTGTGGTGGGAACCCTCACCTGGCTCTACCTGGCCTCAGGGGACCCTTACACCACAGAGACCCTGGTCAGACAGGCCGAGGTGATTGCTCAGCCAAGGGTCTACACTGTGGATTGTTCTGAGGACTATGAGAACTACAAACGCTACCCAGGTGGGTTTAAAACAACACAGATTTGTCTTAAAGCAACAATCTGTGAGTTATGCATGCCATATAAAGAGTTTACTTGAATTAGATGCATTAGTGCACGGTTAGAATAAAAGCCTGCACACTTCCTTGCCCTAGTTGGGGAATACGCTATGAAAGTCCCGCCTACTTCCGGGATCATGTCTCATACTGTTTTTGAATGAGTTTTAAGATTATATGATCAAATTCATGAAAACGTGGTCATTTAAGATATATGTCAAATTATATTTGTATTCGTGGATTAATTTACTTTTACCTGATGCCTTTCATGAACGTTTTACATTGCTTTTTCATAATCGAAAACCTTTATAAAAGGCATTGGATAGAAGTCAATTATAATCTTGAATCCCATTCAAAACAGTATAGGACATGATCCAGGAAGTAGGTGGGTCTTTCATAGTGTATAGGGCTGGGCTGCATTCAATACGTTTTTACGTTCTGGAGCATTCAATTGAACGGAAACTATGCTGTACTGAACGAATGTGTCATTCAGTACAAACCGCTCTGCAACATAGCAAATGTTCAAGCGAACTGAATTCACCGCTGGTGTCCACTGTCCTATATTATTATTATTATTATTATTATTATTATTATTATTATTATTACCTAACTGCTCTGCCATTCCTGTGCATTGGCTGCCCTCTAGTGGTGATTTGGACAAAGGTGAGCAGGCAGGCTGAAGTTTCTACTGTCATGTTGCAGCTGATCTGAGATACTGTTTTTCCCAGGATGCACTCCCCAAACATGTGGCCGAGCCATCACAGACAACTCGGTGACCAGGGAGGAGGCCATGGCCCTCAGGAGGTGAGGGATTCTATACTATCTCTCTTTCTTCTCTGTCTCTAGCTCCAACCCCCTGCCCCCCCCCCCCCCCCACACACACATCTCTTTCCTTTTCCCTAACTTAACTTATTTCTCTACTCCTGCAGGTTGGCAGAGAGGGGTCTGGCTCTAGCTGGTTCAGATGGAGGGGTGAGTATCTACTTTTAGTAACAAATATTTGAACTTAAACAGGACCAAAAGCTAGGATGAAGACTGTTGCTCAGACTTCAGCTGTATCTTCCCTCTGTCTCCAGTAGAGGTCAGGGTGGTACTACCATAGAGATCCTATTAAATTCTAATTCCTATGGGTACAACATCCAAAGTTCAGTTCAGATGGGCTGATACAGTTAGTGTGTAATGCTATTGTACATGGCTGCTTGGTTGACCCCTCTCCGTCCTTTCTTCCCTCCATCTCCTGTAGGCCTTGTCCACAGCCATAATAAGTGATTGTTTATGTAGCTCAGTTGGTAGAGCATGGCGCTTGCAACGCCAGGGTTGTGGGTTCGTTTCCCACGGGGGGCCAGTATGAAAATGTATGCACTCACTAACTGTAAGTCGCTCTGGATAAGAGCGTCTGCAAAATGTATATATATGTAATGTAAGAGACTGTAGTGAGGGGAGTGGAAGCAACGGGGGACATCTGAAAAAAGAAACATGATTTATTTACAGGCTAAGAGAGAGCATAGTATCCCTGGGTAGCAGACAGCTGTTTAATTTGTATCCCGCGACGTGGTTAGCCTCAGTTGATGGAACCGCTACTATCTGTCCCGGGATACTGCCATACCCTAAAAGTGTAGCCTAAAAACCCTTTCGATATTGGCTATCATTTCAATTACTATTTCACTAGTAAAATGGAAAAACTCAGAAGTGAAATGACAGCAGTGAAACATTGTATTTTTGTGTGTAAGATCTAATATGAAAGAGAAGGATTGCTGTTTTGAATTTGGTAAAGTTCGTGTGGGAGAGGTGGAAAAACTATTATTATCCATCAATAATGATAGGCCACCAGGATAGACAACTTTGATGGGAAAGTATTGAGAATGGTAGCAGACTATTGCCACCCCTATTTGCTATATCTTTAACCAAATCCTAAAGGAGTGTGTGTGTCCACAGGCGTGGAAGGAAGCTAAGGTAATTCCACTGCCTAAAAAGAGTAAAGCACCCTTTGCTGGCTCTAACAGCCACCCAATCAGTTTGCTGGGGGTAGAGAATTGTGTTTGACCAAATACAATGCTATTTTAAACATTGAAACTACTGACTTTCAGCATGCATATAGAGAAGGGCACTCAACTTGTACTGCACTGACTCCGATGACAGACAATTTGTTAAAATAAATGGATAATAAGACGATAGTTGGCGCTTTATTGTTAGATTTCAGTGCATCCTTTGATGTTATTGATAATAAATTGTTATTGAAGAAACTCACTTGCTATGGCTTTACATCATCTGCCATCACATGGTTGGAGAGTTCTTTATCCAATAGAACCCAGAGTGTTCTTCAATGGAAGCTACTCTAACATCAGATATGTACAGTGCGGTGTCCCTCAGGGCAATTGCCTTGGGCCCTTACTCTTCTCTATTTTTACAAATTATTTGCCACTGGTCTTACACAGAATTAGAATGTCAGCACCCAAAGCCAGTGAGCTCACTGAAATTCTAAATACAGTCAGGATCAGAATGGGTGATTAATAATGAAGTGGTCTTAAATACATCTAAAACTAAAAGCATTGTATTTGGTTCAAAACATTCTCTAAGACCTAAACAGTTGGAGTTGTGTATAAAGGGTGTGACCATTGACCAAGTTGAGGAAGCTAAACTCCTAGGTATAACATTGGATGGTCAATTATCATGGTCAAGTCTTATTGACAAAGTTGTTGTGAAGATGGGATGGGGTATGTCTGTTATAAAAATATGTTCTGCGTTTTTGACACATCTACTGTACTAGTTGTTCAGGCTCTGGTCTTGTCCCATCTTGATTACTGTCTGGTAATATGGTCAAGTGCAGCAAAGAAATACCTAGCAAAGCTGCAGCTGGCTCAAAACTGCATATACAGAACTAACATCAACAACATGCATGCCAGTCTTTCCTGGTTGAGGGTTGACGAGAGATTAACTGCTTCTCTTCTAGTTTTACTGTAAAGAAAATTCCAGATTGTCTGCCTATTTTAAATGATATTTAGCTCAGACACCCATACATACCCCACAAGACATGCCACCAGGGGTCTCTTCACACTCCCCAAGTCCAAAACGAATTTACGGCAACGCACAGTATTATACAGAGCCATGATCGCATGGAAGCAAACAGCAAAATTACCTTTAAAAAAAAGATCAAACAACAACATTTCATGGACTGGCGGGACTGTGAGGGGACAAACATGCACACACACTCCAACACACTATCTTTTGTTGTTGTATTGTTTGTACTATTATTATTATTAATTTTTTTGTACAGTGGGGAAAAAAGTATTTAGTCAGCCACCAATTGTGCAAGTTCTCCCACTTAAAAAGATGAGATGCCTGTAATCATCATAGGTACACGTCAACTATGACAGACAAATTGAGATTTTTTTTTCCTGAAAATCACATTGTAGGATTTTTAATGAGTTTATTTGCAAATTATGGTGGAAAATAAGTATTTGGTCACCTACAAACAAGCAAGATTTCTGGCTCTCACAGACCTGTAACTTCTTCTTTAAGAGGCTCCTCTGTCCTCCACTCGTTACCTGTATTAATGGCACCTGTTTGAACATGTTATCAGTATAAAAGACACCTGTCCACAACCTCAAAAAGTCACACTCCAAACTCCACTATGGCCAAGACCAAAGAGCTGTCAAAGGACACCAGAAACAAAATTGTAGACCTGCACCAGGCTGGGAAGACTGAATCTGCAATAGGTAAGCAGCTTGGTTTGAAGAAATCAACTGTGGGAGCAATTATTAGGAAATGGAAGACATACAATACCACTGATAATCTCCCTCGATCTGGGGCTCCACGCAAGATCTCACCCCGTGGGGTCAAAATGATCACAAGAACGGTGAGCAAAAATCCCAGAACCACACGGGGGGACCTAGTGAATGACCTGCAGAGAGCTGGGACCAAAGTAACAAAGCCTACCATCAGTAACACACTACGCCGCCAGGGACTCAAATCCTGCAGTGCCAGACGTGTCCCCCTGCTTAAGCCAGTACATGTCCAGGCCCGTCTGAAGTTTGCTAGAGTGCATTTGGATGATCCAGAAGAGGATTGGGAGAATGTCATATGGTCAGATGAAACCAAAAATAGAACTTTTTGGTAAAAACTAAACTCGTCGTGTTTGGAGGACAAAGAATGCTGAGTTGCATCCGAAGAACACCATACCTACTGTGAAGCATGGGGGTGGAAACATCATGCTTTGGAGCTGTTTTTCTGCAAAGGGACCAGGACGACTGATCCGTGTAAAGGAAAGAATAAATGGGGCCATGTATCGTGAGATTTTGAGTGAAAACCTCCTTCCATCAGCAAGGGCATTGAAGATGAAACGTGGCTGGGTCTTTCAGCATGACAATGATCCCAAACACACCGCCCGGGCAACGAAGGAGTGGCTTCGTAAGAAGCATTTCAAGGTCCTGGAGTGGCCTAGCCAGTCTCCAGATCTCAACCCCATAGAACATCTTTGGAGGGAGTTCAAAGTCTGTGTTGCCCAGCGACAGCCCCAAAACATCACTCTCTAGAGGAGATCTGCATGGAGGAATGGGCCAAAATACCAGCAACAGTGTGTGAAAACCTTGTGAAGACTTACAGAAAACGTTTGACCTGTGTCATTGCCAACAAAGGGTATATAACAAAGTATTGAGAAACTTTTGTTATTGACCAAATACTTATTTTCCACCATAATTTGCAAATAAATTCATAAAAAATCCTACAATGTGATTTTCAGGATTTTTTTTCTCATTTTGTCTGTCATAGTTGACGTGTACCTATGATGACAATTACAGGCCTCTCTCATCTTTTTAAGTGGGAGAACTTGCACAATTGGTGGCTGACTAAATACTTTTTTCCCCCACTGTATATCATTGTATTTTCATTTTGTGTGACTGTCCTTGTCTATCAGTGTATCAGTGTTTTGTTACTTGTCATGTTTTTTGTGGACCCCAGGAAGAATAGCTGCTGCTTCGGCAAAAGCTAATTGGGATCAGAATAAACCAATAAACAACAATAACAAGTAAAGGGCAGAGAAGTAGACTGAAATTAGTTCTAATAATTTGCGTGTTTTCTTATTCTAATTTTTCTGGCCTCCAGGCTTCCATCCTCGACCTGCACTCTGGGGCTCTGTCGATGGGGAAGCAGTTTGTCAACATCTACAGGTGAGGAGGAGTGAACAGTTCTCTCTCTCTCCTCTCTCTCTCTATCTCGCTCGCTCTCTGATCCAGTGTCTTTTCCCTTTTAAACTCATAATAGTAATAATCATAATTTATATAGCACTTTTTTCATTACAAACAAGAATTTCAAAGTCACTTTGAAAACAAAAACAAATGTATAGATCTGGCAGTTCATGGTTGATCATCTTCCACAACTTCAGATGTCTTGAAGCAGTTCGGAAAGGCAGTCAGTAGCTTGAGCAGAGGGAGCATCGACGATACAGACAGGCAGGGAGAAACGTCAGTCAGATAGTAGAAAGGCCCAGAGCTCTTCATTAGGCATGCCGTCTCCTCCACAGAACTCCCGGGTATACCGGTATGGATCCACATACCGGTATAGATGCGGTAAAGAGGTCAATGGAACGCAGACATTGGGGAATAGAAGAAGGACGCCGGATTGGCGTACATTAAATACATCTGCTCTAACAAAGTGTATATTTGTAAAATCCGTAACGATTGATGTATTCTAACAGGCCCACAATGTGGTCACTAAAGTCCGATTTGGATATACAGTATTTGGCTCTTTTCGCTCCATAACATTTAGAAGTTGTTACTTTTCAGGTTTAGAAGACGTGACTGATAAATGCTAACTCCCGTTCGTATAAGCTGGTAGCATAGCTAGCGTACAGAAATCGGTGGTGGTAGACAAAGTCGTTTTTTAACTGCAATGGAGTTAATTGGTGACGATGACATGAACATGTATTGGGGTTGACACCCATACAAGCATTATACTCCGTTTTTTTACCTCAACATAGTGTAAAATACACACAAACAGTAGCCTAATTGTATAGGCACATTTCTGCTGGGGGGCAATGAGGAGATTCGGCATCTTTCCCCCACGGCATCTTTCTCCCATGTGTTTCCATGGCTCTTTACCGGATCTATGGATTTTTACAATACCGTTTATAAAGGTATTTTGATACAATGCTAAATAAACGCAAAGTTCTACAAATTTGACTACTTCACTGTCAGTTTTGTCCTAGTTTGGTTGAGTGTAAAACCATTAGAACAGAGAAGCCCATTCATTTGTTGCCATTCTAGGGTCATTCACTACTCATAAAACATATTAAGAACTTTGAATTTTCTGAAACTTAAAATACCATCAAATACCACCATACCATCAAAAATTTGAAAAATATTGTGAAATGATATTTTGGCCATATTGCCTAGCCCTACTCTGACTGTAAATCTCTGTCTCATTTGCCCTCCCCCAGCTATACAATCCTGGTGCAGCTGGCTGCTACACTCATAGAAATATAATCTAGATTATATTTCTATGGCTACACTACTAACTAACTGAACCATTAATATAACCCTCACTCACTCGCTCTATCAGGCTTCCATAACAGTGGCATCTCCTGCAATCCACCTGCTTCTTTATCTTGCCCTGTTTGGAAAGCTGCCGTGTCGTGGCCTCTTGGGTAATTGTGCAGTGCACTGTGCTGTCTGTGGGTTGCTGGATGGTAATGTATGCTAATAGCCTGGTTCTGTTCTCTCTGCCTGCGTGGCTGATGACAGGTACTTTGGGGAGCAGATAACAGATGTATTCTCTGAAGAGGACTTCCGCCTCTACAGGTAGGTGTGTGCTTGTGTGTGTGTTTTTAGGGCTGCATGATTAATCAAATTCAGATCGAAATTGCGATATTGACATGTGCAATATCCATATTCTCCTTTCTTTAACACTCCATTAATACAACAAAAACTAAACTACGGTACCTCTTCGAATGAGATGCGCTAGACTCCGTTCAGTCTTTCTCTACATGCACAGAGGATGCTGACCAATCACAAGCGGGCTCTCTCGCATGGCATACATATACTGGCCAATCACAACCGTCCCCGCTTAGAGCGCAGAGTTATATATCGTAGAGCTCCGCCCCTATTGGTTTACTCAGCTGCAGAGGCAGCATCGCCTGAGAAAATTAATTATGCACGCATCTTCAGACTATGAGAGTACAGGTGCCCCTATACACTGAGTATAGCAAACATTAGGAACACCTTCCTTTGGATTCCGTTTCATTCCTAATGGATTCTGCAAGGTGTCGAAAGCGTTCCACAGGGATGCTGGCCCATGTTGACTCCAATGCTTCCCACAGTTGTGTCAAGTTGGCTGGATGTCCTTTGGGTGGCGAACCATTCTTGATACACACGGGAAATTGTTGAGCGTGAACAACCCAGCAGCGTTGCAGTTCTTGATACAAACCAGTGCGCCTGGCACCTACAACCATACCCCGTTCAAAGGCACTTAAATCTTTTGTCTTGCCCATTCACCCTCTGAATGGCACACATACACAATCCATGTCTCAATTGTCTCAAGGCTTAAAATCCTTCTTTAACCTGTCTCCTCCCATTCATCTACACTGATTGAAGTGGATTTAACAATTGACATCAATAAGGGATCATAGCTTTCACCTCGATTCACCTGGTCAGTCTATGTCATGGAAAGAGTATACTCAGTGTATGTTGAGGCTACTTCCCTCAATCAGCCTCCCAGTTATTTTCAGCACGACTTGAAGAAGCTAAAGAACCTACGAAGAAAATAAGTTGACGAAACCGTCGTACAGTGAGGGAAAAAAGTATTTCATCCCCTGCTGATTTTGTATGTTTGCCCACTGACAAAGAAATGAACAGTCTATAATTTTAATGGTAGGTTTATTTGAACAGTGAGAGACAGAATAACAACAACAAAAAATCCAGAAATCCAATGAGGGAAATAAGTATTTGACCCCCTCTCAATCAGAAAGATTTCTGGCTCCCAGGTGTCTTTTATACAGGTAACGAGCTGAGATTAGGAGCACACTCTTAAAAGGGAGTGCTCCTAATCTCAGTTTGTTACCTGTATAAAAGACACCTGTCCACAGAAGCAATCAATCAATCAGATTCCAAACTCTCCACAATGGCCAAGACCAAAGAGCTCTCCAAGGATGTCAGGGACAAGATTGTAGACCTACACAAGGCTGGAATGGGCTACAAGACTATCGCCTAGCAGCTTGGTGAGAAGGTGACAACAGTTGGTGCGATTATTCGCAAATGGAAGAAACACAAAATAACTATCAATCTCCCTCGGCCTGGGGCTCCATACAAGATCTCACCTCGTGGAGTTGCAATGATCATGAGAACGGTGAGGAATCAGCCCAGAACTACACGGGAGGATCTTGTCAATGATCTCAAGGCAGCTGGGACCATAGTCACCAAGAAAACAATTGGTAACACACTACGCCGTGAAGGACTGAAATCCTGCAGCGCCCGCAAGGTCCCCCTGAGGGGACAGGACAACTTCACCGCATCAAGGGGACGATGGACGGGGCCATGTACCGTCAAATCTTGGGTGAGAACCTCCTTCCCTCAGCCAGGGCATTGAAAATGGGTCGTGGATGGGTATTCCAGCATGACAATGACCCAAAACACACGGCCAAGGCGACAAAGGAGTGGCTCAGGAAGAAGCACATTAAGGTCCTGGAGTGGCCTAGCCAGTCTCCAGACCTTAATCCCATAGAAAATCTGTGGAGGGAGCTGAAGGTTCGAGTTGCCAAACGTCAGTCTCGAAACCTTAATGACTTGGAGAAGATCTACAAAGAGGAGTGGAACAAAATCCCTCCTGAGATGTGTGCAAACCTGGTGGCCAACTACAAGAAACGTCTGACCTCTGTGATTGCCAACAAGGGTTTTGCCACCAAGTACTAAGTCATGTTTTGCAGAGGAGTCAAATACTTATTTCCCTCATTAAAATGCAAATCTATTTATAACATTTTTGACATGCGTTTACCTGGATTTTTTTTGTGTTAATCTGTCTCACTGTTCAAATAAACCTACCATTAAAATTATAGACTGATCTTGTCTTTGTCAGTGGGCAAACTTACAAAATCAGCAGGGGATCAAATACTTTTTTCCCCTCACTGTAGGATATCAAGTCATCCTACGTCGTCATGAGTACGCTGGGGGTTCGGGCCCTCAGTGTCCAAGCTGGTGAACTCGGGAGAGACAGCTGTTTTTTTATGACCTTTCTACAGGATATATGGGATCATGATATTTTGTTGTTTCACACAGAGGCTTGGTGATTATCGAGGCCGGGAGTGTTGGAAAGATTTTTCAAATACTGAGGAACTATCATTTTCAATGTATGTTAAAAAAACAGGCTTTGTTTACAATGTGTGAGGTGAAGAAATAATGACTGAGAATCTCAGCTTATTAGTTGTGGACTTGTTGAGTTAAGACAATCAGACATTGCCAAATGGGCCCTTTCCTACATTTACATGCAGCAGGCCAGGTAAGCCTACTTCTATGCATGCTCAGGCACGCGTGCTCCCTCAACGTTTTCAGGACAGAGAAACCAGACACATGCTCATTGCTCACGGAGCACTCCAAACAAAAGACAATGAAAAGATTGACAAAACTCGTAATGGTTATGAAATAAACTAAAACTTGTTTCTCACAATTGTAGCAGGTTGTGAACTCTGCAAACAACGTTTCCACTCCGAGAATGGTAAATGACTTTAAATAATAAATGCATTAATAGAAAGTTATGTATACAAATGATGAGGGATTAACAGTACATTTACGAGGCCTACTGGTGATATATGTAATGTGGAATTGATAAAAATATAAACCATCAAAGGGAAAACAATTCACACAATGAAACAATGAATGGGCAAGAATTGGCGGGAGACAGCTGAGCGCATTCTGAAGAGCTGTGTATACGCATTCTGGAGAGAGACACGCCATATCTTTGCCACACACCCTTTGTCTTGTTGCAACAGTTTAATTTAAACTCAAGACACATTATCTTCACACATATCTTAGATGCTTTTCACTGATAGCCGCAACTCAATCAGCTAGACATATTGCCACGCAGGCTGCCCAAATTGCTGGATTCCCAAATAGGCCTACACACTTGTGATTTGTTTTTTTAAATTCGCAAGAGGCTGAAACCAGAGATCTGTATATAATGACGAGATGCTAATGTCTCCACCCTAACAATTGGAGTCGTTGTCCCAAAGGCGGGAAGGCAGGCGACAAGCTTATGTCTGCATATTATGCCCATACATACGCATTGGGCTTATTCTGGACCGATTTAGGCGAGAGTGAGCCCACTCGCTTCGGAGAAACTCTGTCACCGGAGAAAGAATCCAAGTGAGCGAAACAGCGCCCCTCTGTCTTACTATATATAGCCCATGTATCTGATGCAGTCTGGCCAAAAATAGTTTGACATGTCATACCCTTTTGGTCCAGACAGCATCCGATACATTGTCTACACATACTGAGACACATGGTCGCTGTTTTGCTTGCTCGGATGCTTTATCTGAGATTGATTCGTCTTTCTGTCGGTGTGCGTCTCGGTCAAATAAATGATAAATATTTCAATATTTTATTTGGACAGGCAAGGAGGTACGGTAGGGCGTGCCGGACCCCGTAAGACCCGCCCATAACGCTGGCCCTGCTCCTTGCGATTACGACGACTACTTGGAGGAGTCGCCTGGCTCTCCCTCTCTAACATGCTGACCAAACCGGCTCCGTGCGTCTGCGTGCACCATCGTGCGCATGAAGTGGCTTGGATTTCCTGAGCACCTGTGGCTCACCAGCACCTGTGGCTCTCTCTCACTGCCATGAAGGAGCCAGAGAGGTTGCTCAACACACCTATCTCCAAGAAGGCTCTTCGGAGCTGCTGTGGTGGAGGCGATGGAGCACTTTGGGAAATCGGAGGAGTGGAGGAAGCAGCTGACCAAACATCTGCTCTTGGCGACGTCAGCCTTACAGCATCGACGGCCATCTTGTCATCCTCCTCATCTCAGAGACCGGGGTCTACAGCCCGGTACCGAGCCAGGCGGCAGCTCCAACCAACACTCCTGCTGTCCCAGATACCGCTGCGCCGCCAGTTGACCCAGACGCGACGCCGCGTTTGACACAAAGCGGGGGAGCAGATGGGGGAACAGACTCTGACCAGTTTTACCTCCATCATCCCCCACGCTCCTGTTGGAGGAGCCCCTTTTCCACAAAGGATCACCTTTTCCATGACAAACATATGATCTCTCAGGTTGCTCCTCTCTCTCACTCTCTGTCCAGAGGTGTATTGGCCCTTTTCAGGCGTGTAATGTCAGACATTCATATCTCTGGCTCACGTGTCCAGTGCTCATCAGAGAAGACGGCGCATGTGACAATGAGGGCTCCGACCCACTACCAGCCCCCTTTGGAGCAGGCAGCAGGGATTAGCTTTGGCCCACGTACAGGGCCACAGCCTGAGCCTGCCTCTGCTATCAGTTGAAGCCCTTACTGCCATTACGCACGTAACCATCGTAACGGCGCCACCAGATTCCACAGAGCCTGACTGTGTTTCCTCTCCCTTTCACAAAGGGCCCGCCTTGGGCTGTGCCACCGTGTTACAACCGGTGGCCAGTGGCGGACAGGGCCATAGAGGAATTCAGACAATTTTCTAATAAACGCTCCCCAGCTGCGTGCAATTACTGGCAAAGGAGGCGGTCACAGGGGTTCGCCCAGAATAGAGAAACAGGGTTTTAATCGCCCAATTTCCTGGTTTCAAAAAAAGACAGGAGGGGTGAGGCCCATCTTGGACCTGCGCACCCTGAACAAGAGTGTGGCCAAACAGCCCTTTCGCAAGCTCACGACAAAACATCTGATGGAATGTATCCACCCAAACGACTTTTGCACGAGTATAGACCTGAAGGATGCATACTTTCATGTGCCGGTGACACCGCGTCACAGGAAGTTTCTCAGTTTCGCCTTCCAGGCGATACACGAGAGTGCCATTCGGTTACTCTCTGGCCCCTCTGACCTTTTCCAAATGTGTGGAAGCAGCTATAGAGCCATTGCGTCATCAAGGAGTCAGGGTCCTGGCTTATTTAGATGACCTGTTGGTTCTTCCCAGTCAGTAAACCTGGCAATCACACACACGATGAGACTGGTGATGCATCTCACGCGTCTAGGTTTTGCAGTGAATTGTGAAAAGAGCCCGCCATGGCCAGCTCAGCAGATTGTCTACTTGGGGCTCCAGCTAGGGAAAGGGGATACCTAGTCAGTTGCACAACTGAATGCATTCAACCGAAATGTGTCTTCCGCATTTAACCCAACCCCTCTGAATAAGAGTAAACGTCAACATCACAGTAATGTTGGCACGAATCTCAGGCCCTCCTCTCAGCTCTCATACCGGTTCCATCCAAGGCGCACGGTAACGACACTTTCAGTGTCATACTGTTGGGAATCATGTCGTCAGCCCACACTAGTCCCGTTGGGGTTGCTACACATACACACGCTACAACGATGGTTTGCCCGGCTGCGCTTAGACCCTGCGCGTCACCTCACTGGCTGTTAGTCATTCCCAACAGCCTCAGAGCGGACCTGAACCATTGGAGAGACCTGTGTATACTCACACACAGAGTCCTGATGGGGAGAGTCTCCTCTCACTTTCCAGTCTATACAGACTGGATGGGGGGGATGTGCCAGACTCGAGCAGTGGAGACCACCACATCAATCTCCTAGAGCTAAAGACGGTGCTGTTAGTTCTACAACATTTCGCTCATATGCTTCAGGGCCGCGATGTGTTGGTCTGGTCAGACAACCGAACAACAGTGTCATACATCAATCGCCAAGGAGGGGTCAGGTCTCTTACGCTCCACCAGCTGGCAGAGAGACTATGGTTGTGGGCGCATGGGTGCCTTCTCATTGACAGCCCGTCATATCCCGGGGGGTCTCAACATTTTACATTTTAGTCATTTAGCAGACGCTCTTATCCAGAGCGACTTACAGTTAGTGAGTGCATACATTTTTCATACTGGCCCCCCGTGGGAATCGAACCCACAACCCTGCCGTTGCAAGCGCCATGCTCTACCAACTGAGCTACAGGAGGCCTCAACGAAGGAGGAGACCTCATGTCTCGAGGGAGACAATGAGTGGCATTTACACCCCGACATCATTCTGCTTATATGGGAATGATTCGGGAGAGCCGACGTAAACCTGTTCGAGTCGCAAGCCAATGCGCAATTGCCAATGCGTTTTAAAGTGTAACACCCTACGAATCACTGAGGCTATCACCTATCTATCACATAGCCAAAGACATAATTCCTATTTACACTGTCAGCAAAAATGGCTTCAAGAAGATGATAAACAAACTGAAGATGATTAACAAGCTGGACCCTCCCAAAACTGTATAACAAAATTAAGGGAGAAGTTGAAACAGAGCTCACACGTGTTGATTATTACGCAACTACAACAGACCTTTGGTCTAGTAGAACAACCAAGCCCTACATTTGATGAGTAGTTTCAACTGAAAGGTCAGCGCTTGCAAACATCATAGGCTATTTCCTCGGAGATCAGACGGGAGAAAAAATCACTCTGGGGTTGAGAGAAGCTTTAGCCTGGGGGCCTGAATGAGGGGTTGTCACTAGTTACCACAGCCACAAAGTCATAAACCCCACCTATTTCTTAAATGTATCTTTTTAAAATGTGATTTTAAACCTAATCCTAAGCTTAACTCCTAACTTTATGCCTAACCCTGACTTTAAATTAAGACCAAAAAGCAAATGTTTGTTTTCATGAATTTCTACGATAAGGCAATTTTGACTTTGTGACTGTGGTAACTAGTGCAAACCCTGAATGAGGAGCAGCAAGTGTGCATAACGATAACGGCACAAATGTGGTAAAGGCCATCGCATTGAATGACTGGACCAAATGTGGTAAAGGCCATCGCATTGAATGACTGGACCAAATGTTGTAAAGGCCATCGCATTGAATGACTTGACCAAACGTGGTAAACGCCATCGCATTGAATGACTTGACCAAATGTGGTAAAGGCCATCGCATTGAATGACTGGACCAAACGTGGTAAAGGCCATCGCATTGAATGACTGGACCAAACTCCAATGTTTTGGAAACGGTAGGCTACATGTCATGTTTTTAAGGCACTTTCACTGCAGCCCATGGCTGCCTGAATACATAATTAACTTAGGTTATTTAACAACTCATACTGGTAAAATAGGAAATGGGATCTCAAAATATTATTAATGAATTAGTGTTGCGCTTATAGTGCGCTATATTTTGATGATCATGTTAAAAATGAATGTTTGTTAATATGTAGGTGTAATAATCCTATCAATTATCATATGTATAACAATGTTGAAAAATATTTGTTTCATTTGGTTTTGTATCCAGTTAGCACATGTATTAATTCATACGATCTCATTTTAGAAGTGATGTTCTCTACCCTGACAGTTGGTTTAACCATGTCTGATGGAATTACCAAGTTTTACCCGAAGTGTTTGAAAATCGCAATTCATAATCGCAATTGCAATATCTGGCGCAAAAAATTGCAATGACATATTTTGTACCAATCGTGCACCCCTAGTGTGTGTGTGTGTGTCTGTCTGTCTGTCTGTCTGTGTGAATTATGTTTACAGGCCCAAGTTACTGTTAAGCACAATTGTAAGAAGCTCTGTATGAATAATGTTCATTAATTGATAGATGGACTGATTGATTGTTTTATTGGTTGATTGATTACTTCCACCCTACAGGGAGGTGCGTGGTCGTATTCAGGCAGTGATAGCGGAGACATTTGACCTGGACCCGTCTCTTCTATACCTCACCAAGCCCACCTTCTTCTCACGCATCAACAGCACACTGGCCAAGACACAGCACGACGAGTACTGGCACCCTCACATAGATAAGGTAAGATTATATTATATAAGATAAGGTGCCGTTATATAATTAAGCAATAATGGCCGAGGGGGTGTGGTAGGTGGCCAATATACCACGGCGAAGGGCTGTTTTTACGCACGACGCAACGTGGAGTGCCTGGATACAAAGCTTAGATGTGGTATGTTGGCAATATACCACAAACCCCCAAGGTGCCTTATTGCTATTATAAACTGGTTACCAACGTAATTAGATAAAGGTGTCATATGTTTTATACCATGGCATTGTTGAATACTCCTTTCTGATTGACTTGAAGGGCATTCTAGAGTGTGCATTATTTCCCTATAACGCACGGTATGTTTGCACATTAGAATTCAATGGCTATAGTTCATTTTTACATGTGTTTGAGCTGCTTTTGAAAGCAAAAGTCGAATTGAAAACATTACTGGTATTGTTGAAATCGATTTTCATAATAGCAAGCTAGGACTGATGGTTTGGTTAGCTAAACTAGCAAGTCTGTTTGTTTGGTTACCACTGCAACTACTGTACTGCCCTACCAATCAAAAAGGCAATAACTGCTAATTTGGTCAAATTAGTTAGTCATTTTTGCTACATTAAATACATGCTTAATCATGTGGACAGGTATCCTGCCTCTATTGCATTGTGTTTTGGAGGAAATGGGGGTCAAATCAAATCAAATTTTATTGGCCACATGCGCCGAATACAACAGGTGCAGACATTACAGTGAAATGCTTACTTACAGCCTGTCAATGGTACTGATGTCGATGTGGTGGTGGAGTCAGGCGCAGGACACAGAAGCTTAATCCAAACAGACTTTACTAGTCATGAAAAAGGACAAATACAAAATAAAGAGCCTCAGACGACGGAGGCGAGTGATACGCAGACCGTGCGTAAAACACTATATACAAGAGATGCGCAAACAGTGCGTAACTACTCTTAATACGAGAATGCAAAAATACAACAAACCCCAACAGACAGGCGAACAATTACACACAACTAACTACAAACAAAACGAGAAACTTAAAGGGGACATAATGAACACTAAATGGAAACAGGTGTACAAGGAAGACAAAACCAAACAAACATCGATAATATTCAACGGTGGCAGCTAGTACTCCGGGGACGACGAACGCCGAAGCCTGCCCGAGCAAGGAGGAGGAGCAGCCTCGGCCGAATCCGTGACAGTACCCCCCCCTTGACGCGCGGCTCCAGCCGTGCGCCGACCCCGGCCTCGGGGACGACCAGGAGGACGCGGAGCAGGGCGCGTGGGATGACCACGGTGGAACTCAGTCAGGAGAGATGGATCTAAGATGTCCCTCCTCGGCACCCAGCACCGTTCCTCCGGGCCGTACCCCTCCCACTCCACGAGATATTGGAGACCCCCCCATCCGACGTCTCGAATCCAAGATGGACCGAACTGTGTACGCCGGAGCCCCCTCGATGTCCAGTGGGGGCGGAGGAGTCCCTCTTATCTCACAGTCCTGGAGTGGACCAGCTACCACCGGCCTGAGAAGAGACACATGGAACGAGGGGTTAATGTGATAATCAATAGGCAGTTGTAACCTGTAACACACCTCGTTCAATCTCCTCAGGACTTTAAATGGCCCCACAAACCGCCGACCCAGCTTCCGGCAGGGCAGGCGGAGGGGCAGGTTTCGAGTCGAGAGCCAGACTCGATCTCCAGGTGCGTACACCGGACCCTCACTGCGGTGGAGATCGGCGCTCGCCTTTTGTCGACGGATGGCCCGCTGCAGATGGACGTGTGCAGCGTTCCACGTCTCCTTCGAGCACTGCACCCACTCATCCACCGCAGGAGCCTCGATCTGGCTCTGATGCCATGGTGCCAGAACCGGCTGATACCCCAACACACACTGGAAAGGGGTTAGGTTGGTGGAGGAGTGGCGGAGAGAGTTCTGTGCCATCTCTGCCCAGGGGATATACCTCGCCCACTCCTCCGGCCGGCCCTGGCAATAAGATCTCAGAAACCTACCCACATTCTGGTTCACTCTTTCTACCTGCCCATTGCTCTCTGGGTGGTACCCCGAGGTAAGGCTCACCGAGACCCCCAAGCGCTCCATGAACGCCCTCCAGACTCTGGAGGTGAACTGGGGACCTCGATCAGACACTATATCCTCGGGCACCCCGTAGTGCCGAAAGACGTGGGTGAACAGTGCCTCAGCGGTCTGTAGGGCAGTAGGGAGACCCGGCATTGGGAGGAGACGACAGGCCTTAGAGAACCGATCCACAACGACCAGTATAGTGGTATTCCCCTGAGAGGGGGGAAGGTCTGTAACGAAATCCACCGAGAGGTGAGACCATGGCCGTTGTGGAACGGGCATGGGTTGTAACTTCCCCCTGGGCAGGTGTCTAGGCGCCTTACACTTGGCGCACACCGAGCAGGAGGAGACATAAACCCTCACATCCCTAGCTAACGTTGGCCACCAGTACTTAGCGCTAAGGTAGTGCACTGTCCGGCCAATACCTGGATGTCCAGAGGAGGGGGACGTATGAGCCCAATAAATCAGACGATCCCGAACCTCGAGCGGAACGTACGTCCGACCCACAGGACACTCTGGGGACTAGGGTCGGTACGCAACGCCCGCTCGATTTCCGCATCGACCTCCCACACCACCGGTGCCACCAGACAAGACTCCGGCAGTATGGGAGTGGGCCCAATGGACCTCTCCTCTGTGTCATACCGCCGGGACAGGGCGTCTGCCTTACCGTTCTGGGACCCAGGGATGTAAGTTATTTTAAATACGAACCGGGTTAGAAACATGTTCCACCGAGCCTGACGAGGGTTCAATCTCCTAGCTGCCCGGATGTACTCCAGGTTACGGTGGTCAGTCAAAATGAGAAAAGGGTGTTGAGCCCCCTCAAGCCAATGCCTCCACACCTTTAGGGCCTGTACCACGGCTAACAGCTCCCTGTCCCCTACGTCATAATTTCGCTCCGCTGGGCTGAGCTTCTTGGAATAAAAAGCACAGGGGCGGAGTTTAGGTGGCGTGCCGGACCGTTGCGACAGTACGGCCCCAATACCGGCCTCTGACGCGTCCACCTCTACCTGGAATGGTAAAGTGGGGTCCGGATGCGCCAGCACCGGAGCCGAAGTGAACAGGTCCTTCAGTCTCCCAAATGCCCTGTCCGCCTCAGCTGACCACTGCAAACGCTCCGGGCCCCCCTTCAGCAGGGAAGTTATGGGAGCTACCACCTGTCCAAAACCCCGGATAAACCTCCGGTAGTAATTGTCAAAACCCCAAAACTGCTTCACCTCTTTAACCGTGGTTGGGGTTTGCCAATTACGCACGGCTGACACACGGTCAACCTCCATCTTCACCCCTGACGCGGACAACCGATAACCCAAAAAGGAGACAGACTCCTGGAAAAACAGAAATTTCTCTGCCTTGTCATACAAGTCGTGCTCCAACAGCCTCCCCAACACTCGGCGCACCAGGGCTACATGCTCGGCTTGGGTAGAAGAGTACACTAGAATGTCGTCAATGTACACTACCACACCTTGCCCATGCATGTCCCGGAAGATCTCGTCCACAAAGGATTGGAAGACTGAAGGAGCATTCATTAAACCGTATGGCATGACGAGATACTCATAATGACCCGAGGTGGTACTAAATGCTGTCTTCCATTCATCTCCCTCCCTAATGCGCACCAAGTTGTAGGCGCTCCTGAGATCCAGTTTTGTGAAGAAACGCGCTCCGTGTAATGATTCTGTCATACTCGCAATCAGAGGGAGTGGATAACTGTATTTCACAGTGATCTGATTGAGACTACGGTAATCAATACACGGGCGCAACCCTCCATCCTTCTTCTTCACAAAAAAGAAACTCGAGGACGCAGGGGAAGTGGAGGGCCGTATGTATCCCTGTCTCAGAGACTCGGCTATGTATGTCTCCATAGCCACCTTCTCCTCTTGAGACAGAGGATACACATGGCTCCGCGGAAGCGCTGCTCCTGTCTGGAGGTCTATCGCACAATCCCCCTGTCTATGAGGAGGCAACCGCGTCGCCCTCGTTTTGCTAAACACGAGTGCTAAATCCTCATACTCAGGGGGAATGTGCATTGCGGGCACTTGGTTCGGACTCTCCACCGAGGTCGCCCCCACGGAAACACCTAGACATCGCCCTACACACTGGGCAGACCACTCCGTGACAGCCCTCTGTTGCCACGAAATGGAGGGATTATGGGTAATTAACCAGGGAAGCCCCAGCACCACAGGATACGCAGGAGAGTCGATCAGATATAACTGAATAGTTTCCTCATGACCCCCCTGCGTACTCATCTTAAGTGGTGCTGTGACCTCTCTAATCAACCCCGATCCCAACGGGCGGTTATCTAGTGCATGGACAGGGAAGGGCGCATCAACAGGAAGGAGGGGAATCCCTTACACACAAATTCCGATCAACAAAATTCCCAGCTGCGCCTGAATCGACTAGCGCCTTATGCTGGGAATGAGGTGCAACCTGAGGAAATCTTACAGGTATACATAAGTGAACAACAGAGAGCTCTGGGTAAGTGGGGCGCCTACTCACCTGAAATGCCTCCCCAGTGCGTGGCCTGTTGTCCCGTTCCCCTGGAGACCCTCCCCAGCACCTAGCCGCAGTGTGCCCTCCACGGCCACAGTTGGTGCAGGGGACGGCCCCCCTCGGGCTCCCTCTCCTCCTCTCTCTAGCGCCAGCACCCCCGAGCTCCATAGGGCTCGGCTCGGAGGTGCTGGAGGGTGGAATGGACGGCCCCCACTCGGGACGTCCGCGGGTGGCCAGCAGGGTGTCGAGACGGATGGACATGTCCACCAACTGGTCGAACGATAGGTTGGTGTCCCTGCAGGCCAGCTCTCGACGAACGTCCTCCAGTAGACTGCATCGATAGTGGTCGATGAGGGCCCGCTCATTCCACCCCGCATCCGCCGCTAGAGTCCAGAATTCCAGGGCGAACTCCTGTGCGCTCCTCTTCCCCTGTCGGAGGTGGAATAGACGCTCCCCCGCCGCTTTCCCCTCAGGTGGATGGTCGAACACTGCCCTGAAGCGGCGGGAGAACTCCGCGTAGGTGATGGTGGCGGCGTCTATTCCCCTCCATTCGGCATTGGACCACTCCAACGCCTTGCCGGAGAGACAGGAGATGAGGGCGGAAACGCTCTCGTATCCCGAGGGCGCCGGGTGTATGGTGGCCAGGTAGAGTTCCACCTGCAGGAGGAACCCCTGACACCCGGCTGTGGTGCCATCATACGCCCTCGGGAGGGAGAGCCGAATCCCACTGGATTCCGGAGCTGGGATGGGACGACTGACCGATGGTGGTGGTAAGGTTGGAGGAGGTGTGGGCACTCCTCCGTTCTCCCATCGGCGCAGAGTGTTGATCACCTCATGCAGGGCGGATCCGAGTTGCTGGATCCTGGCGTCTTGACCGCTGACTCGATCCTCCAGCGACTCGGGTGCTGCTGCTGCTCCTGCTGACTCCATAGTGGTGTGTAATTCTGTCAATGGTACTGATGTCGATGTGGTGGTGGAGTCAGGCGCAGGACACAGAAGCTTAATCCAAACGGACTTTACTAGTCATGAAAAAGGACAAATACAAAATAAAGGGCCTCAGACGACGGAGGCGAGTGATATGCAGACCGTGCGTAAAACACTATATACAAGAGATGTGCAAACAGTGCGTAACTACTCTTAATACGAGAATGCAAAAATACAACAAACCCCAACAGACAGGCAAACAATTACACACAACTAACTACAAACAAAACGAGAAACTTAAAGGGGACATAATGAACACTAAATGGAAACAGGTGTACAAGGAAGACAAAACCAAACAAACATCGATAACATTCAACGGTGGCAGCTAGTACTCCGGGGACGACGAACGCCGAAGCCTGCCCAAGCAAGGAGGAGGAGCAGCCTCGGGCCGAATCCGTGACACAGCCCTTAACCAACAGTGCATTTATTTTAAATAAAAAAGTAAAATAAAACAACAACAAAAAAGTGATGAGAAAAAAAGAGCAGAAGTAAAATAAAATAACAGTAGGGAGGCTATATATACAGTGGGGTACCGGTGCAGAGTCAATGTGCAGGGGCACCGGCTAGTTGAGGTAGTTGAAGTAATATGTACATTAAAGTGACTATGCATAAATAATTAACAGAGTAGCAGCAGCGTAAAAAGATGGGGTGGGGGGGTGGGGGGGCAGTGCAAATAGTCCGGGTAGCCATGATTAGCTGTTCAGGAGTCTTATGGCTTGGGGGTAGAAGCTGTTGAAGTCTTTTGGACCTAGACTTGGCACTCCGGTACCGCTTGCCGTGCGGTAGCAGAGAGAACAGTCTATGACTAGGGTGGCTGGAGTCTTTGACAATTTTGAGGGCCTTCCTCTGACACCGCCTGGTATAGAGGTCCTGGATGGCAGGAAGCTTGGCCCCAGTGATGTACTGGGCCGTACGCACTACCCTCTGTAGTGCCTTGCGGTCGGAGGCCAAGCAGTTGCCATACCAGGCGGTGATGCAACCAGTCAGGATGCTCTCGATGGTGCAGCTGTAGAATTTTTTGAGGATCTGAGGACCCATGCCAAATCTTTTCAGTCTCCTGAGGGGGAATAGGCTTTGTCGTGCCCTCTTCACGACTGTCTTGGTGTGTTTGGACCATGATAGTTCGTTGGTGATGTGGACACCAAGGAACTTGAAGCTCTCAACCTGTTCCACTACAGCCCCGTCGATGAGAATGGGGGCGTGCTCAGTCCTCTTTTTTTTCCTGTAGTCCACAATCATCTCCTTTGTCTTGGTCACGTTGAGGGAGAGGTTGTTTTCCTGGCACCACACGGCCAGGTCTCTGACCTCCTCCCTATAGGCTGTCTCATCGTTGTCGGTGATCAGGCCTACCACTGTTGTGTCATCGGCAAACTTAATGATGGTGTTGGAGTCGTGCCTGGCCATGCAGTCATGGGTGAACAGGGAGTACAGGAGGGGACTGAGGACGCACCCCTGAGGGGCCCCCGTGTTGAGGATCAGTGTGGCAGATGTGTTGTTACCTACCCTTACCACCTGGGGGCGGCCTGTCAGGAAGTCCAGGATCCAGTTGCAGAGGGAGGTGTTTAGTCCCAGGATCCTTAGCTTAGTGATGAGCTTTGAGGGCACTATGGTGTTGAATGCTGAGCTGTAGTCAATGAATAGCATTCTCACGTAGGTGTTCCTCTTTTCCAGGTGGGAAAGGGCAGTGTGGAGTGCAATAGAGATTGCATCATCTGTGGATCTGTTGGGGCGGTATGCAAATTGGAGTGGGTCTAGGGTTTCTGGGATAATGGTGTTGATGTGAGCCATGACCAGCCTTTCAAAGCACTTCATGGCTACAGACGTCAGTGCTACGGGTCGGTAGTCATTTAGGCAGGTTATCTTAGTGTCCTTGGGCACGGGGACTATGGTGGTCTGCAAAAAGGTACTGTGAAACCAAGGTAAATGGCAGTAACAGAACTTACTGCCTTTTAGCTTGGTTTCAACCTGCCCTTGGCTGCAGTTAATGCCTTTTACCTTGGTATCATTTTATTTTGATAGTGATACAATCGAACCTGTATGACACTGACACACACATACATTGCTAATCTAGGGACACAACATCATGGCACAGCATTCCCTGGGGAAAATGATGGTTGAACTTGCTCTGAAACGCCGAAACTCAGACACTGTTAAGAACTAGCTAGCTAAGTAGATCTGAGAACATAATTAATTAGCTAGCTAGCTAGCAAGCATAGACTAACAATGCTACCTGCTCCGATAAGAGGAGATCAGCAATTGATACTAATTTCAATCTATTAGCCCTATAATGTTTTATATTCTGAAATTTCATCTGATGGTTTCTTTGAATCGGTACACCACACAAACGATTTCTAGCCAGTGACAGCCACCTAAACTAGAACTGACGCGCCCCTACCACAATGTCAAACCCTACTTAACTAGCATTAGCATGAAGCAATAGATTTGTGCTACCTGCTCCCATAAGAGGCGATTAGCAATTTATACTAGCTTCAATCTATTATCCCTATAATGAATAGAATCCCTATAATTGTATTCTGACATTCCATGGGTTATTTGAATCAGTAACGTTACACCACACACACAATCTCTAGCCAGCTGACAGTCTATTGGACGTGCACCCCATATTGAATTGTCAAAAGCCACGCACCCTCATTTTCCGGTTAAGCACACACAGCATTGCTACCTCATTAAAAATATATCTACTCACATGTCCATGGTTTCTGGTTTTCTTTTATATTCCAGTATTGAGTGACTGTCCCGGTCAGGAAAGTTAAAATCCAACATTTTATCCGAGGCATAAGTAATTAGTACAACAAGCTTTGGCATGCCAAAAGTGTGCTCAACGTGTCTGCTTTAGTGTCATCATTACATGAATGCGGGAAAAAAACAGTTTTGCCAAAATTACTTCCACCAAGTAGATGATTATAGTATCTGTGCGGATCAAAGTTGCCATGTGAGGGTGCATTAGGACTGTACAACCACGTCAAGACTAGGATTTATTCCTGTCAATGTCCATCCATGCAATCTAAATAAGCATTAGGGCTATTGAGACTGCTATTATTATTATTTATTATTTATTTAACCTTTTATTTAACTTGGCAAGTCATCTTAATGATCTTAATATTAGATTTGTAAATAAAGATGCACATTTTAGACTTTTTTGGAGCAGGTATGAAATGAATAGATGAACTGACTTATGACAGTGAAAATTATCATAAATGTTTGCACAAGATAAAATCAACATTGATTATATCCTATTTTATAAAATAGAAGAACTGAAAAGGATTATGATCATATGTTTGCACACCAAAAAATGTCAGTATTAATTATCATCCATGACAGAATAGAATCATTTAGGATAAATATCCCTGATTATTTGCACTATTTATTTCAGTTGAGTGTTACTGTGAGGAGTGATATGGAAGAGCACTGAAGAAGTTTTACTTAAAAATGAAATAAGAAATGTTACTTAAAAATGAAATATAACTATTCAGCATTTTATCAATTGTAGCTAAAAGTCATTTCTGTCCTCTTATGACTATGAAAATGCAAATATGTTTAAAATTCATTCTTAAAGCTGTTATTTATTCAAAATTGTCTATGTAAGTGTCATTGAAAAAATATATACAGTACCAGTAAAAAGTTTGGACACCTACTCATCATCCAGGGTTTTTCTTAACTTTTTACTATTTTCTACATTGTAGAATAATAGTGAAGACATCAAAACTATGAAATAACACAAATGGAATCATGTAGTAACCAAAAAAGTGTTATACAAATCAAAATATATTTTATATTTGAGAATCTTCAAAGTAGCCACCCTTTGCCTTGATGACAGCATTGCAAAAACAGGTTTTTAGACATTTCTGTCAGGTTGGATAGGGAGCGTTGCTGCACAGCTATTTTCAGGTCTCTCCAGAGATGTTCGATCATGTTCAAGTCCGGGCTCTGGCTGGGCCACTCAAGGACATTCAGAGACTTGTCCCGAAGCCACTCCTGCGTTGTCTTGGCTGTGTGCTTAGGGTCGTTGTCCTGTTGGAAGGTGAACCTTCACCCCAGTCTGAGGTCCTGCACGCTCTGGAGCAGGTTTTCATCAAGGATCTCTCTGTACTTTGCTCCGTTCATCTTTGCCTTGATCCCGACTCATCTCCCAGTCCCTGCCGTGAAAAACATCCCCACAGCATGATGCTGCCACCACCATGCTTCACTGTAGGGATGCTGCCAGGTTTCCTCCAGACGTGACGCTTGGCATTCAGGCCAAGGAGTTCAATATTGGTTTCATCAAACCAGAGAATCTTGTTTCTCATGGTCTGAGAGTCTTTAGGTGCCTTTTGGCAAACTCCAAGCGGGCTGTCCCTCTGGCCACTCTACTTCCGTCTGGCCACTCTACTATAAAGGCCTGATTGGTGGAGTGCTGCAGAGATGGTTGTCCTTCTGGAAAGTTCACCCATCTCCACAGAGGAACTCTAGAGCTCTGTCAGAGTGACCATCGTGTTCTTGGTCACCTCCCTGACCAAGGCCCTTCTCCCCCAACTGCTCAGTTTGGCCGGGCGGCCAGCTCTAGGAAGAGTATTGGTGGTTCTAAACTTCTTCCACTTAAAAATGATGGAGGCCACTGTGTTTTGGGGGACCTTCAATGCTGCAGACATTTTTTGGTACCCTTCCCCAGATCTGTGCCCCAGATCTGTGCTCTATGGACAATTCCTTCAACCTCATGGCTTGGTTTTTGCTCTGACATGCACTGTCAACTGTGGGACCTTATATAGACAGGTGTGTGCCTTTCCAAATCATATCCAATCAATTGAATTTACCACAGGTGGACTCCAATCAAGTTGTAGAAACACCTCAAGGATGATCAATGGAAACAGGATGCACCTGAGCTCAATTTCAAGTCTCATAGCAAAGGGTCTGAATACTTATGTAAATAAGGTATTTATGTTTTTATGTTTAATATATTTGCAAAAATTTATAAAAACTTGTTTTTGCTTTATCATTATGGGGTATTGTGTGTAGATTGCTGAGGATATTTTATTTATTTAATCAATTTTAGAATAAGGCTGTAACGTAACAAAATGTGGAAAAGGTCAAGAGGTCTGAATACTTTCCGAAGGCACTGTATAAAAATAATTGAATTTGCAATCTCATGTTAACTTTTTTATAATTAGTATTACCCTACGTCATACTTCTATCATGTTCCAATACATCATTATATATTACAAGATGGGTAATCATTTAATGTAATTCAAACATTAAATGTGGTCCTCTGTAGCTCAGCTGGTAGAGCACGGCGCTTGTAATGCCAAGGTAGTGGGTTTGATCCCCGGGACCACCCATACACAAAAATGTATGCACGCATGACTGTAAGTCACTTTGGATAAAGGCGTCTGCTAAATGGCATATTATTATTATTATTATTATTATTATTATTATTAAACAATTGCAGTGCTGCTTTTCACATTTATTCTTATAACAAGACATTGGCTTCTTGTAAAACACAGTATGAAATGTGACTGATGCAGAACCTACATCTCCATGTAAATGCAACTGGTATCTTGGTGGAAGACACAAAGGTTGCAGTTTCAACTCTGTGACACTGCCAGTAATTAAACGGTTATTATATTAATAGCTTAAATGAGAAGTATAGTAAACTAACAAATGAAAATGGCAGATACTGCTCTTTGCTTTGGTATTACCCTGCAATTTGTAACATATCATGCCAAGGAAGAAGGCTGTAACAGCTATTTATGGGTGTAAGGTCATGTCAGAAGTCAGGGTCAACATTAATAAAAAATTAGCTCATAGCAAGACAACAGATCACTACATCTCCAATGATCTCCCTAGAATTCATTTGGCTGGACAATAAAAAAAAAAACGTTGAAGCCATTTTTCTCAGTTCCACGCTATGAGCAGTTACTGCCTTTTTGCTTGGTAGGGCAGTGTAGCTATCTAGTAAACTTGCTAGCTACTTCAGTGGATGTTGAACACATTTCTACCAGCAAATGAACACATTCCTAGTGGCAAATGTGTTAAATTATACACACACACACACAAACGTTTAAACTTTGCCTCTTTCTGCAACATTTTTACAGGGGCACCTAGATTACCTTTAGTTTTTGAAGTCAAGAAGTGTTGAAGCCTCATAGCTTACCAAAATGCAATGAATATCCCCTTCTCCTATTTCACACACTAGCAGACCCGCTGACTATAGTCAGACTCGTGTAAAGCATACACTTCCTCCCATCTGTGTTTTAAATATCCTCTTTAACATTTATGAAACTGATTTCATATTCAAGTAAGAAAGCTGAAACTGTTTTGTACAGTAGTTCTATATCAATTATATCATAAAACGTACAGTATGGAACAGGAAAACGTATTGAATGTGTTTTGGGGTGAAGAGTACAACTTTTTCCTTGTTATTTTGTCTCTCCAAAAAGTGATTGAAATATAGTCTTGAGGGTAAGTTCATGGTTCATTGAAAGTTGCGTATTTTCTGTGAGATTGAATGCAGCTTTGATCGCACGTGAATGTACCTCATTATTGTTTAGCCAGCAGGGCAATAGAATGAAGTGATAATTTCATACCAGACTTTGATTCCTCCCATTTGATCTTCCTGTAATGTCTCGACTGTGGACCTCGGCAAAGCAAACTTTTTGAAATTCATTGGGTTATTCAATTAATAGGACTGTTAGCGCTGTTTGTACACGTTGAACACTACAGATAAAGGTCCTAAAGGATATGTCGGAATGTTTATCTTATCTGTTCGCTAAGGTGTGTGTGTTCTCGTATCTTTGAGCATTGTTCATTTGCTGGTGCTCTATCGTCTGGCTGTCCGTCCGTCTGTCCATCCCTCCCTCCCTCCCTCCCTCTGCGTGTGTACGTGCGCGTATTACATATTCTGGGTATCTCTGATCATTATTCATTTTCCGGTGCCCCAATAATTTCTTGGCTTATCTCCTCTGAGTCTTCCGCAATATTAATTAATGTCACCTTATCCTCTCTCTCGGCTCCTCGACAGCTGGGAAACTGCAATCCAAAAACGTGTGCGTGTATTAGATATTCTGGGTATCTCTGATCATTATAATTAATGTCACCTTATCCTCTCTCTCTCGGCTCCTCGACAGCTGGAAAAATTTAATCCAAAAACACCAGCCCTCTCCCCCATCTGTCTCATCCACCCTGCCCCTTCCCCCGCCACCAGGCTTAATTGGCCCAACCAGACCCTCATTTAAATGTAAATGGTTTAAGTGTCTTTAGGGCTGGTTTCACTCTTGGCCTCTCTGCTGCAATGTGTCTGTTCTCTGTACAGCCCAGGACAAATCTACATAATGTCTGGCATGAAGACGTGGGAAACTAATGCAGTATTTTTGGTAACTTTATTTGGGTAGTCCATCTGTAGATGCTCTACAGACTATCAGTAACATTTCAACTAACTATCTGCTAGCCCTAGCCCTATCCCTTATCCTAACCCTAAACTTAACCCTTACCCTAACACATATTCTAAACCTAACCGTAACCTTATCAAGCAGTTGCTTACCAACAGATAGTTTGTTGATAGTCCATCTGTAGATTCTCTACAGATGGTCACGCTATCTGGACTATCCAAATAAAGTTATATTTTTGTATTACTTTTGTTACTTTTCTTTTGCCAGTGCGCCACTGTTAAATGCATATAGGAGAAACACTGCTTATGTAAAACTGTGTGATTTTATTCATAACCTTGCCATGCCCATGCTCATCCAGTGAAGACTGAAACACTATTTTGGGAGTATGTTCCCAAATTGAAGAAGAACATTTTAATTATGTTAATTTGACTTCAAATAATGTTATGTCCCAGATGTAATTGGGTTTGATTCGATGGTTTTTAGATGTTTTATTTATTATTATTTGTATTAATCAAAACCCCTGTCTAAACAAGCACTATTGTGACTTGACATGACAACAGTTGTTCACAAAAGTTAATCTCTTATTTAGTCTAATCAAACATCTGCCCAATAAGATGTTCAGATTTTTAGAAGCTCCTGAAATCTCTCTTGCTGGCATTATTACTTTTCGGGACATGTTGTTTGATGAAAATACTTTAATAAGGCAAAACATCTGAAATTGCCTGCTGGTGCTAGGAAAATGAATCAAGGCATAAAGGTATGAACAAAAAAAGAATCTGACTCGGTATTACTGCCAAGTGAGTGTATTGTTTGTGTGCAGAGATTTAAAAACCTGTTGTGTTACTTGCATAACAGGTAACCTACGGATCCTTTGACTACACCTCTCTGCTCTACCTGTCTGACTACGGAACCGACTTCACCGGAGGGAGGTTCATCTTCATGGACTCCAATGGCAACCGCACTGTGGAACCGCGAGCAGGTAAATCTCCATACAATGTAAAACAGCTCAAAATCTAGTGAAAAACTATTTGTAAATGCTATTAATTTTTACTATCCCTATTATTATTATAACATTATTACTAGGGGCTTTTGGCTGTACATTGTAATCAGCGTTTAACAGTGTTACCAGTGCTTCGTAAGTGTCCACTCTGTTTATGGTTAAAGTAGTGTTTATGTGTAGCCTAAATGAGCCCTAATCCCCTGTAAGTGGGTCACTGTGTGGAAGTAAGGCCGTAAATGCTGCAGGATTAGCCGTGATTGTCCTTGGGGGGCCTCGGGCTAATGCTGTTGTCAGTCACTGTATTAGCTAACACTGTTGATCATGTTAACTCTCGCTCTTATCCTCTCTGTAATTAATAGTCTGCATTTATTTATAGATGATTGTAAAGCATGGTGATTCTGTGTAAACTGTTTAGTTTCAAGAGAAACTGATGTGATTAGATATTGCTAATTTCATACATTTATCTGCAGTATTATTTCAAAACATATCTCTCTGTGCCTTGTGTATGACACAACTGGTTGAGTGGAAGTATATGATGTCCATATTCAGTCCTCTCCACATGAGACTGTTAGCTTGCTTTCTCTCGCCCTTTATCACTTATTCTCTTGCTCTCTCCCTTTAATCTCTCTCTGGCTCTGGATTTATCCGCCTCTCGTAGTTTCTGAAACTATCTATTTCTTTCTCTTTCCTCTACTATGCATCTTTCTTTTCTTTCTCGTCTCATGACATTGAGTTCTGTGTTTTATCTAACATACCTTCAAAATACACATAACCTAAGTCCTTTATTATTAAAGAGAGAACATGCATATTACATGTATGACTGTATATGACTGCTGAGAGAAAGAATGGGGAAGAAAAAAAGCAGGAAAGAGAGGGTGACCGTGAACGGTTTTGAAGAGGGACTGCTGTGTGTCTTCTCGGCACACGACCTAAGTCCTTTATTATTAAAAGAGAGAATCTCCATATGACAGGGAGGCAGAGGATGAAGAAAGAAAGGAGAGGGTGAGTCTGAATGGTTTAAAACAGGGACTACCATGTGTCCTCTGACATTTTCAGAGCCCTCGGAGTCCTCCGCTGAGCCACATTATTAAAGAGAGAATCTCCATATGACAGATAAGACTGAGCAGAGCGTAAAACTGAACCGCTGGGGATTGGAGTGTCAGTTTGCCACTGCTTATGAAGAGAGAGCAAAATAAACTTGTGCAGAATTCATAATGTTATTCAGGAGCAGTTATTTCCAGGTTGGAGCCAAGTGGGAGACGTGGGAGAAGTGAACCCCACACTGAAATAATTAGGGCTGTTTGAGATAGCAGTGGGAGAGGGAGGGAGAGAGAGAAATATTTTGAAGGGCAAGGAAGAAGGAGAAAGAAGGAAGGGAGAGAGAGAGCAAGTGATGGGAGAGAAAGAGATTTGAGAGAGAGATTGAAAGGGGAGAAACCGATCAGGAAGGAAAGTAGAGATTAAGCTGTGAGATGGAGAGATTGAGGCAGAGGCTGAGGAGGAGAGATGCAGGGATGGGATGAGGTGGCGAAAAGGGCATGTCTGTCAAGTCACAGGAGTTAATGGGTGTTAGCCTATAGGACCAGAGGCATTCTATACAGGTGGCTCGTCTGATTGGTGCTTTAAGACCACAAATTCCAGTCGTCCCTCTGTGGCTGCCTGTCTGGGGGTCTTCAACCATCTCTTGCCCAGGGACCCCTTCCCAGGCAAACCGGCGACCCAGGGACCCCCATCATACATTAGCCAACATCGGGTGAATGATGATGGCAAGGAGAAGTAATCATTTATTTTTATTTGTTATTGATTTAGTAGATCGTTTTCATTATTTTGACCATCCTACATTATAATTTGAAGAGGAAGTGTAATTTTTAACATAGCCTATTAGCTAGAAAGGTAACTCCAAACACATTTTCGCTAAGAGCAGCTGTTTAGCTAGTTAAACAAAGGTTAGCCATGTGTTGGCAAAAATTAATGTCCAAGTCAAGAAAGCTTACCAGCAGCACTTGCCACACTGCTTTTACAACGCCTATGTCAGATACTCCAGTGAGTGTAATTGGCTCCAATTAGTGTAATTTGCTCAGTATTAGGAGCTGAGAAATAAAGTTGACATCATTAGACAGATATTCTCATATTTTCTACAGTAGGTAGTTCATGTAATAAAAAAAATATTTTATTATGTTGTTGCTAGCGATATTCCTAAAAACATAAAACTATTTATTTTGTAAATCGTTTTTTGTTAAATATTTTTGCGGACCCCCTGCAGGACCCCTAGCGGGTTGCGGACCCCCGGGTGAATACCCTTGCTGTAGACGATCCCCCTAGTACTCCTATTAGCAGATCATACAAGGATATATCAATATGTACAAACAGGGAATATTTACAGACACAAAGGTTTCTTTACATCCACATAGCAGGAGTTTGTTACTTTAACACTAGGGGTTTGCACAGAAGTCAACCCAAGCGCTTAAATATATTTATGAGACTCTGAGATATACAGTTTAAAATCAGACTACTAACTCATGCATAACACACCCGGCAGTTTGGGGAGAAAGAAAGCAAAAAGGTGGATCATTAATTATGGTGATGTGGGAGGAATAGATTAATTGTCTGGAGGATATGGATGCTTTTCTGCTGATGAGAGCGTGGGTGGTGTAAGGTTTATAGGCTAAGCAGCTTCTACAGGGTTGGATGAGTCATACACCTGCATCTATTAATAGTCTAAAGTAGCCTCCTTTCCTCCTTCCCTTCTTGCCTTGTCTCTTTCTACATCAATGGTCTCCAACTCACATCCTGGAGAGCTACTGTGTGTGCAGGCCTTTGCTCTAGCCCTGCACACCTGTTTCAAAGAATTGATTAAGCTTCGTCCATTACGTTTCTGCCACACTGCTTCCTCCTATCCTGTTTTTTCATATGAGTGTAGATAAAGGAGAGGAAACTAAGGAGTGGAAGCCACTACAGACACTATTGAGCTGCAACCATGTACTTTTACTTGGAGACAGAAAACACTTATCTCCTTCATATTCAATAGCTGCATTTTCACAGGCAGCCCAATTCTGATATTTTGCCCAGTTATTGGTCTTTTGACAAATCAGGTCAGATCTTTGCCAATAATTTGGCAAAAGATCACAATTGACCTGCCTGTGTAGCCAGGGCAGACTAGAAAAAGCTATCCCTATCTCTCTCCCTCCCTTACCCTCTACTAACTGAAACTCAGCCAAGGTTTAAATAGCCTCATAAAATACAATAGCCTGTGGGGCCGTGGGCACAGCAATATCAGTGGGTTGGTTTGGAGTCTGGCTGATAGGAGTGTGATTTGATTTGCTCACTAGCAGCCTCTTAGCTTTGTATCTGGTCTCATGGAGAAACGTGCATGGCCACGCTTGCACTTCACTAACGTGATTATGCATGCAAAGATAAGCTACTGTATATCCTCCTGAATATTGGCACTGCTCCATAAGTCCGTAAGCCACAAAGCTAAGCTAGAGGAGGAGCAGAGGCATGTGAATTCCATTCATTCAACTGTGGCAATAATACAAATGCTGAGCTATATTGTATGCTAATATATTTTTGCAAAGTATATTATTTTATACTAATACAATTGCTCAGAGAAATATTTTAATAAAAATGTGTACTTATAAAATTATTAATTTATCTCAAAAGATAGGGGACAAAATTATTGGCACCCCTGTTTTCAATACCTTTCAATACTTCACCTTGTGAGGAAAACGGCACTGAGCCTTTTTCTAAAATGTTTTATGAGATTGGAGAACACATTGGGAGGGATCTTAGACCATTCCTTCAAACAGAATATTTTCAGATCCTTGATATCCTTGATATCTAAGCCAAACCCACCACTGGTTTGTGTGGCCAAATAACTATTTTCATGTCAACCAACAAATGTAAATGCCTGAGTTCAGTTATCAATTATTCAATATCTATAATCTCAATCAGTTTGATCTCAGGATGATCAATTTAGCAAATAACAATTACATTTCATACTTCCAGATTTGTCTTAATGTACATATCATTTCGTTAAATGTAACCATATCAATGGCATAATTGTCCCGTGATGATCTGTAGGGCCGTGATCATTGTCCATTGATATAACACAATAGGTTTGAAGTGTGCTCTCCCAAGCAGCGCTCCGTGGTAATAACTAGAAACAATAACTGATGGCCCGATCTCCCAAGCGCAACAGATAGTTCAGATGAAAGATAACAGATTCGGTGGATTTACATTGATTTGTGGACGCACACAATGTCTGGATTAGAAGGAGTTGGGGGAGAGAAAGCAGCGTGGTTGGGCGGTGGCGATTTCCTCCTTTTAATGAGTTGAGATCTGTCTGACATTTCTACCCTACCTAATTAAAGCGCTCTGGCCCAGCTGCGCAAGCGGCCATGATTTAAAGGGCAATTCCACCAACTCCATGGGCCTGTTCCACAGCCACCCTGGGATTTTGATAAATTCCACATTCCTCAAAAGGCTCATCCCTCCACGTCCTCTGTCATCTCAGGGAGAGGAATTATTCGGGCAACTGGATGGATATATGTCCGGTTCTTTACCTGGATCTTCCCTGATCTAACACGATCGTCGGTCCCAGGCATGGTCTTGGTGATATGGCCCACCGGCCAGGAGGCTCAAGGCAGTTGAGGGTCCACTATCATAACTACTTGGCCAGTGTCCAGGCTGACCGTTTCTCTCTGCCATTTCCCTCTGTGCTGTAGGCTTGGTAAGTAATCCCGATTGAATTGGGCCCAGAAATGGTCAGCCAAGACACCGGTGTCTGCCAGTGAGGTTGGTATCAGCATACATGATTTGAGGAAGTGGGGCGTCTCGGCACCCCATCGAGCAGATTCGGTGTAACCGGATCTGGGTCAGCGATGTCTGCAGAGAGATATCCCAAGGGTTTGGAGTTCAGTATCCCTTCCACCTCTATCAGGACAGTCTGCAAGACGGTTTCAGTGACAGTTTGGTGACCCAGGATGACTCGTAAGGCCGTCTTCACCAATTTGATCTCTCACTCCCATGTTCCTCCAAAATAAGGAGCACCTGGAGGGTTGAAAAACACCCCCAAAGCATAATGTTTCCACCTCCATGTTTGACGGTGGGGATGGTGTTCTTGGGGTCATATGCAGCATTCATCCTACTCCAAACACGGCGAGTTGAGTTGATGCCAAAGAGCTCGATTTTCTCATCTGACCACAACACTTTCACCCAGTTCTTCTCTGAATCATTCAGATGTTCATTGGCAAACTTCAGACGGGCCTGTATATGTGCTTTCTTGAGCAGAGGGACCTTGCGGTCACTGCAGGATTTCAGTCCTTCACGGCGTAGTGTGTTACCAATTGTTTTCTTGGTGACTATGGTCCCAGCTGCCTTGAGATCATTGACAAGATCCTCCCGTGTAGTTCTTGGCTGATTCCTCACCGTTCTCATGATCATTGCAACTCCACGAGGTGAGATCTTGCATGGAGCCCCAGGCAGAGGGAGATTGACAGTTATTTTGTGTTTCTTCCATTTGCGAATAATCGCACCAACTGTTGTCACCTTCTCACCAAGCTGCTTGGCTATGGTCTTGTAGCCCATTCCAGCCTTGTATCGGTCTACAATCTTGTCCCTGACATCCTTGGAGAGCTCTTTGGCCTTGGCCATGGTGGAGAGTTTGGAATCTGATTGATTGATTGCTTCTGTGGACAGGTGTCTTTTATACAGGTAACAAGCTGAGATTAGGAGCACTCCCTTTTAAGAGTGTGCTCCTAATCTCAGCTCGTTACCTGTATAAAAGACACCTGGGAGCCAGAAATCTTTCTGATTGAGAGGGGGTCAAATACTTATTTCCCTCATTAAAATGTAAATCAATTTATAACATTTTTGACATGCGTTTTTCTGGATTTTTTTGTTGTTATTCTGTCTCTCACTGTTCAAATAAACCTACCATTAAAATGATAGACTGATCATTTCTTTGTCAGTTGGCAAACATACAAAATCAGCAGGGGATCAAATACTTTTTTCCCTCACTGTATCATCCCCAAAGCCAATACCTCCTTTGGTCGCCATTCCTTCCAGTTCTCTGCTGCAAATGACTGGAACGAACTGCAAACATCTCTGAAGCTGGAGACACTTATCTCCCTCACTATCTTTAAGCATCAGTTGTCAGAGCAGCTTACCGATCACTGCACCTGTACACAGCCCATCTGTAATTAGCCCAACCAACTACCTCATCCCCATATTGTTATTTACATTGTTATTTATTTTGCTCATTTGCACCCAAGTATCTCTATTTGCACATCATCTTCTGCACATCTATCACTCCAGTGTTAATACGTGGTCCTCTGTAGCTCAATTGGTAGAGCATGGCGCTTGTAACGCCAGGGTAGTGGGTTCGATCCCCGGCACCACCCATACGTAAAAATGTATGCACGCATGACTGTAAGTCGCTTTGGATAAAAGCGTCTGCTAAATGGCATATTATTATATTACTAAATTATAATTGTAATTATTTTGCACTATGGCCTATTTATTGCCTTACCTCCATAACTTACTACATTTGCACACACTGTATATAGATTTTCTATTGTGTTATTGACTGTACGTTTTGTTTATTCCATATGTAATTCTGTGTTGTTGTTGTTTTTTCCGCACTGCTTTGCTTTATCTTGGCCAGGTCGCAGTTGTAAATGAGAACTTGTTCTCAACTGGCTTACCTGGTTAAATAAAGGTGAAAAAAATAAAAGAAATGTCAGATGGCGGGCCGGAGCAACTGTGCCCAAAATGGCGGATTTGCCCCCTGCTCGCTTGCACCTCCTCAAACCCCCCTTCTGGTCAACAGGAGTAGATTTGGCCAGTTTAGTTGTGATACAGTGGCTTGCGAAAGTATTCACCCCCCTTGGCATTTTTCCTATTTTGTTGCCTTACAACCTGGAATTAAAGTGGATTTTTGTGGGGTCTGTATCATTTGATTTACACAACATGCCTACCACTTTGAAGATGCAGAATATTTTTTCTTGTGAAACAAACAAGAAATAAGACAAAAAAACAGAAACCTTGAGCGTGCATAACTATTCACCCCCCCAAGTCAATACTTTGTAGAGCCACCTTTTGTAGCAATTACAGCTGCAAGTATCTTTGGGTATGTCTCTAAAAGCTTGGCACACTGGGTCATTTGGGTCATTGTCCTGTTGAAAAACAAATGATAGTCCCACTAAGCCCAAACCAGATGGGATGGCGTATCGCTGCAGAATGCTGTGGTAGCCATGCTGGTTAAGTGTGCCTTGAATTCTAAATAAATCACAGACAGTGTCACCAGCACACCATAACACCACCACCTCCTCCTCCATGCTTTACGGTGGGAGCTACACATGCAGAGATGATTCGTTCACCCACACCACGTCTCACAAAGACACGGCGGTTGGAACCAAAAATCTCAAATTTGGACTACAGACCAAAGGACACATTTCCACCGGTCTAATGTCCATTGCTCGTGTTTCATGGCCCAAGCAGGTCTCTTCTCATTATTGGTGTCATTGAGTAGTGGTTTCTTTGCAGCAGTTCGACCATGAAGGCCTGATTCACACAGTCCCCTCTGAACAATTGATGTTGAGATATGTCTGTGGCTTGAACTCTGTGAAGCATTTATTTGGGCTGCAATTTCTGAGGCTGGTAACTCTAATGAACTTGTCCTCTGCAGCAGAGGTAACTGGGTCTTCCATTCCTGTGGCGGCAAATCATAGCGCTTGATGGTTTTTGCGACTGCACTTGAAGAAACTTTAAAAGTTCTTGAAATGTTCCGTATTGACCTTCATGTCTTAAAGTAACGATGGACTGTCGTTTCTGTTTTCTTATTTGAGCTGTTCTTGCCGTAATATGGACTTGGTCTTTTACCAAATAGGGCTATCTTCTGTATACCCCCCATACCTTGTCAAAACACTCATTGGCTCAAACACATTAAGAAGGAAAGAAATTCCACAAATTAGCTTTTAAGAAGGCACATCTGTTAATCGAAATGCATTCCAGGTGACTACCTCATGAAGCTGGTAGAGAGAATGCCAAGAGTGTGCAAAGCTGTCATCAAGGCAAAGGGTGGCTATTTGAAGAATCTCAAATATAAAATATATTTAGATTTGTTTAAGACTTTTTTGGTTACTACATGATTCCATATGTGTTATTTCATAGTTTTGATGTCTTCATTATTATTCTACAATGTAGAAAATAGTAAAAATAAAGAAAAACCCTTGAATGAGTAGGTAGCTGATGGGATCCTCCTCTTTTTAATAGAGGCCATCAAAACTTTGTTTTCTCACGCAATTGCATAGCGTATAGAAATGTTGCGCAACACAAGCTCATGGGCTCTCATTAAGTGTTTGATTTGATTTTCGATTACATTTGCATTAATGTCAGAGTGATTAGAGTGGTCCTCTGTAGCTCAATTGGTAGAGCATGGCGCATGTAACGCCAGGGTAGTGGGTTCGATCCCCGGGACCACCCATACGTAAAAATGTATGCACGCATGACTGTAAGTCGCTTTGGATAAAAGCGTCTGCTAAATGGCATATTATATTATTATTATAGAGGGACAATAGAGTGCTGAGTACCAGGCAGTTAGCAAGTTTGGCAGGCTACTAATGACCATCAGCAGCATCAGAGCTTAGAGAAGCCTAGTTTCCGTGACTAAACGGCAGTGGTGGAAAAGGTACCCAATTTTCATACTTGAGTAAAAGTAAAGAGTCCTTAATAGAAAATGACTCAAGTAAACGTGAAAGTATTTGGTTTTAAATATACTTAAATATCAAAAGTAAAAGTATAAATAATTTCTAATTGCTTATATTAAGCAAACCAAACTGAATAATTTTCTTGTTTGTTTTTTATTTACGGATAGCCAGGAGCACACTCCAACATTCAGACATCGTTGTACATTTTACAAATGAAGCATTTGTGTTTAGTGAGTCCGCCAGATCAGAGGCAGTAGGGATGTAGTAGTTCTCTTGATAAGTGCGTGAATTTGACTATTTTCCGGTCCTGCTAAGCATTCAAAATGTAACGAGTACTTTTGTGTGTCAGGATAAATGTATGGAGTAAAAATAACATTATTTTCTTTAGGAATGTAGTGAAGTAAAAGTAGTCAAGAATATAAATAGTAAAGTATAGTACAGATACCCCCCAAAAAATACTTAAGTAGTACTTTAAAGTATTTATACTTAAGTACTTTACACCACTGCTAAACGGTCACGTGGAATTTGACTGCGGTCATGACTCGTGACCGCCGGTGTGGCGGTAATATGGTCACCGTAACGGCCCTAATTGGCACTTGGATTCAAACCGATGGTCAGATGACATTAAAATAAAGCTCTTTGGCCATGCACACCAGTGGTGGGTTTGGCATCAAAAGAAAGATGCATATGAAGAAAAGAACCCGATATCTACTGTAAAATATGGTGGTGGATCTTTGATGTTATGTGGCTATTTTGCTTCCACTGGTCCTGGGGCCCTTATTAAAGTCAACGGCATCATGTTCTTTACCCAGTACCAGGACAATTTAGCCAAAAACCTTGTTGCCTCTGCCAGGAGGCTGAAACGTGGCCGCAAGTCCATCTTCCAGGAAGGTAATAACCCAGAGCACACATCAAAATCCACAAAGAAATGGTTAATTGAACACAAAATCAACATTTTGCAATGGCCATCTCAGTCTCTGTATTTGAACCCCATTGAAAACATGTAGTTTGAATTGAAGAGGGAAGTCCATAAACTTAGACAAAGGATATCAAGGATCTGGAAAGATTCTGTTTAGAGGAATGGTCTAAGATCCCCTCCCAAAGTGTTCTTCAATCTCACAAAACATTTTAGAAAAAGGCTCAGTGTCGTTATCCTTGCAAGGTGAGGTATTGAGCAAATGTATTAGTATAAAATAATATAATTTCATTTTTTTGTTGTTGCATACAATATAGTCAATTTATCAATAATTTTGGACCTGACTGTAGTACCTGACATTCACATTATCAACAGCAGTGCCTTTCATAATTTATGTTTCAAATATTTTACATTTCCCAGGCTCGAGGGATTATTCTCCAATTAAGTGTTCTTTACCATTATCTATGACTAATACCATTCAGACTAATACCATTCAGTACAGAGTGGTCCTCTGTAGCTCAGCTGGTAGAGCACGGCGCTTGTAACGCCAAGGTAGTGGGTTCGATCCCCGGGACCACCCATACATAAAAATGTATGCACGCATGACTGTAAGTCGCTTTGGATAAAAGCGTCTGCTAAATGGCATATTATTATATTATTCATTCATTAATACTGCTGCACTGAAATACCGTCCTTTTCAGCGAATTGAAAAGCAAAAGTTTGTCTATTATAGCTCTTGTCATTGTCTTTCCGCTAGTGCTCTCTCTGTCTTTTGTTTAGCTGTCACCTTTCTGTTTCTCTCCTTTTTCCCATTGTCTAGTGTAAATTCTATTAATGTCTCGCGCTGATTTCCCCTGCCATCCTCCGCTAGTAGACAGCTAGGGGGACCTATATAGAACACACACAACTTTCCTCCCAGATAATGCTCTATAAAAAAAAGGACAACAATTCCAGATGTATATTTAAATGGTAATGACATAAACAAACACTCACAAAAAAAAAATACTATAAAAAGATCTGCCCTTGAAAGATCCTTTTTTGGTTACTACATGATTCCATATGTGTTATTTCATAGTGTTGATGTCTTCACTATTATTCTACAATGTAGAAAATAGTAAAAATAAAGAAGCCTTGAATGAGTAGGTGTCCAAACTTTTCACTGGTAGTGTGTATGTGTATATATAAATATATATACAGTGGGGAGAACAAGTATTTGATACACTGCCGATTTTGTAGGTTTTCCTACTTACAAAGCATGTAGAGGTCTGTCATTTTTTATCATAGGTACACTTCAACTGTGAGAGACGGAATCTAAAAAAAAAATCCAGTAAATCACATTGTATGATTTTTAAGTAATTAATTTGCATTTTATTGCATGACATAAGTATTTGATACATCAGAAAAGCAGAACTTAATATTTGGTACAGAAACCTTTGTTTGCAATTACAGAGATCATACGTTTCCTGTAGGTCTTGACCAGGTTTGCACACACTGCAGCAGGGATTTTGGCCCACTCCTCCATACAGACCTTCTCCAGATCCTTCAGGTTTCGGGGCTGTCGCTGGGCAATAAGGACTTTCAGCTCCCTCCAAAGATGTTCTATTGGGTTCAGGTCTGGAGACCTGAAGATGCTCTTACTGAGGTAAGGAGGTTGTTGGCCAAGATCTCGCGATACATGGCCCCATCCATCCTCCCCTCAATACGGTGCAGTCGTTCTGTCCCCTTTGCAGAAAAGCATCCCCAAAGAATGATGTTTCCACCTCCATGCTTCACGGTTGGGATGGTGTTCTTGGGGTTGTACTCATCCTTCTTCTTCCTCCAAACACGGCGAGTGGAGTTTAGACCAAAAAGCTCTATTTTTGTCTCATCAGACCACATGACCTTCTCCCATTCCTCCACTGGATCATCCAGATGGTCATTGGCTAACTTCAGACGGGCCTGGACATGCGCTGGCTTGAGCAGGGGGACCTTGCGTGCGCTGCAGGATTTTTTATCCATGATGGCGTAGTGTGTTACTAATGGTTTTCTTTGAGACTGTGGTCCCAGCTCTCTTCAGGTCATTGACCAGGTCCTGCCGTGTAGTTCTGGGCTGATCCCTCACCTTCCTCATGATCATTGATGCCCCACGAGGTGAGATCTTGCATGGAGCCCCAGACCGAGGGTGATTGACTGTCATCTTGAACTTCTTCCATTTTCTAATAATTGCGCCAACAGTTGTTGCCTTCTCACCAAGCTGCTTGCCTATTGTCCTGTAGCCCATCCCAGCCTTGTGCAGGTCTACAATTTTTATCCCTGATGTCCTTACACAGCTCTCTGGTCTTGGCCATTGTGGAGAGGTTGGAGTCTGTTTGATTGAGTGTGTGGACAGGTGTCTTTATACAGGTAATGAGTTCAAACAGGTGCAGTTAATACTGATAATGAGTGGAGAACAGGAGGGCTTCTTAAAGAAAAACTAACAGGTCTGTGAGAGACGGAATTCCTACTGATTGGTAGGTGATCAAATACTTATGTCATGCAATAAAATGCAAATTAATTACTTAAAAATCATACAATGTGATTTTCTGGATTTTTGTTTTAGATTCCGTCTTTCACAGTTGAAGTGTACCTATGATAAAAATACAGACCTCTACATGCTTTGTAAGTAGGAATACCTGCAAAATCGGCAGTGTATCAAATACTTGTTCTCCCCACTGTATACACAAAGATTCTTTAAAGTATACTTTTTTGAAAGTTCTATTGTTACTGTCCCCACTGCAACAAAAAAATACTTAAATACATGTAATTCTGTTCTTGAAACATTAATTGAAATACTGTAGAATTCCATTCATTCCTATGGAGGACTGCTCCTGCTGGGTAGTGCCAATATGGCCGACCGGTGGCTTCAAAGCCTCTTATTGGCCAATACATAGCATCAGCAATCAAGGGTTTGTATACTTCATTGGTTTAAACTAGTTTGTGTGACGGTCTATTAATATTTGTTTTGTTCAGATATCTCAATAACATCTCTGTGTTTTCTGAAGGGTTTTCAGTCTTAAGTGCTGGCTTTGGAGCTCAATTCTGCACCAGCTCTTCTGTCTCCATACTACGTGTCTTACCGTCTCTTGATTGTTTTCTTTCCTCTCTGTCACTCCTTGTCACCTCTTCTCGTCCCCTCTCTTCTCTATCTCTAATTCTCTCTCTTGCTCTCACCTTGTCGGTTATTTTGTACACTACCGTTTAAAAGTTTGGGGTCACTTAGAAATGTCCTTGTTTTCGAAAAAAAAAATGTGTCCATTAAAATAACATCAAATTGATCAGAAATACATTGTAGACTTTGTTAATGTTGTAAATGGCTATTGTAGCTGGAATATCTACATAGGCGTACAGAGGCCCATTATCAGCAACCATCAGTCCTGTGTTCCAATGGCACGTTGTGTTTGCTAATCCAAGTTTATCATTTTAAAAGGCTAATTGATCATTAGAAAACCCTTTTGCAATTATGTTAGCACAGCTGAAAACTGTTGTGCTGATTAAAGAAGCAATATACTGGCCTTCTTGAGATTAGTTGAGTATCTGGCGCATCAGCAATTGTGGGTTCGATTACAGGCTCAAAATGGCCAGAAACAAAGAACTCTTCTGAAACTCGTCAGTCTATTCTTATTCTGAGAAATGAAGGCTATTCCATGCGAGAAATTGCCAAGAAACTGAAGATCTCGTATAACGCTGTGTACTACTCCCTTCACAGGACAGCGCAAACTGTCTCTAATCAGAATAGAAAGAGGAGTGGGAGGCCCCGGTGCACAACTGAGCAAGAGGACAAATACATTAGAGTGTCTAGTTTGAGAAACAGGCGCCTCACAGGTCCTCCAACTGGCAGCTTCATTAAATAGTACCCGCAAAACACCAGTCTCAACGTCAACAGTGAAGAGGCGACTCCGGGATGCTGACCTTCTATGCAGAGTTGCAAAGAAAAAGCCATATCTCAGACTTAATCTTTTATTTTTATTGGCCAGTCTGAGATATGGATTTTTATCACCTACAACCTGCATTCAAAATGACTGCTATGGTGAGGAACTTGATAAATAAGACTACCTAAACCATGTAAACTGGAACAACCATCTCAGTAATCGGTGCAATAAGTCCAACCACTTATAGATTGGATTAGTTTACAACAATTTAAGTTATTTATCTTTGTATAGTATAAGATCAATTAATCAATCCATGGTCATGCATAAACATAGATGGTAAAACAATCTATTCTAAAAAATCAACCAGCAACAAACAAAGCATGCTGGTCTTTTTTAATCTGAGAGTTAACGGAAACACTACGCTGTGTTGATTCCACTGTGATTCAAATAACACCGCAGATGGCTTCAATTTCAATCCCACTGGTGTTGGCCCCACTAGAATCAACACTCAGATATAACACTCAACATTTTTTACCTCAACACCGAGATTTTAACACTTGTACATTCTCTGTGCTCTCCCTCTTTTCTAACCACCATCTTCTCTCCTCTCCCTCCAAGGTCCGATGATCACCACCCCATATCTAGCCCCTTTATCCCTCATTCCTAACCTCCCTTCCTCTTTTCCTCTCCAGGGTCAGAGACATCAACCCATCTCTCCTCTGATCCCTCTTTCTCTTCTCTTCCAGGGCGGGTATCGTTCTTTTCCTCAGGGTCGGAAAACCTTCATCGCGTAGAGCAGGTTTCGTGGGGAACGCGCTACGCCATCACAGTCTCCTTCACCTGTGACCCCGCCCACGCCATTGCAGACCCCGCCATGCCCATAACCTCTGTGTGACAGTGTCGCCTGGAGGACTCCTGCAACACAGAGAAAGGAAAGGAAAGGAAAGGAAAGGAAAGGAAAGGAAAGGAGAGGAGGAGAGAAAAGGGTGGTGAGGAGAGAAAAGAGGGGGCAGATATGTGATTTTCCCTGATAATTCAGCAACACCTGATTTCCTTCAGAAAATCAGAAATACTATTTTCTATATCAGCATCTTATAATTAAACTGAACAGAAATTAATGCTTTTTACTTTTCTATGTGGTGTTGATCACATCACTGATGGTAGAGGCAAGGAGAAGGACAAATGATAATACACACTGGTCTAAGATCAGTTTTCCATACAGTTCCACCGGCCTCCATCAGGGGCTACAAAACAAAAACTGTCTGGATCATATTATGTGCCACTTTTATCTGTGCCAAAGTAAACAGGGTGTACTTTTTTCTGACAATAAGATTCCATCACATTCCACTTACTACACAGTATGTTCTTCACAATCTAAATTAAGTGATTTAAAAGTAAATTGTTTTGATACAATGTTTTGTCATTTTTCTTTTCTGTGTCACATTTCCATTCCATGGTTATCTCTATATTGATTGTGTTGCAGAATTGGTCATAGTCCCGGTACAAGTCTCTTCAGCTAACATTCCACTCCTTGCCACTCCTCCTTGGCAATGAGAAAGAGTGTCAAGGTGTGGAATGTTAGCTAAAGAGACTGGTACTTAGGCTAGGTCAAATGCATTGTCTAATTTCAACTTTGCCTTGTTTATTCCTCTGTTTGTTTCTCTTTCAATGTTTGTGCACCAATGGTTTTTGCTCCACTAGAAACTGAATGGCTCAAAGCACAAACAGGCCTCAGAGAAATGGGTTTTGGAGAGGTGGAGTAGTGGTATTTGTACACCTCTTGACAACTTTCCAATTCCTCTTGTGAAAGTATCAACCTGTTGAAGCACCAAAGTGCACTTCCATGCCATTCACTCTCATTTACATAGGGAATGGGACCAGTGACAATGTGTTTTCTTCTGAGAAGAAACCCCACAGTTGAAAAGTAATTTGTCTTTTTTATGTGTCAAGCTTATCATTTGATCAAATGGGATATTATTTGAAGATTGTCAGTGGGATTTGGAAGAAATAAAAGAACCCGAAGTAACCTAGTTTTGGACAACAAAATCATTGAAGGGGAGTGAATGAGTGCAGAATTGGGCTTATGACTTAGAAAGTTGTGGCATCACCTCACCACCCTTGACTATCTGAAGCACACTAAGCTCTTTAGGAAGTCATTGAAGGATCCTTTTCCCATTTTACGCCCTGATGCTCAGGACAAGGCACAGTGTTTCCAATTTCTAGCTGGTCCATGCATCTGCTTATGAAGCTTGCTTCCCTAAATGAATCAGGAGGATGCTCGTGGAATCCATACCGTGACAAAATGCATTTTTATTCTTAACCCCTCTATCCACTTACTCCCAAACAATTTGAAATAAAATATTATTGGGAAAAAATGAATGAGCGTGTTCCCCCATGCAGCATGTATAGTGTTTATTTTGTAATCCGGGTGCAATGTGTATCATGCTCCATGTGCCACAGATATTGACATGGAGGAGTCTTTTGTCTTGCCCATTCACCCTCTGAATGGCACACTGTCTCAAGGCTTAAGAATCCTTATTTAACCTGTCTCCTCCCCTTCATCTACACTGATTTGAAGTGGATTTAACAGGTGAAATCAGTAAGGGATCATAGCTTTCACCTGGTCAGTCTGTCATGGAAAGAGCAGGTGTTCATAATTTTTTCAAATGCCAATGCATTGATTATCAACTGACTTTTGTCACAGAATGACAACTGAGTTGGTTAGATTCCGTGGTTGTGGTTGTGGGAGGGAAACACACAACATATTGGAGCAGGGGTTGCATCCCAATAGTCAAAAGCGGCTTCTTCTCCTTGTCTCTTTTCCTTTGTACACACTAATTCCACCTGTGCTGTTTTTTCAGTGCTGGTGAAGGAAAGGACAAAAGGAAGGGCAGCCCCTTGAAACTTGAGATGTAGCCCTAGGGACTGTTATCTGTTGGGTTGGGTATCAGAAGGCTGGCACACAGGACCAGTATGCCTTGTAATCCATGCCAGTGCTTTGGCAGAGTTTAAATCCCATTATGTCTTTACCTGATGGTTAAAGCCTCAGTCAGCTCCACATCTGTCAGTTTATTTAATCCTCAATCAGATCAGTCTGTCTTTTTGGACATCAGATGCATATTAATAATCCAGTCTGATGTCAGGAAGCCATGTTGAAAACATCAATAAAGTGATGATTGAAAAGAACAGCATGCCTTGCACTATTGTAATGAATGACAAGTCTTATTAGGGTCTGTGTATGTTCCGTTAATTTGTTTTAGCTGCAGTGTCTGTTACACACAGAACTAAATCCCTCCCTTCAGTTCTCTCTATAGGGGGAATATTAGTTGTGAGTGAGCCCAATAGCTTATCTTTAGTGAGTGAGGATAGAAATTAACTTTTCAGTAGTGCATGTGAATACAAGTGTATTACCTATATCTCCTCCTCAGGCACTTCAAATGGGGCCTGCTAGAGCCAGCTTTCCTCTTTTAGGAGAGGAGGAGGAGGAGGAGAAGAAGAAGAAGAAGAAGAAAGGGATGAGATGAGGACTGGGAGGGAGGATGGAAGAGTGAAATTAGGAGACGGGAGGTAGAAACAACAGAATGGAACACATGTAAAATAAACTGAAAGAAACGGTGGAAAGTGTGGAGTTACATGTGTTGGTGAGCTGCTGTGCATAAGATTATGGTTCACACTAGGGGATGTGTTTAATTCAAAGCTGTTGGACCAATCTTTTGGGTAACAAAAGCAGTTTTAAGAGAACATGGAGAGAAAAACGACTACCACGTTGTAACACAGGAAACCTGTGGGATTCAAGGCACTCTTGTTTGTGTGTATTGAAAATAATTTGGGATATCTTCAAAAATAGATCAATGCGTCACCACACAGGGACTTCGATCAATACCAAGAAAATACAGGCTTTATAAACTCAAACTTTATTTCACCTCCTTTAGATAAGAGTGCTTTGAACAAGTTCTGACTATTCAAAGAGGACCTTGTAGGACCTAATCTCAACTCCAAAGCCACACAGCCTACACACACGATCACCCTTCTATATTTACATTTTACATATGCTCTTATCCAGAGCAATTATGGTTAAGTGCCTTGCTTAAGGGCACATCGACAGATTTTTCACCTAGTCGGCTCGGGGATTGGAACCAGCGACCTTTCGGTTACTGGCACAACGCTCTTACCCACTAAGCTACCTGCCGCCCCATATCAGTTGTCCATATTGCTGATCTCTTCTGATCATATAATTTTGACATTATAAAATATCAAATTAATTGGTAGATTTAGCTGAACACTGTCTTCTCCTTCCTCACTATTAAAGAAGTTCCGTAGTTAAAAACGGCCCATGAAGGATTTCTTGCGGTTACTTGACGCAAATGGAAAGTGAAGGTCCAGTGCCATTTAACTAATTTTCCTAACATGTCCTCCCTCGTTAAAACAAACCTCAAACAGTAAAACCTCCAACTGTCTCTCATTCCTGCTCCATGTACGTAACGGGCATAGCCCAGCGCCTGTGGGAGCGCTCTGAGTAACACAAGCCTTCATTGGCTGATAAAATGCAGCCCCAGTGTTTACACTTGAAGTGGCTGCGTTGCGTTATAATTTCCTTAAACTGCCTATTTACCCTCCGCCGCCATAACAAAACAGATGAGGATAGGGAACCGCTCGGCTCTGCTCCGCTCCACTCATACTGTGCATTCCAAATGGCATCCTATAGGGCCTGGTCAAAAGTAGTACACTATATAGGGAAAGGGTGCCATTTTAGACCCAGAATGCAATCTGGGAGTATGATGAACATCAGAGAGAATGTGAAACATTCAAGAAGGCTCCGGTGTTATCTGCTGGAGTAATATATTATTCTCTGTGACTAATTAGGAGAGCGAGAAAGAGCGAGAGAGAGAGAGAGAGGTACACCATCTAAGCTTTTTCACTGGCAAATGTTACTGTTACGGATATGTGCAGGCCACCTGGGACTTGGTGTGTGCGTGGGTGCGTGCGTGTGAAAGGAAGTGTATAAAACCGATTCCTGCCATTTGGTTGTTTTATCTGCGTGGGTGAGTTTGAGGAGGTGGAGATGTGAAGGCAGATGGTGGTCTGACGTGACACTGATACGGTTCCCGATGGAGCAGATTAGACTAAACAAGCTTCTGCCCAGCACAGGAGGCCATCTTAATCACCGTGTTATAGACTCTACATAAAACATGAGGGCTGATTTAGCAATCGTTCATTAGCCGCCACAAGGACAGCACAACCGGAACAGACGTTCCTGTCCAAAATAAATAATAATTTAATCTGGATCAAACAATGATATTGATCCAGTCTAATCAATTCTGGATCACACACTGATAGGTTTCCATTGATTATCAATGAAACACTGATATATGATCAGTATTAAGGAGAATTGTGGTGACTTTGTCACGTGTAGAAGGCCCGATGTAAACAAATCAAGCTAATAGCAGAGATTTCAGAACCATGGCCAGCGGTCATACTGGTGTTCCAAAGTTCCGACATACAACACCACATGACAGTAGACAGCGACCGTTGCTCAAGTAATACTGAAGCAACTCCGCACTCGGAGGATAAAGACAGGAAGGCCTACACAGTTTCCTCACCTCAGTGCAAATGAAGGAGATGAGACGAGGGGAGGAAAGAGAGGAAAGTATATTTTCGACTATTGAGATAACCCATTATTCTCAGCCAGACGGTGACAAACCAGGGCAGAGGGAAGAGGTGCTTTTACTGTGTAACTTTCACACCTATCTGCTATATTTTCCACCTCCATGGTGTATCTTCCTCCCTCCTGCTGTGGTATTCAGTGAAAGTATGTATTAGAGTCTACCTGCCATTCACTGTAGCCACGGATACTACACTCTGAAAGACAGCAGGTGGGAGTCAGGTAGATTATACAAGTGTAGTATAAAAAACAAAACAAAAAAACATGTATGCACTCACCAACTGTAAGTCGCTCTGGATAAGAACGTCTGCTAAATGACTAAAATGTAAATGTAAATGTAGTAGAATATAGCAAAGGACACTCGGAGTCAAACATAAGTAAAACCCGTTTCTCCTCCACACACTTAATCTCTCTGCCATGAGTTGAAACTAGCCCTGATTGACCTGTCCACTGTCAAGTCATATCTAATTTGAGGGATAGGAGAAAGGAAGGAAGGAAGGATGGAAGGAAGGAAGGAAAGAAGGAAAGAAAGATAATACAACAATAATATACCCAGCATTATGACAATGTATATCTTAGCGTTTGACAGATGATTACCTGTTACCTGTTGCAGTTCCAAAATCACTCTCTCTTTGCACAGGCTCACTGTCCCTGCAGAGTCCCCATCACCAGCGTCTCCGAGTTGAACTCAAACTGATTCGAGGAGGATGCCGACTTCCCACAGGAATACAAGCTGGGAGTGCGCTGCTTAAAAGATGAGGTGTAGCGGTAGAAACTCTTGTGTCTGTTCTTCAGGTATTCCCTGTAGTTCTTGGTGAGGAGGGTGTATAGGAAGGGGTTAATGCAGCTGTTGCTGTAGGTGAGACAGGCCACCAGGTAATTAATACAGGTGTGTGTGTGAGAGGCCAGGCCTAAAGGTTTCTGCTGGTACAAAGGAAACAGTTGCCATATCCAGAACGGCAGGAAACACGCCCAGAACACCAGAACTATAGTGAAAATCATTACCAAGACTTTCTGCTTCGGGGAGCGCTTGTTCCTTTTGTTGATGACCGAGTTCCTCTGGGACTCTAAGTAAGTGCGGGCTAACTTTGTATACAAATAGCCGATAATCAACCCAGGCGCCATGATGCTCGTGCCAAACAAAACGGTCAGGTAGATCTTATATGCCCGGGGTGCCCAGGTGGGCGCGCACATCCTCTTCACCGCCCCGTTGGGCGCGCTCTTGGTGGTCTCTGTGACCATGACCATCATGGGTAAGGTGAGGACCAGGGAGAGCAGCCAGACCCCCCAGGCCAGGGCTTTGCGATAGCTCTTGGAGCGCCGTACCGTGTCAAGTGGCTTGGTGACAGCCAGGTAGCGCTCCGTGCACATCACAGTGAGGGTAAAGATGCTGGCGTGCATGGTGAGCAGGTCAAGGCTGAGGAGGATGCGGCAGCCCACATCTCCGAAGTACCAGTCCTTGAGGAAGTAGGTGCACACCACGAACGGGATTGTGGAGAGGTACAAGAGGTCCGCTAGCGCTAGATTAATGATGGAGATGTACATGGAGGTGGCGAAGCGGATAGAATGACACATCACTACCAGAGTGTACACATTCCCCGACACGCCGACTATGTAGACGACAGACAACAAGGTCCCGAAAGTGGAGGTGATAACCAGCTCCTCTACGCTGCTCCCCGAGCCGCTGTTTGGAGCTGGCGGACTGACATTCTGGTTAATAGTCTTGTTGGGGTTCATCGCACTGTCTGTGTAGCGCCTCTCTGATGTCGTTCAGTTGTTGTTCCGATGTAGTGTTTAAGGTGGAGAAGTTCTAAAAGATTAAGCTTAGTTTAGTTGGTCACTGGTCAGTGAAGAGCATCCGTGCGGGATGTGTTTTGATGTTAGCGATATCTGTCTGCGCGCGCTGCCGCTGCTCCTCTCGGCTTCTCCTGACGTCAGTCATTGAATTCTACCCCAGCCACACTCTCATGGATCTTGCATAACATATAAAAACATAACACTATATATAGTACACTATATTTAATTAATTCATGAACTCATTCATTTTGAGCTGTGACAAAATAAGTCACATGCCAAACAAGAGGGACTGAGAGAAATAAGAAGGTGCGTTTCATACATTATTTTTTTAGCAGGCAAATAAATTACTTAACGAAGATTGAGTATGGACTTCCTACAGATTTATACGTTAATTTGAAAATGGTAGAAATCCCATTATTTCAAGGAAAGAGAGTGGGACACTTTTGCGCACATACATTTGGGGTAATTAGCACAACAGTGACTTGTCTCTATCGCTAATTTGATCTCCAGGGTGTTCCTTTACTGAAAATCAGGCTGGCAAACTTAGTAAAATCATCTCATTAAAAGGATTTTGTGATATGAATCTTTCTCACCGGGACCTACATACGCGTGTATATTAGGCTAAATCAAACGTCCCTGCTTCTGGCACAAACAATGTTCGATTTAATGCCCTTGTATAATCCAAGACGTGAAAATATATTTTCCGTTTCCTCAAAAACGTTTTGAGTAATAACGCTACACAGGCCATATAATAAAATACCATTCACTTGATTTTGTGCATAAAGAAGTTGTTGAGGTTGAGGAAATAGTTTAAGTGAGCAGTAACCTATCAATTTACGGAGAAAGTGTGTGCAGATACAGCCCCATTGGAGAAGCACAGATGTAACTTCTTTATTCCAGTCACAAAGTATGGATTTTGATAAATGGTTATTATTACATTTCCAATTAGTGCCCTCTTTTAAAAGCTCCTTCGGGAAATGACAGACAGGCCAGGTGTCTGTATGGGTAAATCTTCTGATGAGAGGGGGCCATGCTGTTTCCGGATGGAGAATGCAATAACAGGTGCACAAGTGGTGTGTGTGTGTGTGTGTGTGTGTGTGTACACTAACGGTAAAAAGTTTTAGAACACCTACCCATTCAAGGGTTTTTCTTTCTTCTACATTGTAGAATAATAGTGAAGACATCAAAACTATGAAATAACACATGGAACGGAATCATGTAGTAAACAAAAAGTGTTAAACAAATCAAAATATATTTTATATTTGAGATTTTTCAAATAGCCACCCTTTGCCTTGATGACAGCTTTGCACAATCTTAGCATTCTCTCAACCAGCTTCACCTGGAATGCTTTTCCAACATTCTTGAAGGAGTTCCCACATATGCTGAGCACTTGTTGGCTGCTTTTCCTTCACTCTGTGGTCTTCAATCTGATGCAGCACTCCATCACTCTCCTTCTTCATAAAATAGCCCTTACACAGCCTGGAGGTGTGTTGGTTCATTGTCCTGTTGAAAAACAAATGATAGTCCATAAAAGCCCAAACCAGATGGGATGGTGTATCGCTGCAGAATGCTGTGGTAGCCATGCTGGTTAAGTGTGCCTTGAATTCTAAATAAATCAAGAGACAGTGTCACCAGCAAAGCACCACCACACCATAACACCACCTCCTCCATGCTTTACGGTGGGAAATACACATGCGGAGAACATCCGTTCACCCACACCGCGTCTCACAAAGACATGGCGGTTGGAACCAAAAATCTCAGATTTGGACTCCAGACCAAAGGACACATTTCCACCATTCTATGTCCATTGCTCGTGTTTCTTGGCGCAAGCATGTCTATTCTTCTTATGGTGTCCTTTAGTAGTGGTTTCTTTGCAGCAATTCGACCATGAAGGCCTGAGTCTCCTCTGAACAGTTGATGTTGAGATGTGTCTGTTACTTGAACTCTATGAAGCATTTATTTGGGCAGCAATTTCTGAGGCTGGTAACTCTAATGAACTTATCCTCTGCAGCAGAGGTTACTCTGGGTCTTCCATTCCTGTGGCGGTCCTCATGAGAGCCAGTTTCATCATAGCGCTTGATGGTTTTTGAAACTGCACTTAAAGAAACTTTAAAAGTTCTTGAAATGTTCCGTATTGACTGACCTTCATGTCGTTTCTCTTTGCTTATTTGAGCTGTTCTTGCCATAATATGGACTTGGTCTTTTACAAAATAGGGCTATCTTCTGTATACCCCCCTACCTTGTCACAACACAACTGATTGGCTCAAACGCATTAAGAAGGAAAGAAATTCCACAAATTAACTTTTAAGATGGCACACCTGTTCATTGAAATCAATTCCAGGAGCTGGTTGAGAGAATGCCAAGAGTGTGCAAAGCTGTCATCAAAGCAAAGGGTTGCTATTTGAAGAATCTCAAATATAAAATATATTTTGATTTCATTAACACTTTTTGGGTTAGTACATGATTCCATATGTGTTATTTCATAGTTTTGATGTCTTCACTATTATTATACAATGTAGAAAATAGTAAAAATAAAGAAAGACCCTTGAATGAGTAGGTGTTCTAAAACTTTTGACTGGTAGTGTATGTGTGTGTGCGTGTGTATGTGTGTGTGTGTGTGTGTGTGTGTGTGTGTGTGTGTGTGTGTGTGTGTGCGTTAAGAGAGAGCATGCAAGAGAGACTGTGTTATGTGAGGTGAAAGGTGTCTGCAGAAGGGAGGGGAACAGAATAGAGGAAGCATATCATTTAACACAGAAATTACTGTATCACTGTTAATGTGTCATGAGGTCTGTCCCAGTCACACAGAGTAGAGACTGGGAGGAGGGCATCACCCTGTGAGAGGAACTTACTTCAAGGCAGGGGCTGGAGAGCTTGCAGCACACACTCACTCACTTACTCTCTCTCTCTCACTCTCACTCTTATACTCTCAGTAATCATAATAATTTACATTTATTTATAAATGATTGTAAAGCATCGTAATTCTGTTAAAACTTTTTAGTTTCAAGAGCAACTGACGTGATCAATTAGGCTAATTTGACACAATTATCTACAGTTTTATTTGGAAGTATGATGTCCATATTCAGTCAGTCCTCTCCACATGAGACTGCTAGCTTGCTTTTTCTCTCCCATTATCACTTTTTTCCCACTCTCTCTCTCTCTCTCTCTCTTTTTTCTTCTTCTATATGCTTATACTCTTATAAGTATTTTATCAGCCTTAGCTACGTTTGTGATGCTCCTGATAGGTCAATATTTTCATTGGGGAAGGGAGTATTGAACCTAGACGCAGCTGTCTGATAACATAATCACTTGACATGGTAACAGCAAGGGATCAACAGATCTGCTATTTTATTTTTGTGGGTTTGTGGTTGCAAGCAAGTTTGCTTTGCAGGTCAAATCAAATCAAGTTTATTGGTAGCATACACAGATTTTCATGTTATCGCAGGTGCAGCGAAATGTTTGCGTTTCTAGCACCAACAGTGCAGTAATACCTAGCAATACAAAACAATAAATACACACATAATCCCAAAAGTAAAAAAGTAAAAAAGAAATTAAGAAATATCAGAACTAGCAATGTCAGAGTCCGGAATATATATATATATATATATATATATATTTCACTCCTTGACAAGAGTCACTAGAGGGTAGAACACACTTCAAACTTTGTTTGGACACTGAGTGTACAACACATTAAGAACAGCTGCTCTTTCCATGACATAGATTTAAATCCACTTCAAATCAGTGTAGATGAAGGGGAGGAGACAGGTTAAATAAGGATTTTTAAGACTTGAGACAATTGAGACATGGATTATGTGTGCCATTCAGAGGGTGAATGGGCAAAACAAAATATTTAAGTGCCTTTGAACAGGGTATGGTAGTAGTTGCCAGGCGCACCGGTTTGAGTGTGTCAAGAACTGCAATGCTGCTGGGTTTTTCACGCTCAACAGTTTCCTGTGTGTATCAAGAATGGTCCACCACCCAAAGAACATCCAGCCAACTTGACACAACTGTGGGAAGCATTGGAGTCCACATAGGCCAGCATCCCTGTGGAACGCTTTCGACACATTGTAGAGTCTGTTCTGTATGTTCTGATGAATTGAGGTTGTTCTGAGGGCAAAAGGGGGAGGTGCAACTCAATATTAGGAAGGTGTTCTTAATGTTTTGTACACTCCGTGTATACAGTGCCTTCGGAAAGTATTCAGACCCCTTGACTTTTTCCACATTTTGTTACGTTACAGCTTTATTCTAAAATGTATTAAATAATTTCCCCCCCTCATCAATCTACAAACAATACCCCATAATGACAAAGCAAAAATAGGTTTTTAGAAATTGTTGCTAATTTATTCAAAATAAAAAATGTAATCAAATCACATTTTATTTGCCACATGCGCCAATACCTTACAGTGAAATACTTACTTACCTTAACCAACAATGTAGTTTACAAAAAACAAGTGTTAAGTAAAAAACCTGTGCGGGGGCACAGTCGAGGTAATTGAGGTAATATGTACATGTGGGTAGAGTTAGTGACTATGCATACAGTGGCTTGCGAAAGTATTTACCCCCCATTTCTCCTATTTTGTTGCCTTACAACCTGGAATTAAAATTGATTTTTTGGGGGTTTGTATCATTTGATTTACACAACATGCCTACCACTTTGAAGATGCAAAATATTTTTTGTTGTGAAACAAACAAGAAATAAGACAAAAAAACAGAAAACTAGAGCGTGCATAACTATTCACCCCCCCCAAAGTCAATACTTTGTAGAGACACCTTTTGCGGCAATTACAGCTGCAAGTGTCTTGGGGTATGTCTCTTGGCACATCTAGGCTTGGCACATCTAGCCACTGGGATTTTTGCCCATTCTTCAAGGCAAAACTGCTCCAGCTCCTTCAAGTTGGATAGGTTCCGCTGGTGTACAGCAATCTTTAAGTCATACCACAGATTCTCAATTTGATTGAGGTCTGGGCTTTGACTAGGCCATTCCAAGACATTTAAATGTTTCCCCTTAAACCACTCGAGTGTTGCTTTAGCAGTATGCTTAGGGTCATTGTCCAGCTGGAAGGTGAACCTCCGTCCCAGTCTCAAATCTCTGGAAGGCTGAAACAGGTTTCCTGCAAGAATTACCCTTTATTTAGCGCCATCCATCATTCCTTCAATTCTGATCAGTTTCCCTGTCCCTGCCGATGAAAAACATCCCCACAGCATGATGCTGCCACCACCATGCTTCACTGTGGGGATGGTGTTCTCGGGGTGATGAGGTGTTGGGTTTGTGCCAGACATAGCGTTTTCCTTGATGGCCAAAAAGCTCAATTTTAGTCTCATCTGACCAGAGTACCTTCTTCCATATGTTTGGGGTGTCTCCCACATGCCTTTTGGCAAACACCAAACGTGTTTGCTTATTTTTTTCTCTAAGCAATAGCTTTTTTCTGGCCACTCTTCCGTAAAGCCCAGCTCTGTGAAGTGTACGGCTTAAAGTGGTCCTATGGACAGATACTCCAATCTCCGCTGTGGAGCTTTGCAGCTCCTTCAGGGTTATCTTTGGTCTCTTTGTTGACTCTCTGATTAATGCCCTCCTTGCCTGGTCCGTGAGTTTTGGTGGGCGGCCCTCTCTTGGCAGGTTTGTTGAGGTGCCATATTCTTTCCATTTTTTAATAATGGATTTAAATGGTGCTCCATGGAATGTTCAAAGTTTTGGATATTTTTTTATAACCCAACCCTGATCTGTACTTCTCCACAACTTTGTCCCTGACCTGTTTGGAGAGCTCCTTGGTCTTCATGGTGCCGCTTGCTTGGTGGTGCCCCTTGCTTGGTGGTGTTGCAAACTCTGGGGCCTTTCAGAACAGGTATATATATATACTGCGATCATGTGACAGATCATGTGACACTTAGATTGCACACAGTCAGACTTTATTTAACTAATTATGTGACTTCTGAAGGTAATTGGTTGTACCAGATCTTATTTAGGGGCTTCATAGCAAAGGTGGTGAATACATACGCACGCACCAATTTTCCGTTATTTATTTTTTAGAATTATTTGAAACATGTTAATTATTTAATTTCACTTCACCAATTTTGACTATTTTGTGTATGTCCATTACATGAAATCCAAATAAAAATCCATTTAAATTACAGGTTGTAATGCAATAAAATAGGAAAAAAGCCAAGGGGGATGAATACTTTTGCAAGGCACTGTATATAATAAACAGATAGTGTTACGGTCCGGCACTGTTGGTCCTGTTCCTGCTTGTTTTCCTTTTCCTTTTTTCCCTGTGTGTGTCTGTCTCCCCCTGCTGTGCAGCCCAGTCAGAGGATCTAGGTCAGGGGGCGTGGCCATTCTCTCTCATGCTCAGTTACATCCAGCTGCAGCTCATTGTCACCAATCAACCAGCAGTTATCTACCCGGGCTGGACACCTCTCCAGCGCCAGTTCGTTCCTACACCACCTGTGGTAACTTGGCTCCGTACAGCAATCTCAGTTTAGTTGTTACTCTCTCAGCATTATAGTTGTTTCTGCCACGTTTGTAACCTGTCTCTCCTTCGACCAGATCCCGTCTGTTCCTGCTGCCTGCCTGCCTGCCATTCCCACGCCGCAACCTGCTCATCTGTTGTCTGATATCCTCGTCATCCAGCTCTCAGTACTACTGGCTCTCCACCCCACTCAGCTCCTACCCCGGTCTGAAGCTACTCCACCCTGAACTGTTTCTCTCTGCCAAAACACGCTGAATAAACAACATCCTAATTCACCCTCTTTTGTCCGTGTGTCCGTCTCTGCACCTGAGTCCCCCACCCAGCCTAACAGAACGAACTGGCCAAACATGGACACAGCAGAGATGCCACATGAAACAACGGGTGATGGCGTACAACGCGCCCTCCATTCACAGGGAATGTTATTGGGACAACACGACCAACTCATCCGGTCTCTATTGGATAACAACCAGCGGTTGTTGGATCAAGTATCTCATCTCACCTCTCAGGTAGCTAACCTGCTAACACTCACTACTCTTCCTCCCTCTGCTTCTCCTCCGCCTGTTCCTCCTACAGTGGCTCCAGGCTCGGCTTCCGCTCCTGCCCTTCGGGAACCACCTACAACCTCACCCGAACCTTTCACCGGGGACCTGAACAAATGCCGTGGTTTCCTGCTTCAGTGCCGCTTGGTGTTCCAACAGAAGCCCCTGTCTTTCTCCACGGAATCCTCAAAGGTACATTACGCTCTGGGGTTACTGAGGGGCAAAGCTTTGATTTGGGCAGAAGCGGCTTGTTCTACTCAGCAGATTGCCAGCCTGTCGTTTGACGATTTTTCCTCTCAATTGAAAGTTGTGTTTGATCACCCGGACCATGCCGGGACCGCCACAAAGAGACTGTTGAAGCTACGACAGGGCACGGGTAGCGTGGCTGAATACGCCATTGATTTTTGGACCTTGGCAGCCGATTCCAAGTGGAATGACGAAGCTCTTCAGGGAGCGTTTGTTAACGGGTTAAGTGACACGATTAAGAATGAACCAGCTGTTCGTGATGAGCCTGCTAACCTTCATGTTCTCGTTTCCCTTGCTACACGAATAGACAACAGGCTACGGGAGAGGAGACAGGAGAGGGGCGGTCGGGTCCACACCGCAGGCGGGGCCCCCTCGCTTTCTGCAACCCGAGCAACACCACCACTCGGACACCGCCCACACACCTCAGCGGATCCCTCCACGGAACTAGACGAGCCCATGCAGCTGGGCCGTGCTCGTCTGTCCCCTGCCGAAAAGGAACGGCGCATGCGGGCTGGTGAGTGCATGTACTGTGGGGACCGCACTCATTTCCTGGTTAACTGTCCGGTTCGCCCAAAAGACAAAGCTCGCAGGTAAAAGTGGGCGTACTTGCGAGTGCTACACCTGACTCAATGCCCACAGCACCCCGTCTAGTTATCCCAGCTACAGTCCAGTTCAGGAATCTGTCTCTCCCATTAGCTGCTCTCATTGACTCTGGTGCTGAGGATAGTTTCCTTGACGTTAACCTGGTCACTCAGGCTGAGATCCCTGTTAAGCCCCTGCCTAAGCCTATAACAGTAACCGCTATAGACGGCCATCAGTTTGCCAACATCACCCACCAAACTGTCCCCGTTTCTCTCATGCTGTCCGGCAATCACAAAGAAACCATCCAGTTTAAAGTAGTCTCCTCCTCGGCCTCCCCTCTTATCCTCGGTTTCCCTTGGCTTAGCCTTCACAACCCCCATATTGACTGGCAAAACCACAAGATACACAGTTGGAGCACTCACTGCCATTCTGCTTGCCTTGGGTCGGCTATTCCGCCCTCGGTAGGTTCCCCTGCTTCCCCTGTCAAACCCCCAGACCTCTCTTCAGTCCCTGAAGAGTACCTGGACCTGGCCGAGGTATTCAGTAAGTCCAAGGCACTTTCACTACCACCTCATAGGCCATACGATTGCGCTATTGAGTTACACACCCACGTCTCGGAAGCAGCTACAACGCTTCCTGGGCTTCGCCAACTTCTACCGCCGCTTCATCAGGGGTTTCAGCCGAGTGGTTGCCCCCCTGACCAAGCTCACCTCCCCAAAGGTGCCATTCCTGTGGACGCCTGAGGCCGAGTCAGCCGTGAGTACATTGAAGGAACTGTTCTCCACCTCACCTGTTCTTATTCATCCAGACACTAGTTTGCAGTTTATTGTGGAAGTGGACGCCTCTGATTCGGGGGTGGGGGCTGTCCTGTCACAACGTTCCCCCACGGACCAGAAGCTCCATCCTGTGGCCTTTTTCTCCAGGAGATTGACCCCTGCTGAGAAGAACTACGACGTGGGTAACCGGGAGTTGCTTGCTGTCAAGTTGGCGTTGGAGGAGTGGAGGCACTGGCTAGACGGAGCAGAGCAACCCTTCATAGTCTGGACAGACCACAAGAACCTGGCTTACATCCAGTCATCCAAGAGGCTAAACTCCCGTCAGGCCAGATGGGCTCTGTTCTTCAGCAGGTTCAAGTTTATTTTAACATATCGTCCTGGCACACGTAATGTCAAGCCTGATGCTCTCTCTCGCCAGGTTTACAGACAATGAAGACTCCAGCAATCCTGAACCTGTTCTGCCCGCTTCCTGTTTGGTGGCGGCTGTTCACTGGGAAATCGAGTCCCTCGTCCGATCGGCACAAGAGTCGGAACCTGGACCGGCCGATGGCCCCCCCGACCTTCTCTATGTTCCCGCAGCCGTGCGGCCGCAAGTGCTCAACTGGATCCACACCTCGCGCTTCTCCTGCCCCCCTGGTATGAACCGTACACTGTCGCTACTGAAGAGGCACTTTTGGTGGCCATCCGTCGAGACTGACGTCCGGGAGTACGTGGCGGCCTGTTCCATCTGTGCCCAAAATAAGGCTTCCCACCGGGCTCCTTCGGGCCTGCTGCGGCCTCTCCCAGTCCCGAGTCGTCCTTGGTCTCACGTGGCCTTGGACTTCGTCACTGGACTTCCTATGTCTGAGGGTAATGACACCATACTCACCATCGTGGACAGATTCTCTAAATCTGCCCATTTTGTTGCATTACCCAAATTACCGTCTGCCAGTGAGACAGCCGACCTCTTTGTCCTACATGTATTCCGTCCCCATGGAATACCTGTGGACATAGTGTCCGATAGAGGCCCACAGTTCATTTCTCGGGTATGGAAGGAGTTTTGTTCTGCTCTGGGTGCCTCTGTCAGTCTCTCATCAGGTTTCCATCCCCAGTCCAATGGCCAGACTGAGAGGACCAATCAGGACCTGGAGGCTGCTCTACGCTGTGTGACATCCCAGAACCCGTCCACCTGGGCAAAACACCTCCCGTGGGTCGAATATGCCCACAATTCCCTCACCTCATCTGCCACCGGCCTTTCACCATTTGAGGCGGCTTTGGGGTACCAACCACCATTGTTCCCGTCTCAGGAAAAGGAGTTAGCCGTCCCGTCAGTTCAGGATAACCTTCGTCGCTGCCGCAAGGTGTGGGTGGACACCCGTGAGGCCCTTCTACGGACAGCAGAGCGTAACAAGAGAGTGGCGGACAGGCACAGGGTAGTCGCTCCCCAGTTCCAGCCTGGTCAGCGAGTCTGGCTCTCCTCCAGCAACATCCCCCTGCGCACTGACTCCCGTAAGCTGTCGCCCCGGTATTTGGGTCCTTTCGAGATCGACTCCATCATCAACCCTTCGGCTGTTCGGTTGAAGCTTCCCCAGGCCATGAGAGTCCATCCTACATTTCACGTGTCCCAGCTGAAGCTGGTCTCCTCCAGCCCTTTGTGTCCGCCTGTGGATCCCCCTCCGCCACCGCGTATTATTGACGACCATCCAGCCTACACGGTGCGGAGACTGCTGGACGTCTGGAGGCGTGGTAGAGGGCTTCAGTACCTGGTGGACTGGGAGGGATACGGTCCCGAGGAGAGGTCCTGGATTCCCCGACGGTTTATACTGGATCCGCAGCTGGTGGCTGACTTCCATAGGGACCACCCTGACAAGCCGGGTGGGTCGCCGGGTGGCGCCCGTTGAGGGGGGGTACTGTTACGGTCCGGCACTGTTGGTCCTGTTCCTGCTTGTTTTCCTTTTCCTTTTTTCCCTGTGTGTGTCTGTCTCCCCCTGCTGTGCAGCCCAGTCAGAGGATCTAGGTCAGGGGGCGTGGCCATTCTCTCTCATGCTCAGTTACATCCAGCTGCAGCTCATTGTCACCAATCAACCAGCAGTTATCTACCCGGGCTGGACACCTCTCCAGCGCCAGTTCATTCCTACACCACCTGTGGTAACTTGGCTCCGTACAGCAATCTCAGTTTAGTTGTTACTCTCTCAGCATTATAGTTGTTTCTGCCACGTTTGTAACCTGTCTCTCCTTCGACCAGATCCCGTCTGTTCCTGCTGCCTGCCTGCCTGCCATTCCCACGCCGCAACCTGCTCATCTGTTGTCTGATATCCTCGTCATCCAGCTCTCAGTACTACTGGCTCTCCACCCCACTCAGCTCCTACCCCGGTCTGAAGCTACTCCACCCTGAACTGTTTCTCTCTGCCAAAACACGCTGAATAAACAACATCCTAATTCACCCTCTTTTGTCCGTGTGTCCGTCTCTGCACCTGAGTCCCCCACCCAGCCTAACAGATAGTAGCAGCAACGTAAAAGAGGGGGTGCGTTGGGGTGTGGTGGGGGGGGACACACAATGCAAATAGTCTGGGTAGCCATGATTAGCTGTTCAGGAGTCTTATGGCTTGGGGGTTGAAGCTATTAAGAAGCCTTTTGGACCTAGACTTGGCACTCCGGTACCGCTTGCCATGCGGTAGCAGAGAGAACAGTCGATGACCAGGGTTGCTGGAGTCTTTGACAATTTTTAGGGCCTTCCTCTGACACCACCTGGTATAGAGGTCCTGGATGGCAGAAAGCTTGGCTCCAGTGATGTACTGGGCCGTACGCACTACCCTCTGTAGTGCCTTGCAGTCGGAGGCCGGGCAGTTGCCATACCAGGCAGTGATGCAACCTGTCAAGATGCTCTCGATGGTGCAGCTGTAGAACTTTTTGAGGATCTGAGGACACATGCCAAATCTTTTCAGTCTCCTGAGGGGAATAGGCTTTGTCGTGCCCTCTTCACGACTGTCTTGGTGTGTTTGGACCTTGATAGTTTGTTGGTGATGCGGACACCAAGGAACTTAAAACTCTCAACCTGTTCCACTACAGCCCTGTCGATGTGAATGGGGGCGTGATCAGTCCTCTTTTTCACCCCTGTAGTCCACAATCATCTCCTTTATCTTGATCACATTGAGGGAGAGGTTGTTATCCTGGCACCACACGGCCAGGTCTTTGACCTTCTCCCTATAGGCTGTCTCATCGTTGTCGTTGATCAGGCCTACCACTGTTGTGTCATCGGCAAACTTAATGATGGTGTTGGATTTGTGCATGGCCAAGCAGTCATGGGTGAACAGGGAGTACAGGAGGGGACTGAGCACGCACCCCTGAGGGGCCCCCGTGATGAGGATCAGCGTGGCAGATGTGTTGTTACCTAACCTTATCATCTGGGAGTGACCCGTCAGGAAGTCCAGGATCCTGTTGCAGAGGGAGGTGTTTAGTCCCAGGGTCCTTAGCTTAGTGATGAGCTTTGAGGGCACTATGGTGTTGAATGCTGAGCTGTAGTCAATGAATAGCATTCTCACATAGGTGTTCCTCTTGTCCAGGTGGGAAAGGGCAGTGTGGAGTGCGATAGAGATTGCATCATCTGTGGATCTGTTGGGGCGGTATGCAAATTGGAGTGGGTCTAGGGTTTCTGGGATTATGCTGTTGATGTGAGCCATGACCAGCCTTTCAAAGCACTTCATGGCTACAGACGTAAGTGCTACGGGTCGGTAGTCATTTACCCAGGTTATCTTAGTATTCTTGGGCACAGGGACTATGGTGTTCTGCTTGAAACATGTTGGTATTACAGACTCAGTCAGGGACACGTTGAAAATGTCAGTGAAGACACTTGCCAGTTGGTCAGCGCATGCTCGGAGTACGCATCCTGGTAATCCGTATGGCCCTGCGGCCTTGTGAATGTTGACTTGCTTAAAAGTGAAATGGAGGGCGAAGGAAAGCTTTGTACGCTTCCCTATGTGTGGAGTAAAGGTGGTCTAGAGTTTTTTCCCTCTGGTTGCACATTTAACATGCTGGTAGAAATGAGGTAAAACGGATGTAAGTTTCCCTGCATTAAAGTCCGCGGCCACTAGGAGCGCTGCCTCTGGATGAGCGTTTCCTGTTTGCTTATTGTCTTATACAGCTCATTGAGTGCAGTCTAAGTGCAAGAATCAGTTTGTGGTGGTACATAGACAGCTACGAAAAATATAGACGAAAAGTATCTTGGTAAATAGTGTGGTCTACAGCTTATCATGAGATACTCTACCTCAGGCGAGCAAAACCTTAGAGACTTCCTTAATATTAGATTTCGTGCACCAGCTGTTGTTTACAAATATACACAGACTACCACCCCTTGTCTTACCGGAGTCAGCTGTTCTATCCTGCCGATCTAGCGAATATCCCGCCAGCTGTATGTTATCCATGTCATCGTTCAGCCACGACTCGAGTGTCTACAGAATATCCTTCGCGTCTGACTCGTTGAAGAAAAAAATCTTTGTCCAATATGAGGTGAGTAATTGCTGTCCTGATATCCAGAAGCTCTTTTTTGTCATAAGAGACGGTGGCAGAAACATTATGTACAGAATAAATTACAAATAACATGAAAAAACACACATAATAGCACAATTGGTTAGCTGGCAGTAAAACTGCAGCCATCTCCTCCGGAGCCATTTTGATCTGTGTCCATTGTGTCCATTGTTATACACTACCGGTCAAACATTTTGGACACACCTTTCACATTTACATAAGTATTCAGACCCTTTACTGAGTACTTTGTTGAAGCACCTTTGGCAGCGATGACAGCATCCAGTGTTCATGGGTATGATGCTACAAGCTTGGCACACCTGTATTTGGGGAGTTTCCCCCATTCTTCTCTACAGATCCTCTTAAGCTCTGTCAGGTTGGATGGGGAGCTTCGCTGCACAGCTATTTTCAGGTCTCTCCAGAGATGTTCGATCGGGATCAAGTCCAGCCTCTGGCAAGGCCACTCAAGGACATTCAGAGGCTTGTCCCGAAGCCACTCCTGTGTTGTCTTGGCTGTGTGCCTAGGATCGTTGTCCTGTTGGAAGGTGAACCTTCACCCCAGTCTGAGGTCCTGAGAGCTCTGGAGCAGGTTTTCATCAAGGATCTCTCCATTCATCTTCCCCTCGATCCTGACTAGTCTCCCAGTCCCTGCCGCTGAAAAACATCGCCACAGCATGATGCTGCCACCATGCTTCACCATAGGGACGGTGCCAGGTTTTTTCCAGACGTGACGCTTGTCAATCAGGCCAAAGAGTTCAATCTTGGTTTCATCAGACCAGAGAATCTTGTTTCTCATGGTCTGATAGTCTTTAGGTGACTTTTGGCAAACTCCAAGCAGGCTGTCATGTGCCTTTGTCTGAGGAGTGGCTTCCATCTGGCCACTCTACCATAAAGGCCTGATAGGTGGAGTGCTGCAGAGATGGTTGTCCTTCTGGAAGGTTCTCCCATCTCCACAGAGGAACTCTAGAGCTCTGTCAGAGTGACCATCGGGTTCGTGGTTACCTCCCTGATCAAGGCCCTTCTCCCCCGATTGCTCAGTTTGGCCGGGCGGCCAGCTCTAGGAAAAGTCTTGGTGGTTCCAAACTTCTTAATTAGACATACTATGATATTTTTTACTTAAATAATTGTCCTTGTTATACACTACTGGTCAAAAGTTTGGACACACCTACTTATTCCAGGGTTTTTCTTTATTGTTACTATTTTCTACATTGTAGAATAATATTGAAGACATCAAAACTTGGTGGTCTAAGGCACTGCATCGCAGTGCTAACTGTGCCACTAGAGATCCTGGTTCGAATCCAGGCTCTGTCGCAGCCGGCCGCGACCGGGAGACTCATGGGCGGCGCACAATTGGCCCAGCGTCGTCCAGGGTAGGGGAGGGAATGGCCGGCAGGGATGTAGCTCAGTTGATAGAGCATGGCGTTTGCAACGCCAGGGTTGTGGGTTCGATTCCCACGGGGGGCCAGTATAAAAAAATTATTAAATGTATTCACTAACTGTAAGTCGCTCTGGATAAGAGCGTCTGCTAAATGACTAAAATGTAAAATGTAAATGTAAAAACAATGAAATAATACATATGGAATCATAAAAAGTGTTAAACAAATCAAAATATATTTTATATGTGCCTTGATGACAGCTTTGCACACTCTTGGCATTCTCTCAACCAGCTTCATGAGGTAGTCACCTAGAATGCATTTCAATTAACAGGTGTAATTGTTAAAAGTTAATTTGTGGAATTTCTTTCCTTCTTAATGCGTTTCAGCAAATCAGTTGTGTTGTGACAAGGTAGGGGTGGTATACAGAAGATAGCCCTATTTGGTAAAAGACCAAGTCCATATTATGGCAAGAACAGCTCAAATAAGCAAAGAGAAACGACAGACCATCATTACTTTAAGACATGAAGGTCAGTAAATACAGAAAATGTCAAGAACTTTGAACGTTTCTTCAAGTGCATTTTTGATATTTTTGGTTCCAACCGCTGTGTCTTTATGAGACGCAGAATAGGTGAACGGATGATCTCCGCATGTGTGGTTCCCACCGTGAAGCATGGAGGAGGAGGTTTGATAGTGTGGGGGTGCTTTGCTGGTGACATTGTCTGTGATTTATTTAGAATTCAAGGCACACTTAACCAGCATGGCTACCACAGCATTCTGCAGCGATACGCCATCCAGTCTGGTTTGCGCTTAGTTGGACTATCATTTGTTTTTCAACAGGACAATGACCCAAAACACACCTCCAGGCTGTGTAAGGGCTATTTGACCAAGAAGGAGAGTGATGGAGTGCTGCATCAGATAACCTGGCAAACCTCCACAAACACCCGACCTCAACCCAATTGAGATGGTTTGGGATGAGTTGGACCGCAGAGTGAAGGAAAAGCAGCCAACAAGTGCTCAGCATATGTGGGAACTCCTTCAAGACTGTTGGAAAAGCATTCCTCATGAAGCTGGTTGAGAGAATGCCAAGAGTGTGTGTAACAGATGTTAATCGTACTCTCCTTGTGTTGTGTTTAGTTCAAAGAAATCACCCCAGCCAGTTGTCCCAGTTTATCGTTATTTATTATCTGTGATTAAATAGGAAACAGCACGTTAGTTGTGCAGGGTTTATGATGTTGATGGCTGTCGATGGTAAAATCCCTTGCATCACATTTTCCTACTAGGGGCATGAACAAAAAAAAAAAATACAATACAAAATATAACGTGTAAATACCTGTGATTAAATATGAAACAGCACGTTAGTTGTGCAGGGCTTAATGATGTTGATGGCTGTCAATGGTAAAATATGTAGCATGAAAACAACTGTGTTAGCAGTGAGCTTATGTGACCATTACATTGGTATATGCTAGCTAACACACTTATAGTGGCTTGCGAAAGTATTCACCCCCCTTGGTATTTTTCCTATTTTGTTGCCTTACAACCTGGAATTAAAATAGATTTTTGGGGGGTTTATATCATTTGATTTACACAACATGCCTGCCACTTTGAAGATGCAAAATTTTTTTGTGAAACAAACAAGAAATAAGACAAAAAAACAGACAATTTGAGCGTGCATAACTATTCACTATTCAAAGTCAATACTTTGTAGAGCCACCTTTTGCAGCAATTACTGCTGCAAGTCTCTTGTGGTATGTCTCTATAAACTTGACACATCTAGCCACTGGGATTTTCGCCCATTCTTCAAGGCAAAACTGCTCCAGCTCCTTCAAGTTGGATGGGTTCTGCTGGTGTACAGCAATCTAAGTCATACCACAGATTCTCAATTGGATTGAGGTCTGGGCTTTGACTAGGCCATTCCAAGACATTTAAATGTTTCCCCTTAAACCACTAGAGTGTTGCTTTAGCAGTATGCTTAGGGTCATTGCCCTGCTGAAAGGTGAACCTCCATCCCAGTCTCAAATCTCTGGAACACTGAAACAGGTTTCCCTCAAGAATTTCCCTTTATTTAGAGCAATCCATCATTCCTTCAATTCTGACCAGTTTCCCAGTCCCTGCCGATGAAAAACATCCCCACAGCATGGTGCTGCCACCACCATGCTTCAATGAGGGGATGGTGTTCTCGGGGTGATGAGAGGTGTTGGGTTTGCGCCATACATAGCATTTTCCTTGATGGCCAAAAAGCTCAATTTTAGTCTCATCTGACCAGAGTACCTTCTTCCATATGTTTGGGGAGTCTCCAACATGCCTTTTGGTGAACACCAAACGTGTTTGCTTATTTTTTTCTTTAAGCAATGGCTTTTTTCTGGCCACTCTTTCGTAAAGCCCAGCTCTGTGGAGTGTACGGCTTAAAGTGGTCCTATGGACAGATACTCCAATCTCCGCTGTGGAGCTTTGCAGCTCCTTCAGGGTTATCTTTGGTCTCTTTGTTGCCTCTCGGATTAATGCCCTCCTTGCCTGGTCCATGAGTTTTGGTGGGAGGCCCTCTCTTGGCAGGTTTGTTGAGGTGCCATATTCTTTCAATTTTTTATATAATGGATTTAATGGTGCTTTGTGGGATGTTCAAAGTTTCAGAGATTTTTTTATAACCCAAACCTGATCTGTATTTCTCCACAACTTTGTCCCTGACCTGTTTGTAGATCTCCTTGGTCTTCATGGTGCCGCTTGCTTGGTGGTGCCCCTTGCTTAGTGGTGTTGCAGACTCTGGGGCCTTTCATAACAGGTGTACAGTGGGGAAAAAAGTATTTAGTCAGCCACCAATTGTGCAAGTTCTCCCACTTAAAAAGATGAGAGAGGCCTGTAATTTTCATCATAGGTACACGTCAACTATGACAGACAAATTGAGATTTTTTTTCTCCAGAAAATCACATTGTAGGATTTTTTGATTTTTTGATGCTCAAATTGATTTTTAATGAATTTATTTGCAAATTATGGTGGAAAATAAGTATTTGGTCACCTACAAACAAGCAAGATTTCTGGCTCTCACAGACCTGTAACTTCTTCTTTAAGAGGCTCCTCTGTCCTCCACTTGTTACCTGTATTAATGGCACCTGTTTGAACTTGTTATCAGTATAAAAGACACCTGTCCAAACTCCACTATGGCCAAGACCAAAGAGCTGTCAAAGGACACCAGAAACAAAATTGTAGACCTGCACCAGGCTGGGAAGACTGAATCTGCAATAGGTAAGCAGCTTGGTTTGAAGAAATCAACTGTGGGAGCAATTATTAGGAAATGGAAGAAATACAAGCCCACTGATAATCTCCCTCGATCTGGGGCTCCACGCAAGATCTCACCCTGTGGGATCAAAATGATCACAAGAACGGTGAGCAAAAATCCCAGAACCACACGGGGGGACCTAGTGAATGACCTGCAGAGAGCTGGGACCAAAGTAACAAAGCCTACCATCAGTAACACACTATGCCGCCAGGGACTCAAATCCTGCAGTGCCAGACGTGTCCCCCTCCCCCTTAAGCCAGTACATGTCCAGGCCCGTCTGAAGTTTGCTAGAGTGCATTTGGATGATCCAGAAGAGCATTGGGAGAATGTCATATGGTCAGATGAAACCAAAATAGAACTTTTTGGTAAAAACTCAACTCGTCGTGTTTGGAGGACAAAGAATGCTGAGTTGCATCCAAAGAACACCATACCTACTGTGAAGCATGGGGGTGGAAACATCATGCTTTGGGGCTGTTTTTCTGCAAAGGGACCAGGACGACTGATCCGTGTAAAGGAAAGAATGAATGGGGCCATGTATCGTGAGATTTTGAGTGAAAACCTCCTTCCATCAGCAAGGGCATTGAAGATGAAACGTGGCTGGGTCTTTCAGCATGACAATGATCCCAAACACACCGCCCGGGCAACGAAGGAGTGGCTTCGTAAGAAGCATTTCAAGGTCCTGGAGTGGCCTAGCCAGTCTCCAGATCTCAACCCCATAGAAAAGTGTTGCCCAGCGACAGCCCCAAAACATCACTGCTCTAGAGGAGATCTGCATGGAGGAATGGGCCAAAATACCAGCAACAGTGTGTGAAAACCTTGTGAAGACTTACAGAAAACCTGTGTCATTGCCAACAAAGGGTATATAACAAAGTATTGAGAAACTTTTGTTATTGACCAAATACTTATTTTCCACCATAATTTGCAAATAAATTCATTAAAAATCCTACAATGTGATTTTCTGGATTTTTTTTCTCATTTTGTCTGTCATAGCTGACGTGTACCTATGATGAAAATTACAGGCCCCTCTCATCTTTGTAAGTGGGAGAACTTGCACAATTGGTGGCTGCCTAAATACTTTTTTTCCCCACTGTATATATACTGAGATCATGTGACAGATCATGTGACCTGTCAGTACATGTCCTGGTAATCCGTCTGGCCCTGCGGCCTTGTGAATGTTGACCTGTTTAAAGGTCTTACTCACATCGGCTACGGAGAGCGTGATCACACAGTCGTCCGGAATAGCTGATGTTCTCATGCATGTTTCAGTGTTACTTGCCTCGAAGTGAGCATAGAAGTAATTTAGCTTGTCTGGTAGGCTCATGTCACTGGGCAGCTCGCGGCTGGGCTTCCCTTTGTTGTCTGTAATAGTTTGCAAGCCCTGCCACATCAGATGAGCGTCGGAGCCTGTGTAGTACGATTTGATCTTAGTCCTGTATTGACGCTTTGCCTGTTTGATGGTTCGTCGGAGGGCATAGCGGGATTTCTTATAAGCTTCCGGATTAGAGTCCCACTCCTTGAAAGCAGCAGCTCTACCCTTTAGCTCAGTGCGGATGTTGCCTGTAATCCATGGCTTCTGGTTGGGGTATGTACGGACAGTCACTGTGGGGATGACGTCATCGATGCACTTATTGATGAAGCTAGTGACTGATGTGGTGTACCCCTCAATGCCATCGGAAGAATCCCGGAACATATTCCAGTCTGTGCTAGCAAAACAGTCCTGTAGCTTAGCATCTGCTTCATCTGACCACTTTTTTATTGACTGAGTCACTGGTGTGTCCTGCTGTAGTTTTTGCTTGTAAGAAGGAATCAGGAGGATAGAATTATGGTCAGATTAGCCAAATGGAGGGCGAGAGAGAGCTTTGTACGCGTCTTTGTGTGTGGAGTAAAGGTGGTCTAGAGTTTTTTCCCTCTGGTTGCACATTTAACATGCTGGTAGAAATGAGGTAAAACGGATTTAAGTTTCCCTGCATTAAAGTCCCCGGCCACTAGGAGTGCCGCCTCTGGATGAGCGTTTTCCTGTTTGCTTATGGCCGTATACAGTTAATTGAGTGCGGTCTTAGTGCCTGCATCGGTTTGTGGTGGTAAATAGATTTACGAAGAATATAGAAAACTCTCTTGGTAGATAGTGTGGTCTACAGCTTATCATGAGATACTCTACCTCAGGCGAGCAAAACCTCAAGACTTCCTTAGATATCGTGCACCAGCTGTTGTTTACAAATATACATAGACCGCCACCCCTTGTCTTACCAGAGGCTGCTGTTCTATCCTGCCGTTACAGTGTATAACCCGCCAGCTGTATGTTATTCATGTCTTCGTTCAGACACAACTCGGTGAAACATAAGATATTACAGTTTTTAATGTCCCGTTGGTAGGATATTCGTGCCTGTAGTTTGTCCACTTTATTATCAAGCAATTTTAAGTTGGTCAATAGTATCGATGGCAAAGGCAGATTAGCCACTCGTCGCCGGCTCCTTACCAAGCACCCCAATCTCCTTCCGCGATATCTCCTTTTATTTCTACTGCGAATGACGGGGATGAGGGCCCTGTCGGGTGTCTGGAGCAAATCCCTCTCGTCTGACTCATTAAAGAACAATAATTTGTCCAGTTCAAGGTGAGTAATCGCTGTTCTGATGTCCAGAAGCTCTTTTCGGTCATAAGAGATGGTAGCAGCAACATTATGTACAAAATAAGTTACAAACAATGCAAAAAAACAAACAAAATAGCACGTTAAGAATACATAAAACTGCAGCCATCCCCTCCGCCGCCATTCTACATTATGTAAGGTTTACATATGAAAGACCTAATGTCTTATACCAGTGTCATGCTTCAAATATCACTGTTGTTGACAACACATATTACCAAAATTAGGGTCCATCGTCCGTCCGTGATATAAATCTCTCGTCCATACACACACACTCAGGGGAAAAAACAAACACACAAAACAAACAGTATTTGGTTAGGAACGTCTTTTAGACGGTTAGGAGTCATTTCTTCTCCATCAAAATATATTTTAATTAATCTATTCAGCTCATCTGTACAGATCAAGATAGCTGATATCGCCACCATTCTCTGTTCCTCCCTGCAATTCCCACATAGCTAAATTCCTTCCAATTGCGAACACAGGAGGTCACATACTGTGGTCACACCCAAACGGCTCATAAATCTGTATGCTCAGATTTATGACTAAGTCACACAAGACAAGTTTGTATCAGTGAAAAATACTAGTATATAACAATAGACAATTATTAAGTAAAAAACAGCATAGTATGTCTAGTTAAACAGCATAGTATGTAATTCATTAATTTCCTCCACACTTCCCATGCCCCTGGAGTTGTCAGATGTATTTTGCTTACGCATGGTTTGTGATGAGGGCATTGTATTGTATTTATTAATCTAGATGTTGAAATGAGATGAGTCAAGGTTACCAAAGTGTTTTTGTTGTGTTCTTTGATGTTATTGACGTAGCTAAAAGGCTTGTAGTATGTGACGTGAATACTCAATTTGGTGTATGGTACACTACATGGCCAAAAGTATGTGGACACATGCTCGTCGAACATCTCATTCCAAAATCATGGGCATTAATATGGGAGTTGGTCCCCCCTTTGCTGCTATAACAGCCTCCACTGTTCTGGGAAGGCTTTCCACTAGATGTTGGAACATTGCTGCGGGGACTTGCTTCCATTTAGCCACAAGAGCATTAGTGAGGTCAGGCACTGATGTTGGGCGATTAGGCCTGTCTCGCACTCTGCGTTCCAATTCATCCCAAAGGTGTTCGATGGGGTTGAGGTCAGTGCTCTGTGCAGGCCAGTCAAGTTCTTCCACACCGATCTCGACAAACCATTTCTGTATTGACCTTGCTTTGTGCACGGGGGCATTTTCGTGCTGAAAGAGGAAAGGGCCTTCCCCAAACTGTTGCCACAAAGTTGGAAGCACAGAATCGTCTAGAATGTCATATTTCCCTTCACTTGAACTAAGGGGCCTAGCCCAAACCATTCATCACTCCAGAAAAACGTGTTTCCACTGCTCCAGAGTCCAATGGCGGCGAGCTTTACACCACTCCAGACGACGCTTGGCATTGTGCATGGTGATCTTAGGCTTGTGTGCAGCTGCTTGGCCATGGAAACCCATTTCATGAAGCTCCCGACAAACAATTATTGTTCTGACGTTGCTTCCAGAGGTAGTTTGGAACTCTGTAGTGAGTTTTGCAATCGAGGACAGACGATTTCTACACACTACGCGCTTCAGCCATCTGCGGTCCCGTTCTGTGAGCTTGTGTGGCCTACCACTTCGCAGCTGAGCCGTTGTTGCTCCTATATGTTTCCACTTCACAATAACAGCACTTACAGTTGACCGGGGCAGCTCTAGCAGGACAGAAATGTGACAAACTGACTTGTTGGAAAGGTGGCATCCTATGACGGTGCCATGTTGAACGTCACAGAGCTCTTCAGTAGGGGCCATGGAGATTGGATGGCTGTGTGCTCGATTTTATACACCTGTCAGCAACGTGTGGCTGAAATAGCCAAATCCACTCATTTGAAGGGGTGTCCACATACTTTTGGCAGTATCATGTATATCAGGTACGTGATACCTACAGTATAGGAAGCCAGTGAATGTGGATGTTATGGAGATCTGATATCAGCCACATGCAGTGGCCAGACTGGAATGAACGTTTAGCTAATTTATTTGTTTTTACATTTTTACAAAATGCACTGATACATCTGCCTCCATTAATATGCAATATGGAAAATGACTAAGCGACCTTACTGATCTTCATAATAGAGGTAATTACATGTAAATTTGCACAGACCTCACAGTTTCTCCTTGGGCTAAAGTGGTAAGAAAAAAAGGACAGGGAGGGAGAGAGGGGAGAAGAGAGGAAGATGAAATCAGCTTAATTTAACTAATATTTCAGTTTAAGGATAAAAGCCTCAGAATAAATGTTGTGTGTGTGTGTGACAGTGTGTGCGTGCACGTATGTGCGCGAACGCGTACCTGTGCGTGAGTTTAAAAATTAACTGAAATGTCTCATATATAACCTTCTAGCTTTTATTAAGTGCAAATGCCTGTTCAGTACCACTTGGTAGCCATGGTGTAGATCAGGGGTCTTCAACCTTTTCTAGCATGAGAGCTACTTTTAAATTATGAAACATATCGCAAGCTACTCATACTTTTTTTCCTAGCTTTCAAATAGGTACTCTTTGTATTTTCCCGAATTCTGTTTTCTCAGTTTTATTTTTCCTAATTTTAGATTCGTTCAGTCTTTCACTCTAAAAATTACAATTATTCATATAGAAACAATGAATTTGGATGTTCTGAGTCCATGTCAATGCTTAAATTACATCAGAAGACCATTTTTGAGGGCTGGAAGAAAAAAATAACTATAACATATATTCTTTAGTGTAATATCCCTTTAATTGCACATTTTGCAAGGGAGGAATGTGCTGGTCTAGCTGTTTTTTGCTGCTGTCATGACAGAGTTTGCAAAACAAGCCTACCCTATTGATAAATAATCATGATATAATTCTGCCAAGTAAGCCTACTTTGCAGTTAACATTTAGAAGAAGCCGGTTATCATTATCGCTAACTGGCTACATACACAAAGTGAATGATAGACAAATGCGGGCCAATATTGCTGGAAATTAAATGGCAGATATTGTGTTACATTTGGCTTTTTAAGCCAATTGTGCCTAACTAGGGGTGGGATAATGTAAATGTGGCTTTGATTGGATAGTAGCCGAGAGCTTGAGGTGTCTGATACTTGCGAGATTGGATTATGACAGTTTGTGGTGGAACTCAGTAAAATCTTTGGAATTTGTTGCATTTATATTTTTGTTCAGTAATACATGTAAACAAGCTACGAAGACAGTGGACAGTTTTTTATATATATATTTTTAACCTTTATTTAACTAGGCAAGTCAGTTAAGAACAAATTCTTATTTACAATGACGGCCTACACCGGCCAAACCCGGACGACACTGGGCCAATTGTGCACCGCCCTATGGGACTCCCAATCACGGCCGGTTGTGAAACAGCCTGGAATCGAACCAGGGGGTCTGAAGTGACGCCTCAAGCATTGAGATGCAGTGCCTTAGACTGCTGCGCCAATCGGGAGCCCATTTATTCCCCACGCGAACATGATAAAACAGGTGTAAAACAGTACAGTGATATTCTTACCTTGAGAGCTCTTTCCCAACAATGTGTGGGAAGTGTGATAGTAATAATAATATACTGTAGATAATAATAGAAAATATAATCATAAAAAAATAAAATATAAAAACACGCAAGAAGCACTATATAGGTTGAAGAAATAAGAGAATTAAAGTATATACATGTCACGCCTACCCCCACTCCGGCGTTGCCGGTCTACTAAGCACCGGTCCTGGCAATCTTCATTACGCACACCTGCTCTCCATCGTTACGCATACCTGGACCTCATCATCACCTTGATTACTCTCTCTTTATTTAGCCCTCAGTAGCCTCAGTCATCAGGCAGTATTGGTTTTGTTCAGTACGCATCTCCTGTTTTGTTTATCTGCCTTTTCTTATCATTAAACGTACCTTCTGCACCTGCTTTCTGACTCCCAGCGTATATATTACAATACAGATCAGTGCCATTACCTTACTCAATGTTCAGGTAGTAGGATATACATGTAAACAGGGCTGAAAAATGACTGGTAGCATGAATATATAAATACTTACAGTGGGGAAAAAAGTATTTAGTCAGCCACCAATTGTGCAAGTTCTCCCACTTAAAAAGATGAGAGAGGCCTGTAATTTTCATCATAGGTACACGTCAACTATGACAGACAAAATGAGGAAAAAATTATGGTGGAAAATAAGTATTTGGTCAATAGCAAAAGTTTCTCAATACTTTGTTATATACCCTTTGTTGGCAATGACACAGGTCAAATGTTTTCTGTAAGTCTTCACAAGGTTTTCACACACTGTTGCTGGTATTTTGGCCCATTCCTCCATGCAGATCTCCTCTAGAGCAGTGATGTTTTGGGGCTGTCGCTGGGCAACACAGACTTTCAACTCCCTCCAAAGATTTTCTATGGGGTTGAGATCTGGAGACTGGCTAGGCCACTCCAGGACCTTGAAATGCTTCTTACGAAGCCACTCCTTTGTTGCCCGGGCGGTGTGTTTGGGATCATTGTCATGCTGAAAGACCCAGCCACGTTTCATCTTCAATGCCCTTGCTGATGGAAGGAGGTTTTCACTCAAAATCTCACGATACATGGCCCCATTCATTCTTTCCTTTACACGGATCAGTCGTCCTGGTCCCTTTGCAGAAAAACAGCCCCAAAGCATGATGTTTCCACCCCCATGCTTCACAGTAGGTATGGTGTTCTTTGGATGCAACTCAGCATTCTTTGTCCTCCAAACACGACGAGTTGAGTTTTTACCAAAAAGTAATATTTTGGTTTCATCTGACCATATGATATTCTCCCAATCCTCTTCTGGATCATCCAAATGCACTCTAGCAAACTTCAGACGGGCCTGGACATGTACTGGCTTAAGCAGGGGGACACGTCTTGCACTGCAGGATTTGAGTCCCTGGCGGCGTAGTGTGTTACTGATGGTAGGCTTTGTTACTTTGGTCCCAGCTCTCTGCAGGTCATTCACTAGGTCCCCCCGTGTGGTTCTGGGATTTTTGCTCACCGTTCTTGTGATCATTTTGACCCCACGGGGTGAGATCTTGCGTGGAGCCCCAGATCGAGGGAGATTATCAGTGGTCTTGTATGTCTTCCATTTCCTAATAATTGCTCCCACAGTTGATTTCTTCAAACCAAGCTGCTTACCTATTGCAGATTCAGTCTTCCCAGCCTGGTGCAGGTCTACAATTTTGTTTCTGGTGTCCTTTGACAGCTCTTTGGTCCTGGCCATAGTGGAGTTTGGCGTGTGACTGTTTGAGGTTGTGGACAGGTGTCTTTTATACTGATAACAAGTTCAAACAGGTGCCATTAATACAGGTAATGAGTGCAGGACAGAGGAGCCTCTTAAAGAAGAAGTTACAGGTCAGTGAGAGCCAGAAATCTTGCTTGTTTGTAGGTGACCAAATACTTATTTTCCACCATAATTTGCAAATAAATTCATTAAAATTCCTACAATGTGATTTTCTGGATTTTTTTCCCTCAATTTGTCTGTCATAGTTGACGTGTACCTATGATGAAAATTACAGGCCTCTCTCATCTTTTTAAGTGGGAGAACTTGCACAATTGGTGGCTGACTAAATACTTTTTTTCCCCACTGTACAAATGGTATCCATGAGTTCATCTGACTCTGGGGAAGTAGATAAATAGCTTAATTCCCGATAATGGACAATTTTCCTGCCTCTGTTAATTGGTGGATTACGAGAAAAGGTGCATTTCATTGTAAAAAAAAAAGAAGCGAAAAAGTTTGGGGAAATAAATCTAGCCTATTCACTACTTTCACATTGTCCATGAACCATGAACGCTACTTTACCCTGGCCATGACGCATTCTGCACCCCCAAAAGGTACCGTCATGATTATTCACTCATTTCCTCTTTCACATCTTGTGACTTAGACAATTCCCTATTTGCATGATTAAACTAAGTAGTTATTTGATGGACATCTCCTTGACATTCTCTTTGTCTTCTTAATATGTGATTAGTCATAAGCCACTCTGTTTCTGTCTGAAGCGGATGCTAAGCTACAGGACTGTTTCGCTAGCACAGACTGGAATATATTCCGGGATTCATCCGATAACATTGAGGAGTTTACCACATCAGTCACTGGCTTCATTAATAAGTGCATTGACGATGTTGTCCCCACAGTGACCGTACATACATACTGTACCCCAACCAGAAGTCATGCATTACAGGCAACATCCGCACTTTAGCTAAAGGCTAATATACTAATGTAATATATACATGTAAACAGGAGTAATGGTGTAATGGTGACCAGTAGCAGGATAACTAGATAGACACTAATAGTGATAGCAATCCATAATCAGTGAACAGCGGCATAATGGCAGTAATACATCTAATCAATAATCATTATAGCAGGTGTGAGGGGTGTGTGTGTGGCATCAGTAATGAGTGTGTATGTGAGTATGTGTGTGTGCGTGTGAGTAAGAGTGACAGTGAAGGTGTGTGTCAGAGTGGGTAGAGGCATGTCAGTGTGAATAGTCTGTGGGAGAGGGACAGCCATAGTTGTTAGCCATTTAACAGTCTTATGGCCAGCGGATAGAATAGTGGATAGCGGATAGTCTGTTTAGGAGTCTGTTGGTCTGAGCCTTGATGCACAGTATGTGGAACTAATGTGAAATTGATAAGATCTAATCATTATGTCTGTCAACTTTCAATGGCACTATCACTGTCACAGAAAGTGTTATATTCGCCTGGATGGTTAAGGTGACAATGAATCTCTTTCCTGTGGACGATTAGACTATGGATTTATTTTTAATTTAAAAAAAAAAATTACCCCCTTTTTCTCCTCAATTTCGAACTTGTCTGATCGCTGTAAATCCCCAACGGGCTCGGGAGGCGAAGGTCGAGTCATGCGTCCTCCGAAACCGCGCTTCTTAACACCCGCCCGCTTAACCCGGAAGCCAGCCGCACCAATGTGTCAGAGGAAACACCGTTCACCTGACGACCGAGGTCAGCCTGCAGGGGCCCGGCCCGCCACAATGAGTTGCTAGAGTGCGATGAGCCAAGTAAAGCCCCCCCCGGCCAAACCCTAACCCAGACGACGCTGGGCCCATTGTGCACCGCCCTATGGGCCTCCCGATCATGGCCAGTTGTGATACAGCCCAGGATCGAACCAGTGCCTTAGATCGCTGCGCCACTCGGGAGCCCCTAGACTATGGATTTCTGAACAAGTTCTTCAATGTGTGTTCAGACTCAACCTCTCACAGCGTGTAAACTAAGGGTAGAAAATCAATGGGAGATAGTGACTTTTTCGCCTCCTCTTTTTTTTAAACCCAGTATCCATTTTTTGCTGCTGTTGGAATTAAAAAGTTAAGACCCTACAAAACTCTTGTGAGTCTGGAAACAAGTCGGGCCTATAATGGGAGCTCTACAAACTGAAGTTGTGAGATTATTTTGCATATTCACTCCACATGAGACTCAATGGGTAATGTGTAGGTTTCACCGTGTGATGAAATAACGAACTAACATTTAATGACTGAACTTTTAGCTTGGGAAGGAGGAGAGGAGGATAAGGACTGAGCAATACTCTTATTAAACCTGAGACGAAACAAGGTCAGGCTTCAAAGTGCTCCACATTGTGAAGCAGTACAAGTACAGCATGTATATTTTATATTTTTCATACCTTACATGTGGAGATACAGTGAAGGCGATTGCTTTGAACAGCGGCGAGCAGTGGTTGCTGAACAGTGGGTGAGCTATTGGTTTAAATGGCTCCCTGGTTGTTCTGCCTTCATCCTTCTCCACTGTACTGTGTGTGTATACATTTGATCTGCAGTGGGTTGGAAAGATTCCTTCTGTACTTTGTGAAGTCTCTCTCTCTCTCTCTCTGTCTGTCTCTCTCTCTCTCTCTTTCTCACACACACACACAGCAGGTGTATTGGGGGAACAGTCTGTTCGCAGGGATACATAAATCGCATTAACACCACCGCTAATTCTATTCTCCTTACAGGGAGGCTGGAGGAAGTTTACACAGCTATTTACAGCATACTTTAGGATGGAGCTGGACTGATCTAAGGTTAGTTTGGCATTTACCCCCTTAACACTAGGATGGCCTGGCCTGGTTGGACACAAACATTTTGATTCTAACAGTCTAATAAATATATTTAATATATGCTATTGAAAAATGTATCCTTTGGTTATGTTTATGAAGGTCTAGGGTATAATTAGAATACAAAAAAAGTTACTATTTCAAATAACACAATAGCATTTTCATTACTTTATGCAACTGTAGGCTATCTGTTGCTGCGTGCTCATGTGCAGGGCCGTAACTACAGTGCCTTCAGAAAGTATTCATACTTTTTGTTAAATTACAGCCTGAATTTAAAATGGATTAAATTGAGATTTTGTGTCACTGGCCTACACGCAATAACCCATAATGTCAAAGTGGAATTATGTTTTTCAATTATTTTACAAATTAATTAAAAATGAAAAGCTGAAATGTTTTGAGTCAATAAGTATTCAACCCATTTGAAATATTTACTACACAACAAACATTTTTTTTTATTTTTTATTTTTTTTCACCTTTATTTAACCAGGTAAGCCAGTTGAGAACAGGTTCTCATTTACAACTGCGACCTGGCCAAGATAAAGCAAAGTAGTGCAATAAAAACAACACAGAGTTACATATGGGGTAAAAAAAACATAGTCAGAAATAGAACAGAAAATATATATACAGTGTGTGCAAATGTAGCAAGTTATGGAGGTAAGGCAATAAATAGGCTATAGTGCAGAATAATTACAATAGTATTAACACTGGAATGCTAGATGTGCAAGAGATGATGTGCAAATAGAGATACTGGGGTGCAAAAGAGCAAAATAAATAACAATATAGGGATGAGGTAGTTGGGTGGGCTAATTTCAGATGGGCTGTGTACAGGTGCAGTGATCGGTAAGGTGCTCTGACAACTGATGCTTAAAGTTATTGAGGGAGATAAGAGTCTCCAGCTTCAGAGATTTTTGCAATTCGTTCCAGTCATTGGCAGCAGAGAACTGGAAGGAATGGCGGCCAAAGGAGGTGTTGGCTTTGGGAATGACCAGTGAGATATACCTGCTGGAGCGCAGACTACGGGTGGGTGCTGCTATGGTGACCAATGAGCTAAGATAAGGCGGGGATTTGCCTAGCAGTGATTTATAGATGGCCTGGAGCCAGTGGGTTTGACGACGAACATGTAGTGAGGACCAGCCAACAAGAGCGTACAGGTCACAGTGGTGGGTAGTGTATGGGGCTTTGGAGACAAAACGGATGGCACTGTGATAGACTACATCCAATTTGCTGAGTAGAGTGTTGGAGGCTATTTTGTAAATGACATCGCCGAAGTCAAGGATCGGTAGGATAGTCAGTTTTACGAGGGCATGTTTGGCAGCATGAGTGAAGGAGGCTTTGTTGCGGAATAGGAAGCCGATTCTAGATTTAACTTTGGATTGGAGATTCTTTATGTGAGTCTGGAAGTTGAGTTTACAGTCTAACCAGACACCTAGATATTTGTAGTTGTCCACATACTCTAGGTCAGACCCGTCGAGAGTGGTGATTCTAGTCGGGTGGGCGGGTGCTAGCAGCGTTCGATTGAAAAGCATGCATTTAGTTTTACTAGTGTTTAAGAGCAGTTGAAGGCTACTGAAGGATTGTTGTATGGCATTGAAGCTCGTTTGGAGGTTTGTTAACACAGTGTCCAATGAAGGGCCAGATGTATACAAAATGGTGTCGTCTGAGGATAAAAAAAACAAATAATAACAATAAAAACTGAACAACTAAAAAGCACCCTAAGGAATAGCAAAGCTAAAAAATATGTGTTTTAAGATCTTTTAAATATGTCCACAGTTTCGGCAGCCCCCCTTAGGTTCTCTGGCAGGCTATTCTAGAGGCTGGGGGTATAGTAACTAAAGGCTGCCTCTCCATGCCTCTTGGTCCAAGACTTTGGGATAATTAAAAAACTAGTGCTAGAGGACCTGAGGGACATAACTTAAAAGCATGTCTGACATGTATTGGGGTGCACACTCATTGATTGATTTAAAAACCAATAGAATAATCTTAAAATTAATTCTAAGACTCACAGGCAGCCAGTGCAGAGACCTTAAAACCGGTGTAATGTGTGCTCTCCGTCTGGTCTTGGTCAGTCCCCGTGCTTCAGCATTCTGTATGTTTAGCAGTTGACCAATGGCTTTCTTGGGTAGACAAGACAGGAGCGCATTACAGTCGTCAAGCCTACTTGTAATAAAAGCATGGATGAGTCTTTCTGTATCAGCCTGAGAGAGAAACGGCCGCACCTTGGCAATGTTCCCCAGGTGGTAAAAAGCTATTTTGATTCGAAAATTTAGTTTAGAATCTAAAATAACACCTAGGTTTTTTACCCAGTGTTTTATCTTTATTGCCCGTGAATTAAAATGTGCGGGCAGATTCTCTCTCTGTGCTTTGGCTCCAACAATAAGTACCTCGGTCTTTTTCTTGATTTAGCTAGAAGAAGTAGTGAGCCATCCAAGTATTTAAATCACTAATACAAACTAATAATTTATCTGTGGAGCTAAAATCCTCTGGTGACACAGAAATGTAAAGTTGTGTATCGTCTGCGTAGCAGTGAAAATCAATGCTGTGCTTTCTGATAATGCTGCCAAGGGGTAACATATATATAAATTGAACAGTATCTGACCATAAATCGAACCTTGTGAAATGCCACATGTGAAATGTATTTTCTCTGAGTTATGTTCACCAAGGGTGACAGAAAACTCTCGACCGGGTTAAATAGGTCCTAAACCAATTTAGAACTGGACCAGAGAGGCTAACCCACCTCTCCAGTCTGTCCAGAAGGACATCATTGTCAACAATGTCGAATGCAGCAACATCAACAATAGAGGATATTTCAATAGAAATCCCCTTGGTAATAATTAGGTCCAGGGTATGGCCGTGGTTACATGTTGGATAAAGTCCATAAAGCTAAAAAGATTCAGAAATTCAATGGCCTTGGAGTCAGTCTCTTTGTTAACATGAATATTTCAATCAACCAACACAATGATTTTATCATACTTGTCAAGGACAATAGTTCAGAGAAATCAGTAAAGAAAGTGGGGCAGTGCTTTGGTGGCCTATACAGGGTTATGGCCAGCACTGGTGGCTGACATTTAAACAGTATAGCATGATGCTCAAAATACCCAAAGTCGGCAAAAACAAAATGTGGAATAAGTCAAGAGGTATGAATACTTTGTATCCGGACCTCTGTATTTTTTTTCTAATAATAATAATAATAATAATAATAATAACAATAATAATAATACATGTTGTACACAATAAAGAAAATAAATTATGGGTCAACATCTAAATAATGAGTGGAATCATGAACAGTGGTTTCTTTGTCATGTTCGCCTGCATCCCCCGGATTTGGCTCCCGGATTTGCCTTTTTAACAGCCCATTCACTTCTCTTTCAAACGGCTAACTCCACCCTCTCACATCACAGGCCGAGGATCTGAGACGTGAAAGGAACTACCCCAGCTCGGAGTCGGCTCAAGTAGCCAGCTAGAGATTCTGCGAAATGCCAGACAAAAGGCAATGTTGAAACAGTCCCACTACTCCTGCCGTGTCTACAGACATCCCCCAAACAAACCAAAAACCAACTCACTGAGACTGAGTGTACAACTGGTAAATAGTCGTTTATAGATGCAGCCAGTCAGGGGCTAGCTGCCGTCAGAGACTTCTATTGCAGTAACGTTGAAAGACTCTGGCTAGTATTCCTTAGCCAGCTAGAAGGACGAAGTAAGAAGCTAACCTTAAATGGAGCCTAACTCAGCAGGAGCAAAAAATAGGCTACTAAGTTCTCATAATACCATTGCTTTACAGAGCAGTACAAGCTACTGAGACAGGCAGTGATGTGGGGCTCAGTGGTGAGGCTGAGGCAGGCTGCAATGCATGGAGGAGGAAGCAGAGGAGACAGAGAGAGAGGAAGCAAGCAGAGAAAAAGAGAGGTTAGTACAGTGATTCCCAAACTTGAGGTTGGGGCCCCATGTGTGGTCCCCTGAGAAAATCTGTACTAATCTTATCAAACAAGATAGGAACTTATTTTTTTTAAAGCTCCAAAAGTATTGGGACAGTGACCCATTTATTAATTTTAGTCAACAAACAGACACACAAATATCATATCCCCAAGACATGCTAACCTCTCACCATTAGAATAATAAGGGAGGTTAGCATTTTTTAGGAGATATTTGTGCGTCTGTAACTTTCTCAATAATTATAATTCACGATTCATTCTGGATTATCCATAACCATGGTATCATCCACATTAATGTAGAAGTGTTTAGAAACATATTCAATTCTTATTTACAATAAAAATGACTCCAAAATGACACAATACGTTATTTACCATTCATTTCTATTGGGCACAAAATAATCTGAAACACAGCCAAAACAAACAGCAAATGCATCCAACAAATGTATAGTCACAAGCTTAATGTAGTCATTGTGTGCTATGAATATGGGACCAAATACTTAACTTTTTATTACTTTAATACACATAAGTGAATTTGTCCCAATACCTTTGGTCCCCTAAAATGGGGGTCTATGTACAAAAAGTGCTGTAATTTCGATATGGATTAAAATACCCTCAAATGAAAGCTGGCAGTCTGCACTTTAACCTCATAGTCATTGTATCATTTCAACAACAAAACAATATGTCACTGTCCAAATACTTTTGGAGCACACTGTATGTTTCAATATGGACATCTCCACATGGCCTATCTTCCCTATAAGCCTACATTAAAATACAATCAAAATGCAAACAATACAGCTCTAAAAATGTCATACGATTTCAATTATATCGGTGGTTGTTCGTCTTAACTCGATTGCCCACTAGAGCTTATAGTTTACCCATTACCCACCTTTTGTAAGCACTACATCACTAATATTAATACAAAATCATAAGTAATATTCTAATAATTCATGTGAATTTGATAATGCGATCATCTGTTTGCTCCGTTGATGTCTTTTTGTTCGGAGCTTGATTAGTAATTCCTAGGAATCCAAATGTGAACGCTATGTAATTTGAGAAAATAAATATCGTAAAGAGTTGATGATTTTATGCAAATTCATAATTACAACTGATCATATCCAGTGGCGATTTTAGCATGTTAATCTTGGTGGGGCAAACTCAACCATTTTTTTTTATATGCATACCAGCGAAGCCACTACTCAATACAACACTAAACAATGCATTAAATGCATTATAACGGTGACAAACTGTGCCCACAAACTGTTAGGGCCTACATAAAGCTGTCGGGGAAGCGGAGCTTACCTTTCAGCATCATGGAGTGAATCCTTACCACCGCTACACCTGGCCATCAGCCTCGTCTGGCAGCGAAACAGTTCATTCAGCCTACTACCTTTTTAAAAGCCATAGTTGATATGGCTGACTTGCTTAAATAAATATGGTTTCTACTGACTCCTTGTGGATTTGTGTAACTCGATAAGAACCGCATTCTCCTTCAATAATAACGAATGGCAACATGAGTTTTGACTTTTGAACCATACACAAACAGTATTACATTTATGTTCAGTAAATTCATAATGTTTGTTTTTATATCATTAACACTTAGCTCTGAGTATAACCAAGTGCAAGCAAACGAGCTGCGACGAGGTAGGCCTATTGGTTCAGCACTTACTAAATGGACAGCGACAGAAATTCAGATAAATATAAGGAGAGAGAGAGAGATTAGCCTACTATTTAAAGTATTGTATTATGTGGTCTAAAAAGGAAAGAAAATACAATCACGAGGATCCACTTTTATAGACAATATACTGACGCACAGACAGCGCATTGCGCAAATAAAACAACCCTCGCAATATGAACTGGAATTACATGGGTCTATTACTGAACTTTTTGTTGAACATAAATATTTGAATGCGAAGAGACTGTCACTGGCAAACATGGTTACAGACCCAACAACGTTATATACTGTAGTATCCCCTCCTCGTGGAGAAAAGCACAAGTTAATTATAATATACAAAGGAAGCAAAACAATTAAATAATAAAATGCCATTTAGCAGACGCTTTTATCCAAAGCGATTTACAGTCATGCGTGCATACATTTTTGTGTATGGGTGGTCCCGGAGATCGAACCCACTACCTTGGCGTTACAAGCCGTGTGCTCTACCAGCTGAGCTACAGAGGACCACCATTATTCTAACATTGCCTAAAATGATGAATAAGTTACTAATGAGATAGACCTACAGCATATAAGCAATATGACAATGGAGATGTACAAATTAACTATGGCATAAGGGAACGATTAGCAGATAAGAGGCAAGTAGTAATTTAGCCTCCTTTAGCAATTGACAGCGACATAATTCAGAACATTGGCTGTTCTTACAGTATTCTCCCTGTACAGTGCACACCAAGTCAGAACAGTAGGCTAAATAACAGGGACACATAAGCAGACATTAATGAGCGAGCTAAGACAGACGTAGTCGATATGCCTATTGTTCAGCACTTTTGAAATGGACAGCGACAGAATTCAGAACATGGGCTGTTCTTACAGTATTCTCCATGTACACCAAGTCAGAACCGTAGGATAAATAACGGGGGCACATTTGCAGACAATGAATGCTCTTACAATATTCGATGATTACTTTTCTCTAAAACAGGCTATAGGCTACATGTGCACCACCAAGTCAGAACAGTAGGCTAAATTCTGAGGGGTTGAGAGACCACATTCTTAGGGTGAGACACATAGGCTACTAACAGTTTACTACACAACATACAGTGTTACTTTCTTAGCTACAGTATGCATATCTCCCTGGCATAGTACATCATTTATGTAGCAGCATACAATACATATTTTTGGACTTGTTGTTGTGCTGTGCTCACTTGAACAGGAACGTGGGGCGGCAGTCCTTCTTGTGGGCAAACAATTACTTTGTCATCAAAGTCTGTCATTCTCTGGATGAAGTCATACTGGATTTACAGCATGGCCAATGCGTTCAACCTTTTCTGGCCCACGGTGTTGTGTGTGAAAGTTTTTATCCTTTTAAGGGTGTTTGTTTTGGATCATGCTTGATGTACCCTTAAAAAGGGGTTGGTCGTCATAATACCTTTGTAGCCTGTAATCTCCTTCACGCACGGTCTCAAAAATACACCCGAAAATGCCTGGGCAGGAGTCGGTCGACTCGTCATGGCCCCGCTGTGCTGTCTCACAATTGCCACACAATTTAATGCATGCTATAAAAATGGCAAGCACATACCTATTCTCCTCCATTTGTTGGATATAAAGGTCATGGCTCTTGGAAAAAGTGATATATTGAAATAGAGATAATCTCTTACATTTTGAGAGTAATTTTGATATGGTAAGTGTTTTGGAAACCTCAGAATCTGCTCTTTCTGACAAAATATAGAAATCAAAACGTTTTAACTGCATGTGACTCTGTAGGAGGATTTGAAAAAGTCTCTTTTTGGCACTCCAGAAAAATAATGACATGTCCTCTTAAAACTGCTTATAACACAAATTCTGTTAGTGATATCAATATTTTAACAACATAGAGTGGCTTGCGAAAGTATTCACCCCCCTTAGCATTTTTCCTATTTTGTTGCCTTACAACCTAGAATTAAAATATATTTTTTGGGGGGGTTGTATCATTTGATTTATACAACATGCCTACCACTTTGAAGATGCAAAATATTTTTGTGTGTGAAACAAACAAGAAATGAGACAAAAAAACTGAAAACTTGATCGTGCATAACTATTCACCCACCCCCTCCAAAGTTAATACTTTGTAGAGCCACCTTTTGCAGCAATTACAGCTGCAAGTCTCTTAGGGTATGTCGCTATAAACTTGGCACATCTGACAAGCAATACGGCAATACGGACTTTCAGCTCCCTCCAAAGATTTTCTATTGGATTCAGGTCTGGAGACTGGCTAGGCCACTCCAGGACCTTGAGATGCTTCTTACGGAGCCACTCCTTAGTTGCCCTGGCTGTGTGTTTCGGGTCGGTGTCATGCTGGAAGACCCAGCCACGACCCATCTTCAATGCTCTTACTGAGGGAAGGAGGTTGTTGGCCAAGATCTCGCGATACATGGCCCCATCCATCCTCCCCTCAATACGGTGCAGTCGTTCTGTCCCCTTTGCAGAAAAGCATCCCCAAAGAATGATGTTTCCACCTCCATGCTTCACGGTTGGGATGGTGTTCTTGCGGTTGTACTCATCCTTATTCTTCCTCCAAACACGGCGAGTGGAGTTTAGACCAAAAAGCTCTATTTTTGTCTCATCAGACCACATTACCTTCTCCCATTCCTCCTCTGGATCATCCAGATGGTCATTGGCAAACATCAGACGGGCCTGGACATGCGCTGGCTTGAGCAGGGGGACCTTGCGTGCACTGCAGGATTTTAATCCATGACGGCATAGTGTGTTACTAATGGTTTTCTTTGAGACTGTGGTCCCAGCTCTCTTCAGGTCATTGACCAGGTCCTGCCGTGTAGTTCTGGGCTGATCCCTCACCTTCCTTATGATCATTGATGCCCCACGAGGTGAGATATTGCATGGAGCCCCAGACCGAGGGTGATTGACCGTCATCTTGAACTTCTTCCATTTTCTAATAATTGCGCCAACAGTTGTTGCCTTCTCACCAAGCTGCTTGCCTATTGTCCTGTAGCCCATCCCAGCCTTGTGCAGGTCTACAATTTCATCCCTGATGTCCTTACACAGCTCTCTGGTCTTGGCCATTGTGGAGAGGTTGGAGTCTGTTTGATTGAGTGTGTGGACAGGTGTCTTTTATACAGGTAACGAGTTCAAACAGGTGCAGTTAATAAAGGTAATGAGTGGAGAACAGGAGGGCTTCTTAAAGAAAAACTAAAGGTCTGTGAGAGCCGGAATTCTTACTGGTTGGTAGGTGATCAAATACTTATGTCATGCAATAAAATGCAAATTAATTACTTAAAAATCATACAATGTGATTTTCTGGAATTTTGTTTTAGATTCCATCTCTCACAGTTGAAGTGTGATAAAAATTACAGACTTCTACATGCTTTGTAAGTAGGAAAACCTGCAAAATCGGCAGTGTATCAAATACTTGTTCTCCCCACTGTAAATGTTTCCTCTTAAACCACTCAAGTGTTGTTTAGCAGTATGCTTAGGGTCATTGTCCTGCTTGAAGGTGAACCTCCATCCCAGTATCAAATCTCTGGAAGACTGAAACAAGTTTCCCTCAAGAATTTCCCTGTATTTAGCGCCATCCATCATTCCTTCAATTCTAACCAGTTTACCAGTCGCTGCCAATGAAAAACATCCCCACAGCATGATGCTGCCACCACCATGCTTCACTGTGGGGATGGTGTTCTCGGGGTGATGAGAGGTGTTGGGTTTGCGCCAGACATAGCGTTTTCCTTGATGGCCAAAAAGCTCGATTTTAGTCTCATCTGACCAGAGTACTTTCTTCCATATGTTTGGGGTGTCTCCCACATGCCTTTTGGCGAACACCAAACGTGTTTGCTTATTTCTTTCTTTAAACAATGGCTTTTTTTCTGGCCACTCTTCCATAAAGCCTAGCTCTGTGGAGTGTACGGCTTAAAGCGGTCCTATGGACAGATACTCCAATCTCCGCTGTGGAGCTTTGCAGCTCCTTCAGGCTTATCTTTGGTCTCTTTGTTGCCTCTCGGATTAATGCCCTCCTTGCCTGGTCTGTGAGTTTTGGTGGGTGGCCCTCTCTTGGCAGGTTTGTTGTGGTGCCATATTCTTTCCATTTTTTAAAATAATGGATTTAAATGGTGCTCCATGGGATGTTCAAAGTTTCTGATATTTTTTTTATAACCCAACCCTGATATGTATGTCTCCACAACTTTGTCCCTGACCTGTTTGGAGAGCTCCTTGGTCTTCATGGTGCCGCTTGCTTGGTGATATCCCTTGTTTAGTGGTGTTGCAGACTCTGGGGCCTTTCAGAACAGGTGTATATATACTGAGATCATGTGACACTTAGATTGCACACAGGTGGACTTTATTTAACTAATTATATATGACTTCTGAAGGTATATGCTTGCACCAGATCTTATTTAGGGGCTTCATAGCAAAGGGGGTGAATACATATGCACGCACCACTTATTACTTACTTACTTACCATTTATTTTGTATAATTTTTTGAAACAAGTTATTTTTTTCATTTCACTTCACAAATTTGGACTATTTTGTGTATGTCCATTACATGAAATCCAAATAAAAATCAATTTAAATCACAGGTTGTAATGCAACAAAATAGGAAAAATGCCAAGGGGGATGAATACTTTTGCAAGGCACTGTACGTGTGTTAAATATACTTATTTAAGAACATTCAAGGATGGAGGGGGGTATGACTTAAAAAATGGCAGAGATATTTCAATTTTAAACAGATTTGGATTCAAAATGACTCGTTCTGCCTTTCTAGTGTTAAAGGGATACTTCAGGATTTTGACAATAACGCCCTTTATCTACTTACCCAGAGTCCGACAAACTCGTGGATACATTTTTTTTGTCTCTGCATGCAGTTTGAATGAAGTTTCTAACTAGCATTTGTGCGATGACTGGAAGTCTACGGTAACTGTTACCATGCTAGCAGATACAGCTAGTTACCATTGGCTTGCGAAACTACCTCAAACTTCCTTCATACTGGATGCAGAGACATACAGTGGGGAAAAAAAGTATTTAGTCAGCCACCAATTGTGCATGTTCTCCCACTTAAAAAGATGAGAGAGGCCTGTAATTTTCATCATAGGTACACGTCAACTATGACAGACAAAATGAGAATGTTTTTTCCAGAAATTCACATTGTAGGATTTTTAATGAATTTATTTGCAAATTATGGTGGAAAATAAGTATTTGGTCAATAACAAAAGTTTCTCAATACTTTGTTATATACCCTTTGTTGGCAATGACACAGGTCAAACGTTTTCTGTAAGTCTTCACAAGGTTTTCACACACTGTTGCTGGTATTTTGGCCCATTCCTCCATGCAGATCTCCTCTAGAGCAGTGATGTTTTGGGGCTGTCGCTGGGCAACACGGACTTTCAACTCCATCCAAAGATTTTCTATGGGGTTGAGATCTGGAGACTGGCTAGGCCACTCCAGGACCTTGAAATGCTTCTTACGAAGCCACTCCTTCGTTGCCCGGGCGGTGTGTTTGGGATCATTGTCATGCTGAAAGACCCAGCCACGTTTCATCTTCAATGCCCTTGCTGATGGAAGGAGGTTTTCACTCAAAACCTCACGATACATGGCCCCATTCATTCTTTCCTTTACACGGATCAGTCGTCCTGGTCCCTTTGCAGGAAAACAGCCCCAAAGCATGATGTTTCCACCCCCATGCTTCACAGTAGGTATGGTGTTCTTTGGATGCAACTCAGCATTCTTTGTCCTCCAAACACGACGAGTTGAGTTTTTACCAAAAAGTTCTATTTTGGTTTCATCTGACCATATGACATTCTCCCAATCCTCTTCTGGATCATCCAAATGCACTCTAGCAAACTTCAGACGGGCCTGGACATGTACTGGCTTAAGCAGGGGGACACGTCTGGCACTGCAGGATTTGAGTCCCTGGCGGCGTAGTGTGTTACTGATAGTAGGCTTTGTTACTTTGGTCCCAGCTCTCTGCAGGTCATTCACTAGGTCCCCCCGTGTGGTTCTGGGATTTTTGCTCACCGTTCTTGTGATCATTTTGACCCCACGGGGTGAGATCTTGCGTGGAGCCCCAGATCGAGGGAGATTATCAGTGGTCTTGTATGTCTTCCATTTCCTAATAATTGCTCCCACAGTTGATTTCTTCAAACCAAGCTGCTTACCTATTGCAGATTCAGTCTTCCCAGCCTGGTGCAGGTCTACAATTTTGTTTCTGGTGTCCTTTGACAGCTCTTTGGTCTTGGCCATAGTGGAGTTTGGAGTGTGACTGTTTGAGGTTGTGGACAGGTGTCTTTTATACTGATAACAAGTTCAAACAGGTGCCATTGATACAGGTAACGAGTGGAGGACAGAGGAGCCTCTTAAAGAAGAAGTTACAGGTCTGTGAGAGCCAGAAATCTTGCTTGTTTGTAGGTGACGAAATACTTATTTTCCACCATAATTTGCAAATAAATTCATAAAAAATCCTACAATGTGATTTTCTGGATAGTTTTTCTCAATTTGTCTGTCATAGTTGACGTGTACCTATGATGAAAATTACAGGCCTCTCTCATCTTTTTAAGTGGGAGAACTTGCACAATTGGTGGCTGACTAAATACTTTTTTCCCCCACTGTACAAATGGTATCCATGAGTTCATCTGACTCTGGGGAAGTAGATAAATAGCTTAATTGCCAAAATCCATAAGTATCCCGATAATGGACATTTTTCCTGCCTCTGTTAATTGGTGGATTACGAGAAAAGGTGCATTTCATTGTAAAAAAAAAAGAAGCGAAAAAGTTTGGGGAAATAAATCTAGCCTTTTCACTACTTTCACATTGTCCATGAACCATGAACGCTACTTTACCCTGGCCATGACACATTCTGCACCCCCAAAAGGTACCGTCATGATTATTCACTCATTTCCTCTTTCACATCTTGTGACTTAGACAATTCCCTATTTGCATGATTAAACTAAGTAGTTATTTGATGGACATCTCCTTGACATTCTCTTTGTCTTCTTAATATGTGATTAGTCATAAGCCACTCTGTTTCTGTCTGAAGCGGATGCTAAGCTACAGGACTGTTTCGCTAGCACAGACTGGAATATATTCCGGGATTCATCCGATAACATTGAGGAGTTTACCACATCAGTCACTGGCTTCATTAATAAGTGCATTGACGATGTTGTCCCCACAGTGACCGTACATACATACTGTACCCCAACCAGAAGTCATGCATTACAGGCAACATCCGCACTTTAGCTAAAGGCTAGAGCTGCTGCTTTCAAGGAGCAGGACGCTAATCCGGACACTTATATGAAACCCCGCTACGACCTCAGATGAGCCATCAAATAGGCAAAGCGTCAATACAGGACTAAGATCGAATCCTACTACGATGTGGCAGGGCTTGCAAACTATCTTTACAAAGGAAAAACCAGCCGCGAGCTGCCAAGCAACGTGAGCCTACCAGACGAGCTAAATGCCTTCTATGCTCGCTTTGAGGTTAGCAACACTGAACCATGCATGAGAGCACCAGCTGTTACGGACGACTGTGTGATCTCACTCTCCATAGCCAATGTGAGTAAGACCTGTAGCCCTTTCCTGCAGTCAAAGACCAAAAGCGCCCTCTTTTGCGTCATGGGTGGAATGTTATTAATAGAGTCGATGTCCGTGCCCCCGCGGAAATCTAATAAGCATCATACAAAAATCCCCATAAAAATCTGTCAGTTTAAGCTAGATATGTTTTTTTTGCATTGGATGCGTCTCAGTCCACCGCATCCGCCGATATCGAAAGGTGATAGCGCTAGAGCGATGTTAGTTAGACCATTGAGACATCCTGAAAATCGGTCTTCTGTGAGAGAAAGATCACGTATTTATTTACCTATTAATAGTTAACTATTAGTATGCTTAACAATAGTAGATACATTTCTTAACTACCAATGCTGTGCCTTTCATAAGGATGGTTCCCTCTAGCTGGTCTGGGCATGTAGTCAAAGACATGGGATAGAGATAAACTTGAGGAACAGATAGACCTGTATTGTTTCAATTTCTCATTGCTTCTGAGTAACCTGGTCACACGGTCAAGACAAAGAGCCTCAGAGTGACCACAGTTTTTCTGTTCATCCTGTCTTTTACTATCTTCCAAGGGCACAGCTGTGTGGAGATATGGGCAGTAACAGAACTAACGTTATCACTTGTTTGTGCGCTATGACCCGATACACATAGCCACAAGAAGAAAACAAGGTAGCTCCTGATCTGCCGGGGAGGGGTGGAACCAGCCATGACTAAGCATTTTTAGGTCCACTATATAAGACGTCAGCATTTCCTGTTTGTTGAGCTCTCACTCTATTCACTTTGGTGTGGGTATTGTGACCAGCTCCCTTATCAATAATTTTTTTAAATAAAGTTAATATCCTGATTGGTGGTTGACCTTGTCTCTCCTCATTATTGATTAAAATATCCACCACACTTCTCACAAAATCGCCTGTAGCGTCCAAACGGTTTGGCCTAGAAACTATAATGACCCCACTATGGAAAGATGAGAATCTCACAAACACGATGGTGTTCTCCGTTTTGGAACCCCCACAAGCGTCTTGGGACTCGTCTGAAGTTGGTACAGCTGATCTGCCAACTTCTGTCTGTAATGTCCGAACAGTTTGGGCTACGCACTAATATGACCCCTCTGTGGAAAGGTGAGACTCTCACGAACACGTACATGGATACTTGGTATGACCTTCTTAAAACAATTCCATATAGCTTAGTCCTCTCCTGTATTCGCTGTTTACCCATGACTGTGTGGCCTCACACGACAGCAAGACAAAGGAACTGATTGTGGACTACAGGAAATGGAGGGGTGAGCATGCCCCCATCCACATCGATGGGGCTGTAGTGGAGCGGGTCGAGAGCTTCAAGTTCCTCTGTGTCCACATCACTAAGGAATTAAAGAGATACTTCGGTATTTTGGCAATGAAGCCATTTATCTACTTCCCCAGAGTCTGTTGAACTCGGATACCATTTTTATGTCTCTGCATCCAGTATGAAGGAAATTAGAGAGAGTTTCGCGTAAGCGAATGCTAACTAGCGTTAGTGCAATGACTGGAAGTCTATGGTATCTACTAGCATACTAGCAGTTACCATAGATTTCCAGTCATTGAGCTAACACTAGTTAGCAATTGCGCTAACCTAGTTAGCAACTTCCTTCAAACTGCATGCAGAGACATAAAAACAGAAATATCTCATTTACATAAGTATTCAGACCCTTTACTCAATACTTTGTTGAAGCACCTTTAGCAGCGATTACAGCCTCAAGTCTTTTTGGGTATGACGCTACAAGCTTGGCACACCTGTATTTGGGGAGTTTCTCCCGTTCTTCTCTGCACATCCTCTCAAGCTCTGTCAGGTTGGATGGGTAGCGTCTCTGCAGAGCTATTTTCAGGTCTCTCCAGAGATGTTAGATCGGGATCAAGTCCGGGCTCTGGCTGGGCCACTCAAGGACATTCAGAGACTTGTCCCGAAGCAATCCCTGCGTTGACTTGGCTGTGTGCTTAGGGTTATTGTGCTGTGGTCCTGAGCAGGTTTTCATCAAGGATTGATATGTACTTTGCTCCGTTCATCTTTCCCTCGATCCTGACTAGTCTCCCAGTCCCTGCCGCTGAAAAACATCCCCACAGCATGATGCTGCCACCACCACGCTTCATTGTAGGGATGGTGCCATGTTTCCTCCAGACGGGACACTTAGCATTCAGGCCAAAGAGTTCAATCTTGGTTTCATCAGACCAGAGAATCTTGTTTCTCATGGTCTGAGAGTCTTTAGGTGCATTTAGGCAAACTCCAAGCGGGCTGTCATGTGCCTTTTACTGAGGAGTGGCTTCCCTCTGGCCTTAGTGACATGTTGACATGATCAGTCCAATCAAAGCCACGGTAGATATAGCGTAAATTGACTTAGTTTTATCTTTGGCCAATGACCTTGTGCCTTCTTGGACGGGCACTTCTACTGTAGACCCAAGGGGGCTTGAACTGCCCAGCCCTCCCTATAGATGCTGCTGTGACGTAGTGTCCCCCTGAGTGACAGAACACTGAGCCAATCACGGTGCAACTAGAGAACATTACCGACGCCTACGCTCTGTTCTTTCGCTGGCTGCCCCTCCACTACAGAAAGCACTGAGCTAGGCTGAAACACCTGCATTTTGGAGCTGCCTTACTCAAAAAAGATATCATGTTTTGTATGCGGCTTCATTAACTCAAGGATTTGTATTTATTTTTTACATTATTTGCAAACTGATATGTGACACGAATTAACACCAGAATAACATGCAAAACAGGCTTTATTATTATTTTTCATTTTTTATTGCTAAACAGGTGGGGCTCAAAATAGGTGGGGCTCTGCCCCATTTGCCCTGAATGACGGGACGCCACCACTTGTGGGTCCATTTCCAACAATGCGGAGTTAAAGATAAAAAATACAAAATAGAAATAGTGACACAAGGAATAAATACACAGTGAATCACAAATAACAATAACAAGTAAAAATAACATGGCTATATACAGGGAGTACCACTACCGAGTTGATGTGCAGGGGTACGAGGTAATTGAGGTAGCTATGTACATATACAGTGCATTCGGAAAGTATTCTGACCCCTTGACCTTTTCCACATTTCGTTACGTTATAGCTTTATTCTAAAATTGATTAAATAAATAAATAAAATTCATTAATCTACACACAATACCCCATAATGACAAAGTGAAAACAGGTTTATATAAACTAGATTGAGGGGGAAAAACTATTTAATCAATTTTAGAATAAGGCTGTAACGTAACAAAATGTAAACAAGTGAAGGGGTCTGAATACTTTCTGAATGCACTATATTTCAAAACGTTATTGAAGTATTTATTACCAAAGTTAATTACCAAAATGACTAAAGATTCCGTTAACTTTGATAAATTACTGGTAGCTTTGCAACCCTAATCATAGTGTACTGGTGGTATACTGTTCCTTCAGAGAGCTGTGTCTATACATTGTTTGTTTGACTGCCGGGGAAAAACTGACAATGTGAGAAGCTACGGTATAAAACAGTGACAGCTCACTCTGGCTTTCTCTTCTGGTTGTCAATTATAATTGACTATTATTCCCAAAGAATTCACAGGAGTTTGCAAAAATGTGCCATGACGTGCATTCACAATCTCACTTATTCATAGGTTAGTCTAGAAATAGAACATTTCATGTGTTGTGTGTTGCAAAGTTTTCGAATTCAAGCCGCTGGCAAGTAAGGGCATCTCTGCAAGTCGAGCCAAACACCAGCCCCTGCTAAGCATTTACATATACAGTAATTCTGTCTCTAAAAGTATGAAATAAAATAAAATAAATAAAATAATGTCAGCTCCATTAATTACAGTTGCGCGTCGAGCTACGACACCCCTTCTTGATCTGGTGGGCTGGTGATCAATGAAGAGGTGAACACGGATCATTAAGACTGAAATTAAATAATTTAAAGATGATTAAATGATGGTCGGTTGTCATGGTCAAAACCTTGTTGCTGTACCACCAGCTTTCATTAAAATATATTTTTAGACGTAACTAGAGAGCAGAGCCAAAATGTACTTTCTTTTCATAATTTTACCCCATTCCCCTCAGACCATGCTCCTTTCATGACCTTACTGTATCATTACTGAAAGATGATACAACATCTTACAGACATACTGATAAAAATACCGTACCATTTCTTACAAAACTATGCAGACAAAATGCCAGAAGGTTGGAATTAGCATCAGGGATGCAGAAATATTCCCATTCCCTTTATTTATTCCATAATTAGCATTAGTGATGCAAGAATATTTCCAGTCCCATCCTATCCATGTGACACAGAGTACAGTTGTGCTGACGGTATGCCAGTAATGATAGGATAGTTACAAGGTGGGGTTAAGTGCTGTCTTTGTAAAGAGATTGCCTAATAGCTGTATAACAGGGGAATACGGGTGGTTAAACATGATCAAAGCAGATATATGGGGTCTGAGGTCATTTAATAATTATGTAGGGTGCAGGGATTAACATGGCCCTATGGAGGGGGGAGTGTGCACTATATATAATACAGGGACATATCAAACGTCAGAGGGCGATAAGCTAAATTAGCCGGAATGAAGGGATAAGAAAGAGGTTATTTAGATGTTCATTGGGCTCACGCTCCGAGACACATCCTGCCATGCTGGATGGTGATTGGTTAATTGTTGGGTGCCCTAACCATATGAGGTGTAACTTACTTTTTTATTCATCACTTTTTCTGTCCGTTGGTTGGTTGGTTGGTTCAGTCATTGATCTATCTATATAGATGCATACATTCATTCGCTAAACACACTTCTGTTCATACGTTCTCAAAAAAAACGTGCATTTGGCAAAATAATTTCCTCCTTTATCCTCCCTAAGCTGTCTAAACCATGGTAGGCTCCCTGGAGCGAACCCAGCTTACTCTACTGTTTTGTAAAGTGTGTGTGTGCATGTGTGCACGCATGTGTGTGTGTGTGTGTGTGTGTTTGCTTGCACGCACGCACAAACAAATAACAGTAAACCGGCAAACAAAAGCCCTGGGGAAAGATATTAGGAATCTATTTAACCACGTTTGTTTTCATCCAACACTCATGAATTCAAATAAACAGGACATTTTGTGTGTTTTGTTGGGCATGAATTCCATTTATAAACGCTTATTACATTAATTAGGCTTCATGCAATTAGGCTACATGCAAATAGGATGGATAGATGCTTTTCTTTCTTCCTTTCTCTTTTCTGATAGTATTCTGTTACTGTCTTTTGTTAAACATTGCCAAAATATGTGGCGATTCTGTGCGTTGACTTCTAATTGGCTTCGAAATCTATTATGAAATGGTAATGAAGGCTGTTAATATGGTAGATAAGAGAATACATTTTGTTTCTCTTGAAAGAATGTGACTGGATTTCTGATTTGGAAAAAATGTAATGTTCGCCCTGAGAAAATAATGAATGAAGCACACTCCGTTTACCCTTCAAAAGACATATCAAATTTGACTTGAGTGTCAATAAGTTGTGTGTGTGTGCGTGCACGCGACTGAGGGTCTGTGTGAATATCTCCTCTGGGAGTATTGAGTGTCACATCATCAGCATTCCCCTCATGTTTCCACATCCTGTTTGTAGCAGGAAGCTCCAGGGAATGGGGACAGGTTATGGGAGAACACAACCTTTATTGATTTAACCACTTAAATGTAGGGTCCCCTAAATAGGTACCATATATGGGCATATGGCCATAAAAGGGCAGGTCACACCCACGAGCCCATTTCAAGATGGCTGCAACTCACGGTCCATTAATGTGGAGAAGCTAAAACTATATAAATATTGAACAACGTTGATATGTGGTGAAAGCGAAGCCTCCACAGATGATAAGGATATGTTATTTGTCAGCCTGTGACCTACCATTATCGATTCACAACCCAGAGCGTCAAGAAGTTAATTTAATACTTCGTTTTCACTAAACAAACACCTTACAAGGTAAGCTTCAACTTAGTCTGTGTTTGAGCTACAGCACATGGGGGGTGTCAAATGAATCGGTAGGTTCTTACAAACAAAAGTATCCTATTGTCAATGTTCTCCAATAATGTATGGCTGAACTAGAACATCAAATGTCAACCCAGTGACTACATCTTTCCACACAAAACCGACCTGTGCTATAGCGTTAGACTGGGGAGCGGGTAAAATTAAAGATGGACAGTTGTTAAGCCAGTAAGATAATATTTACAGTCATATCAGATGACATGAGTGGGACTAAGTAGGACTTGAGTAGCTTTTGCATAATGCCGCCCATTGCTACCTGCATTGTGAAAGGACGCACTCAGAACGCACAGAGCGCATCATAATATTTTGAACGGATTCTTTCATCGCTTTGGCATAAAAATGGCTTATCAGGGATGTAAAAAGAAAGGGAAAAACCAAGCAAACTACCCAACAGGGGGGGTAACAAGATGACAAAAGCCAGATATACCGAGAAAGAGGCTTTGGAGGAAATGCTTAGTGAGTCAGACACAGATGATGGGAGCGACCTGGACCTAGATGACTCTGGCTGAGAAAAACGTTTTTTATAAGGATTGGATTCTGTTTTAGATCTGTAAGTAAATAACTTTCTATCGTTTACTGTATGTATTTAGTACTTTTTATATAGTTGTGGGCTGCTTCCTTTTGTTTTGTATTTCCAGTATAACGGTGTCCTGTCCTGTGTATCCTATATCCTGTGTATCATTCTAAAGTAGTTACATATAGTATATATATATATTTCACATTAGTTTGCTGGTAAAATTTGGATATATTCTGTGTCCCACTGTTCTGTGTCCCACTGTTCTGTGTCCCACTGTTTGCATTGTATAGGCTAGTATATTGCTTTTACATTGTAGTAATGTCATGTTGTCATAGTTGTGGTCTGCTTTTTTGTGTTTTGGACTGTATGTATAGCTTACACCCAGCATAGGCCTATGTAACTGTGTACTGTTTGTACAATATTTCAAATTAGTTTTCCACTGGGAGGCAAGGGCTTAGGCATGAGTGGGAATGGGTAGACACTGGCCCTGCCATGCCCAAATAAAATAAAACATTACTACAAAAATACTCCTCAGCAACTCCTTAGAATGGGTGTTATCTTTTAGTATATTGCTTTTACATTACAGTAATGTCGTTTGTAAAATTAGTTAAATCAATTTTTATTTGTCACATACATGTTTTTAGCAGATGTTATATTGGGTGTAGCGAACTGCTTGTGCTTCTAGCTTCAACAGTGCAGTAATATCTAACAAGTAATATCTAACAATTTCACAACATATACCCAATGCACACAAATCTACTAAGGAATGGAATTTAAGAATATATACATATATGGACAAGCAATGACAGAGCGGCATGGACTAAGATACAGTAGAATATTATAGAATAGAATACAGTATATACATATGAGATGAGTAGTGCAAGATATGTAAACATTATTAAAGTGACTAGTGTTCCATTTCTTAAAGTGGCCAGTGATTTCAATAGGCAGCAGTAGCCTCTAATGTAATGTGCTAGTGATGGCTATTTAACAGTCGGATGGCCTTGAGATAGAAGCTGTATTTCATTCTCTCGGTCCCAGTCAACTGTAATGATGTGTATCTTAAAGCAATATTGATCCTTTATATTCCTTTATTCCTGCTGTCTCTACTGATGGTTCAAGCTCCACCACTCCACAAAGGAGCAGCGGGGGGGGTGATATATATATACATACATGGGACTGGCGAAGGTATTAAGACTAGTTTACTAGTGGAGCAAGTCCCCGCTCTACCGATTCAAGTTACCCGCCTCCATCATGAGTGAAACCCGTTTCTTGGCCATCAACCGTACTCTTCAAAAGTGACCCACAAAAGGATCAGGAGAATGACCAGAAGAATGGGACTGCAGGGTATGATGGCTTCCACATCTTGCAAGAGTCAAGCCTGATTACATTTATAATGTATATCTGTTTTTATTATTTTTCTTGCAAATAGTTCTTATTAATGTGGGACCAATACCTTTTAGGCTTATTCAATGTGTAATAGCAGTGGAATTGCCCCATTCGGACACTTTGGAGAGGTTGAAAGGACACTTGAATGTCCCCTGGATGTCCCCTGACACCACCACAATGTTTAAGAGAGGTTGATATTGTAGAAATTGTGTCTTTATGGTGACCAATAACTTTAGGCTTATTCAATGTGTAATAGCAGTGGAATAAACTAATTTACATACTTAGGACACTTTGGAGAGGTTGAGGGGACACTTGGAGATGTCCATCGACCGCACCTGACACCCCTTAATAAACGTCTGTAAAGTTCTAGCTGTTGTGTCCATTAATCCCATTTTTTTAGCAGAAGTTTTTGACTTGTTGTGGAAGCAATTTGTTCAAGTTATCTTTATTGTCCCAATTGGGAAATGTGTTGTGCAGTCAGGGTTCAACAATAAAAAACAACAACATTAAAAACAAGCATACAACCAATATACACATAACATGAAACAATGAGATCGATAAAAAGGAACATTCATTGTGCAAAAGTGCAGAAATAGACATTTAACTTCATGTGCAGATTCAGAAAGTTTATGGGCAGGAACAGGCCGGGCCGGGCTGGCGACGCGCACCATTGGCTTGGTGCGAGGGGCAGGAACAGGCCGGGCCGGGCTGGCGACGCGCACCATTGGCTTGGTGCGAGGGGCAGGAACAGGCCGGGCCGGGCTGGCGACGCACACCATTGGCTTGGTGCGAGGGGCAGGAACAGGCCGGGCCGGGCTGGCGACGCGCACCAAAGGCTTGATGCGGGGAGCAGGAACAGGCCGGGCCGGGCTGGCGACGCGCACCATTGGCTTGGTGCGAGGGGCAGGAACAGGCCGGGCCGGGCTGGCGACGCGCACCATTGGCTTGGTGCGAGGGGCAGGAACAGGCCGGGCCGGGCTGGCGACGCGCACCAAAGGCTTGGTGCGGGGAGCAGGAACAGGCCGGGCCGGGCTGGCGACGCGCACCATAGGCTTGGTGCGGGGAGCAGGAACAGGCCGGGCCGGGCTGGCGACGCGCACCATAGGCTTGGTGCGGGGAACAGGAACAGGCCGGACCGGGCTGTGGAGACGGACTGGAGGTCTGGAGCGAAGACCTGACACAACCCGTCCTGGCTGAATGCCTATTTTTACACACTCTGTGTGAGGCATCAGCACAGGACGTACAGGGCTGTGTACTCGTACTGGCACTACAGCACGTGGCACTGGCGCAGGATATCCGGGACCGAGGAGGGGCACTGGAGGCCACGAGCGTTGAGCCGGCACACTCCGTCCTGGCTGCATGCCCACCTTAGCACGACACGTGCGTGGTGCTAGCACAGGACGTACAGGACTGTGCCGGACCACTCGCGGCACAGTACGCAGCTCCGCATACCTCGGAACCTGCCCAGTCTCACGCTGCCTAGCCTGAGTACGGGGAGTTGGCTCTGCTCTACCTCTAGGCTCCGCCAACCTCCCTTCTAGCCCCCCAAACCCGGTGGCCTCCTCTCCTAATCCACAAACTCGCCCAGTAGCTGCCTCCAGCAGCCCCGTCGTCCATGCCGTGTGCCCCCCCCCAAAAAATGTATTGGGGGTGCCTCTCGCCTGTCCGACGATGGCCCGGTTGGCGCCGCTTCTCCTCTCCTGCCTGGGTCTCCCCCTTCATCGCCCTCCGGTAACAGATGGCCTCCTCCTCCGTGATCTGCCCCCGACCGAGGAGGACAGCCACTAACGTTACCTCCGGCGTTTGCTCCTGGACACGCTGCTTGGTCCTGTATTTGTGGGATCTTCTGTCACGATCGTCATAATGATTGGACCAAGGCGCAGCGTGATATGCGTACATCTCTTTAATAGTGTACTAGCAACACGATACAAAATACAAAACAACAAAACGAAACGTGAAGTCCTCGGTCATGAACACAAACCAACACGGAACAAGATCCCACAAAACACAAGTGCACAACAGGCTGCCTAAGTATGGTTCCCAATCAGAGACAACAAGCAACAGCTGATTAACGTTGCCTCTGATAGAGAACCACCCCGGCCAACATAGAAACACATAACCTAGAACAGAACATAGAAAATGAAACATAGACACTACACAAAGAAACTAACACCCTGGCTCAACATACAAGAGTCCCCAGAGCCAGGGCGTGACACTGATTTGGCCTAGTTTTTTGGCTTGGGGGTGTGGTTTGATGTGGATGTTTCTTGGGTGTGTCTTTGCCGTTCAATCACAACAAACCAAGGGCAGTAGCATAGTGACAGCAAGGTAACCAAATCTAGCTTTGCAATGGAGAAATTTTCTGAAGTTGAGGACTTCTCGCCATCTGAAGAAGGTCAGCTAATTCAGTTCTATGTGTAGGGTAAGGCTTGTGCTGACCTTGTGTTTAGCCAAGCTGACAGCAGCAAGCTAGCAAAGCTTGGGGATAGCTGCAGCTGGCTAGCCTATCGAGTTGATATTTCTCTGTCAAATCACAGTTATGCCAAGATGGCTAGAGCCAGTGTCTGGAATGCATTTCATAAGACACTTGTTCTACAACACCTTGCTACAAATGTAGCTTGCAACTTAGTTTCAAAGTTTAATCATGTCATGTTAAGACATGTTACCGTGTAAATGGTATTAACTGCGAGTTGAATGCCAGGTCTTCTGTCAGCTGTCCTCAACCTCAATATTCTATAACTGTCTAGTTCTGTCTCGTCTCTCCTTATGTTAGATCTTTTCCGGGTGACAAATCCCAGAACTACCAATATGTGGACATTGCACAAACATCGCCAAGCTTGAGTGGAGATATATTTATCAGCTGGTTTTGACAGTTTGCCTCAAAACCAGATATTCAAACATTTAAAATCTAATTTTATTGAACACATACACATATTTAGCAGATATTTTTGCGGTGTAGAGAAATGCTTGTGTTCCTTGCGCCAAGAGTACAGTAATATCTAACAATACACAAATCTAAAAACTCAAAGAATGGAATTAAGAAATATAGAAATATTAGAACGAGCAATGTCAGAATCTGTAATATATACAGTGCCTTCGGAAAGTATTCAGACCCATTGACTTTCCACATTGTTACGTTACAGCCTTATTTTAAAATTGATTAAATAAATAAAAACTCCTCAGCAATCTACACACAATACCCCATAATGACAAAGCGAAAACAGGTTTATAGAAATTTTGCAAATTCATAAAAACAACCAAACAGAAATACCTTATTTACATAAGTATTCAGACCCTTTGCTCTGAGATTCGAAATTGAGCTCAGGTGCATCCTGTTTCCATTGATCATCCTTGAGATGTTTCTACAAGTCGAAAGTTTACATACACTTAGGATGGAGTCATTAAAACTCGTTTTTCAACCACACCACAAATGTCTTGTTAACGAACTATAGTTTTGGCAAGTCGGTTAGGACATCTACTTTGTGCATGACACAAGTAATTTTTCCAACAATTGTTTACAGACAGATTATTTCACTTATGATTCACTGTATCACAATTCCAGTGGGTCAGAAGTTTACATACACTAAGTTGACTGTGCCTTTAAACAGCTTGGAAAATTCAGGAAAATGTCATGGCTTTAGAAGCTTCTGATAGGCTAATTGACATCATTTGAGGTGTACCTGTGGATTTATTTCAAGGCCTACCTTCCAACTCAGTGCCTCTTTGCTTGACATCATGGGAAAATCAAAAGAAATCAGCCAAGACCTCAGAAAAGAAATTGTAGACCTCCACAAGTCTGGTTCATCCTTGGGAGCAATTTCCAAATGCCTGAAGGTACCACGTTCATCTGTACAAACAATACTATGCAAGTATAAGCACCATGGGACCACGCAGCCGTCATACCGCTAAGGAAGGAGATGCGTTCTGTCTCCTAGAGATGAACGTACTTTGGTTGCGAAAAGTGCAAATCAATCCCAGAACAACAGCAAAGGACCTTGTGAAGATGCTGGAGGAAACAGGTACAAAAGTATCTATATCCATAGTAAAACGAGTCCTGTATCGACATAACCTGAAAGGCTGCTCAGCAAGGAAGAAGCCACTGCTCCAAAACCACCATAAAAAAAAGCCAGACTACGGTTTGCAACTGCACATAGGAACAAAGATCATACTTTTTGGAGAAATGTCCTCTGGTCTGATGAAAAAAAAATTGAACTGTTTGGCCATAATGACCATCGTTATGTTTGGAGGAAAAAGGGGGTTGCTTGCAAGCCGAAGAACACCATCCCAACCGTGAAGCACGGGGGTGAGAGCATCATGCTGTGGGGGTGCTTTGCTGCAAGAGGGACTGCTGCACTTCACAAAATAGATGGCATCATGAGGAAGGAATTTTGAAGCAACATCTCAAGGTGTCAGTCAGGAAGTTAAAGCTTGGTCGCAAATGGGTCTTCCAAATGGACAATGACCCCAAGCATACTTCCAAGTTGTAGCAAAATGGCTTAAGGACAACAATGTCAAGGTATTGGAGTGGCCATCACAAAGCCCTGACCTCAATCCTATAGAACATTTGTGGGCAGAACTGAAAAAGCGTGTGCAAACAAGGAGGCCTACAAACCGGACACAGTTACACCAGCTTTGTCAGGAGGAATGGGCCAAAATTCACCCAACTTATTGTGGGAAGCATGTGGAAGGCTACCCGAAACGTTTGACACAAGTTAAACAATTTAAAGGCAATGCTACCAAATACTAATTGAGTGTATGTAAACTTCTGACCCACTGGGAATGTGATGAAAGAAATTAAAGCTGAAATAAATCATTCTCTCTACTATTATTCTGACATTTCAAATTTTTCAAATAAAGTGGTGATCCTAACTGACCTAAGACAGGGCATTTTTTACTAGGATTAAATGTCAGGAATTGTTTTATGTATTTGGCTAAGGTGTATGTAAACGTCCGACTTCAACTGTAGATTGGAGTCCACCAGTGGTAAATTCAATTGATTGGACAAGACTCCACAGTTGACAGTGCATGTCAGAGCAAATACCAAGCCATGAGGTCGAATGAATTGCCAGTAGAGCTCCGAGACAGAATTGTGTCGAAGCACAGATCTGGGGAAGAGAACCAAAAAAAATTATGTAGCATTGAAGGTCCCAAAGAACAGAGTGGCCTCCATCATTCTTAAATGGAAGAAGTTTGGAACCACCAAGACTCTTCCTAGAGCTGGCCGCCCGGCCAAACTGAGCAATTGGGGGAGAAGGGCCTTGGTCAGGGAGGTGACCAAGAACCCGATGGTCACTCTGACATAGCTCTAGAGTTCCTCTGTGGAGATGGGAGAACCTTCCAGAAGGACAACCATCTCTGCAGCACTCCACCAATCAGGCCTTTATGGTAGAGCGGCCAGACGGAAGCCACTCCTCAGTAAAAGGCACATAACAGCCCGCTTGGAGTTTGCCAAAAGGCACCTAAAGACTCTCAGACCATGAGAAATAAGATTCTCTGGTCTGATGAAACCAAGATTGAACTCTTTGGCCTGAATGCCAAGCATCACGTCTGGAGGAAACCTGGCACCATCCCTACGGTGAAGCATGGTGGTGGCAGCATCATGCTGTGGGGATGTTTTTCAGTGGCAGGGACTGGGAGACTGGTCTGGATCGAGGCAAAGATGAACGGAGCAAAGTACAGAGAGATCCTTGATAAAAACCTGCTCCAGAGCGGTCAGGACCTCAGACTGGGGCGAAGGTTCACCTTCCAACAGAACAACGACCCTAAGCACACAGCTAAGACAACGCAGGAGTGGCTTCGGGACAAGTCTCAATGTCCTTGAGTGGCCTTGCCAGAGCCCGGATTTGAACCCGATCGAACAGCTCTTGAGAGACCTGAAAATAGCTGTGCAGCAACGCTCCCCATCCAATCTGACAGAGCTTGAGAGGATCTGCAGAGAAGAACAGGAAAAACTCCCCAAATACAGGTGTGACAAGCTTGTAGCGTCATACCCAAGAAGACTCGAGGCTGTAATCAATGCCAAAGTTGCTTCAACAAAGTACTGAGTAAAGGGTCTGAATACTTATGTAAATGTCATTTTTCATTTATTTTGTATTTTTTATAAATTAGCAAACATTTCTAAAAACCTGATTTTGCTTTGTCATTATCGGGTATTGTGTGTAGATTGATGAGGGGAAAAAACAATTTCATCAATTTAAGAACAAGGCTGTAATCTAACAAAATGTGGAAAAAGTCAAGTACTACTCATTCAAGGGTTTTTCTTTATTTGTACTATTTTTTACATTGTAGAATAATAGTGAAGACATCAAAACTACAAAATAACGCATATGGAATAATGTAGTAACCAAAAAAAAGTGTTAAATGAATCAAAATATATTTTATATTTGAGATTCTTCAAATAGCCACGCTTTGCCTTGATGACAGCTTTGCACACTCTTGGCATTCTCTCAACCAGCTTCATGAGGTAGTCAGTCACCTGTAATGCATTTCAATTAACAGGTTTGCCTTCTTAAAAGTTAATTTGTGGATTTTCTTTCCTTCTTAATGCGTTTGAGCCAATCAGTTGTGTTTTTGACAAGGTAGGGGTGGTTATACCGAAGATGGCCCTATTTGGTAAAAGACCAAGTCCATATTATGGCAAGAACAGCTCAAATAAGCAAAGAAAAACCACAGTCCATCATTACTTTAAGACATGAAGGTCAGTCAATAGGGAAAATGTCAAGAACTTTGAAAGTTTCTTCAAGTGCAGTCGCAAAAACCATCAAGCGCTATGATGAAACTGGCTCTCATGAGGACCGCCACAGGAATGGAAGACCCAGAGTTACCTCTGCTGCAGAGGATAAGTTCATTAGAGTTACCAGCCTCATAAATTGCAGCCCAAATAAATGCTTCATAGAGTTCAAGTAACAGACACATCTCAACATCAACTGTTCAGAGGGTACTGTGTGAATCAGGCCTTCATGGTCGAATTGCTGAAAAAAAAAACACTACTAAAGGACACCAATAAGAAGAAGACACTTGCTTGGGCCAAGAAACATATGCAATGGACATTAGACCGGTGGAAATTTGTCCTTTGGTCTGATGAGTCCAAATTGGAGATTTTTGGTTCCAACCGCCGTGTCTTTGTGAGACGCGGTGTGGGTGAATGGATGATCTCCGCATGTGTATTTCCCACCATAAAGCATGGAGGAGGTGGTGCTATGGTGCTTTGCTGGTGACACTGTCTGTGATTTAATTCAAGGCACACTTAACCAGCCAAGAGTGTGCAAAGCTGTCATCAAGGCAAAGGGTGGCTATTTGTTTAACACTTTTTTGGTTACTACATAAAAACAACATTTTTGTCATTTAGCAGACGCTCTTATCCAGAGCGACTTACAGTTAGATTTTTTTTTCATACTGGCCCCCCGTGAGAATCAAACCCACAACCCTCGCGTTGCAAACGCCATGCTCTACCAACTGAGCTACATCCCTGCCGGCCATTCCCTCCCCTACCCTGGACGACTTGTGCGCCGCCCCATGGGTCTCCCAGTCGCGGCCGGCTACGACAGAGCCTGGATTCTAACCAGGATCTCTAGTGGCACAGCTAGCACTGCGATGCAGTGCCTTAGACCACTGCGCCACTCGGAAGGCCTACATGATTCCATATGTGTTATTTCATAGTTTTGTAATTTTTTTTATAAATCAAGACAAACCCCTGAATGAGTAGGTGTGTCCAAACTTTTGACTGGTACTCTATGTGTGTGATGGGATGTATAGACAATATAGACAGTGTATGGATAGAATATGTAGTATATCCGAAGAATAGTACACAGTACATATGAAGTGGGTTAAACAGTATGTAAACGTTATTAAAGTGACCAGTGTTACATGACTATGTACATAGGGCATTATGTACATTTGTTATATGACAGAGTACAATGAGTGGAAATTTAGCTAAACAGAGACTGATAACCAGGCTAGGGTCCAGCAGAACTACAGACAGATGTGAGATGCAGGAGGATGGCACTCTTCTCATACCACTCTGTAGGCTACTGAACATTGCAATTGCTGAATTTATGTAGATATTCTAAACAAAGTGTTTTGATAACTTTCAAGTGTCATATTGCCATGTAGAATAAATCATTGAGTCGATGTGCAGGGGTATGAGGTAAAAATGTACATATAGGTAGGGGTAAAGTGACTACAGGATAGATAAAAAGCAGTAACATCGTGTGTGATGAGTCAAAAACGTTAGTGCAAAAGGGGTCAATGTAGATAGTCCGGGTAGCTATTTAGTGAACTATTTAGCAGTCTTATGGCTTGGGGGTAGAAGCTGTTCAGTGTCCTTTTGGTTCCAGATTTAGTGCATTGGTACCACTTGCCACCACTTGCCAAGTCTTTGACCATTTTTAAGGCCTTCATCTGACACCACCTGGTAAAGATGTCCTGGATGGCAGGGAGCTCGGCCCCTTTTTGAGGATCTGAGGGCCCATGCCAAATCTTTTCAGCCTCCTTAGGGAGAAGAAGCGTTGTCGTACATTTGTCACGACTGTTTTGGTGTGTTTGGACCATGTTAATTCCTTAGTGATGCGGATACCGAGGAACTTGAAGCTCTCGACCCGCTCAACTACAGCCCTGTTGATGTGGATGGGGGCATGCTCGGCCCTCTGTTTCCTGTAGTCCACGATCAGCTGTCTTTCATCTTCATCCAGTAGCCCTAAAGGAATTATATCTGCTTTCTTTGTCATTATATCTGAGTATTTGTGAGGTGACTCATTTGCAGAGGCAGGTAGCAACCAATCAGAGCTCAGAACTGGGGGAGGATGTCCAGAGCCCCATGACCTGATGACCTCAGCCTCCTTGGAGCCAGTGGGATGGGTGAAGCACAAGTTATAGTGGACCCACAGCTGCTACAGTGAAACTGTAGCGAAGAAACGTCTCTTGTTAACATCCATGCAGATACAAAGCAGAATGGGTGATTGTTCGTCTCAAGTGAAATGAGCAGAGATAGATTACCTTTAAGACATGGCAGATAAGAGCTTTCCAGTGGGGAACCCCAATAGAGACTACATGCACAGTACATGACATGACAGATTACTTTTACAGCCATAGCCTAGAGCAGGGTTTTTAAAACTATGGGTCGTGACCCAAAGTGGGCCCTGGGCATGTGAGAGGTGGGTCACGAGTTATGAGAATACATCTAGTCACAGACTATTTCTTCTTAAGATGGACGTTGGAGGACGATTTGGGTCACGGGAGGATGGACTATTTCTCATTAGTGTCTCGAGCTGAAAACGTTTAAGATCTCCTGGCCTAGAGCAGGGTTTCCCAAACTCAGGCCTGGGGCCCCTCCTGGGTGCACGTTTTGGAGATAGCCCGCAGTGTTGGCAGAGGACACGGAGCCATGATGAAAACCAGTATCTCGTCATTGGTTTGCCAGCATTAGTGATGAATAATGGAACGCCCGGCCTGGGAAGTGGTCGCCATTGCGTAACATGGATGAGAGGACAGAAAGCAGTGTTAGTTTGAGCATTGATACCTGGCATACCTTTACCCTTCCTATTAGTTTGGGAATGTTTTACCAACCTGGTGAACATGGGAGTGTCCATAATTAAATCAGAAAATCATGAGATCATGCAATGATTGAAGAGAAAGTAATATGAAGTGTTTTCTCAAACAGTAAAAAACTTGTAGAAAGCCATGAGATGACTGCCTCTAATAAAATCATTGTACGAGCCAAAACACCCTTCCCTTAACACGAATCAATTTTTTGCATAGAGTGAAGGTAACCCTTGTCATTGCCTGAAGATTGCTCTTTTGAAGCCCATGAGGCAAAAAGAGATGTCATCTTGGTTTATGAGGATATTCTACCTATGCAAAATAGCTAAAGGACCACAGGCTGACAGAATCATGATCATATAGCAATACTGCAAGAACTCAGGTAGGTTTCACAATCCCAGAATAAATAAATTGTAACATCATAGCAGCAGAGGATCAGAGTGAAGCCAGGATCAATTGAGAAGCAGTAGCAGTGCCGATAAAGAATTGGGCGACAATAGCTCAGAGCTAGCCCTCAGCGCTGATGAAAGAACCAGAGCCGTGATGAGTTCCAGTATCTGGTCATTGGTTACCAGCATCAATGTTGAACAGAGGTTCGCCAGGTGCTGCTCATGCTCAGCATGCAGGCAGCATAACATGAAAGAGGACAAAGCAGTGTTAGTTCTGGTGATGACGACAATGTCCACATGTGAGAGTCCATAATGCAAAAATAACTTGAGATCATGCAAAATTAAAGGGAAGGAACATAAGTTCAGACTGAAGAACCCCTAAAGCGGACCACCTCTGGAAAAGCATAATGTAAACCCAAAACTGTTGCCTTAATGTGAACTCAAACTTGTGCTACTGAGAGAGAGGAGAGATACTCTGATATGCATGTACGTTGCTTCTTCGTAGGCCATGAAGAGTAGGCAGACAGGGTCCTGAGTGATGCCCAATATGAACTTAATCCCTGCTATTGGAGCATGAAAAGGCATCCGTGGTTATATAACAGAAGACATTGTACAGAGAGAAGACCATACAGTAGACTGCTGCAGAGCGGCACAGCTCAGCCATGACATACAGTACCATTAGCATAACATACAGTATTATTAACAAACCCCCAAAACTGCAACTAACAACTAACAAACCCCAACAAACTGCAAGATATGTACCCACCTTATCTAAATAGCCTAATGTCCTACTGAAATTGTTTCACAGCAGCTGACGCATCTGCAGCATGTACAGTGTGCAGTGGGATCTAGACCTACAAATAGTCTACTTGAGCTGAAGGCTAATGTCTAACGGTATATGCTGGTAAACCATGAGAAGAATAAATGACCTGATAACGAGAGAAATAGACCCCATAGATTACTAGATAAGCCTGCATATAAGAGTGTCTGAATAAGCTCTGACAGACCTTCCCATAAGAGGCAATGAGCGCTTGATCGCCAATACCGATCGCCTTATGGCTGTTTAGCAAGCCCACCACATACTAGGTAACGCTAGTATTAACAGCCCATCCAACACGCTGAAACTATAGCAAGCCTTGATTAGTCATCGCACAGCTATACACGTCAGCTTCCTCACTAAAGTCCAGGGTGATAATTTAAAATCGGAGGAAAAACGTTTAGGCAGAAGTAGCAAATTTAAATTAGGTTCTACTCCTGTGAATATATGCTAGTGATGAAAAGACCCAGTAATATTTAGCCGACGACAGACTAAGGCCATTCGAGTAGCACAATGTATCACTCTAATTGACTGCTGAACAGTTCATGTAGTACCCACACATTTGGACAAGCACAAGTTGGTAGATATGCGTCATGCTCAGTGAGCTGCATCAGGGTATAAGATGCCTGCACACGCACTATTTACAAGCATGCATTATAACGCACATAAACTTACTTACTACTATGCTAAAATGTGCCATCGTACTGCAATGCTCCAGCAGATGCTGTGAAAGGAATAGCTAGTGTTAAGTAACCACAATCTCACTGTGTGCTCTTGCAATAATAGCAACCATGCCATAACACTATGTGCAGATGATACAGAACATAGACTTCGTGTTTTTTTCTAGTAATACATTGTTATTGATTATTGCATTGTTGGGTTTTGAGTTTGCAAGAAAGGCATTTCACTGTACTTGTGCATGTGACATTAAAACTCTAAACTTGAATACAGCCATGCATGAGTAACACAACCTCCACCTAGGTGATGTATACGGAGTCTAACCAGCACGTGCTCCCACATGCAATATTGGCAGCCATGCCATATGCATACTGTGTGTAGAAAATGGAGCAAAGAATATCAGCTAACACCTGAATGTGCCAGAATTCACCACAGCATTAAGTTGCAGCCTAAACACATAATAAAACGAGTATGTAAGACATGAAAATAACAAAATGCACAGAAAATGAATTAATACATGATGACTAGAATGAAGTGATCGCTATAGCATACAATACAATAGCATATGATAGAATAAGACCTGTCACTAGATAATACTACCAGAATGCAAGATGGACTGACAGGGAGGACCACCTATATACACTGCATGACACATGATTAGATATGCTAATAAATAGCCTAAATCTACTGCTGCAAATTAGAATGAAGTAAATACAACTACGTTGACTGAAATGATTCCGTAAATGTCAGTGGTAGTCGGTGCTGTTTAAAATGAGGGAGGATGATGATCATTTTTTATGAGCATGGCCTTATTTCTATTACAGCGTATTGGATGGCTCTCATATTCCATTCACCCAATTTGATGACTTGAGACAACATAATATAAAATAAAATAACTTGAGACTTGACTTGGACTTGGAGCCTCAAGACTCGGGACTCGACTTTGAATTGAGACTGATGACTTGAACTTATCTGGCCAGATTTGGTCATGTTTTGTCTCATTTTGTGGCACAGAGTCTACATGGATTACTCTACACGCAGCCATAGACAGTAGCACAGCATCGTCCTTGCAAAAAAACCTGCAACAGATTGGCTAGTGAAACGCACACACTGCACTCTGATTGGACAAGTAAACTGTCAACAGGTCGGGTGGTGAGCTAGCGAACAGATTGCTGATTTGCTGTACAGCTATAGGATCGGGTGCAGCGCAAAAGTCAAATTATAGGTAGAGAGGATTGCCATAATAAATAACTATGCAGCTCCAAAAATGGTTTGGTGATCAAGAATATTAACTGTTTACTTTGCAAGCTCATCAGCAATGGGGCAACAATTACTAGCATACAGTGAGGGAAAAAAGTTTGCCCACTGACAAAGATATGATCAGTCTATAATTTTAATGGTAGGTTTATTTGAACAGTGAGAGACAGAATAACAACAAAAAAATCCAGAAAAACGCATGTCAAAAATGTTATAAATTGATTTGCATTTTAATGAGGGAAATAAGTATTTGACCCCTCTGCAAAACATGACTTAGTACTTGGTGGCAAAACCCTTGTTGGCAATCACAGAGGTCAGACGTTTCTTGTTGTTGGCCACCAGGTTTGCACACATCTCAGGAGGGATTTTGTCCCACTCTTCTTTGCAGATCTTCTCCAAGTCATTAAAGTTTCGAGCCTGACGTTTGGCAACTCGAATCTTCAGCTCCCTCCACAGATTTTCTATGGGATTAAGGTCTGGAGACTGGCTAGGCCACTCCAGGACCTTAACATGCTTCTTCTTGAGCCACTCCTTTGTTGCCTTGGCCGTGTGTTTTGGGTCATTGTCATGCTGGAATACCCATCCACGACCCATTTTCAATGCCCTGGCTGAGGGAAGGAGGTTCTCACCCAAGATTTGACGGTACATGGCCCCGTCCATCGTCCCTTTGATGCGGTGAAGTTGTCTTGTCCCCTTAGCAGAAAAACACCCCCAAAGCATAATGTTTCCACCTCCATGTTTGACGGTGGGGATGGTGTTCTTGGGGTCATAGGCAGCATTCCTTCTCCTTCAAACACGGCGAGTTGAGTTGATGCCAAAGAGCTCAATTTTGGTCTCATCTGACCACAACACTTTCACCCAGTTTTCCTCTGAATCATTCAGATGTTCATTGGCAAACTTCAGATGGGCCTGTATATGTGCTTTCTTGAGCAGGGGGACCTTGCAGGCGCTGCAGGATTTCAGTCCTTCACGGCGTAGTGTGTTACCAATTGTTTTCTTGGTGACTATGGTCCCAGCTGCTTTGAGATCATTGACAAGATCCTCCCGTGTGGTTCTGGGCTGATACCTCACCGTTCTCATGATCATTGCAACTCCACGAGGTAAGATCTTGCATGGAGCCTCAGGCCGAGGGAGATTGACAGTTATTTTGTGTTTCATCCATTTGCAAATAATCGCACCAACTGTTGTCACCTTCTCACCAAGCTTCATGACTTGGAGAAGATCTGCAAAGAGGAGTGGGACAAAATCCCTCCTGAGATGTGTCCAAACCTGGTGGCCAACTACAAGAAACGTCTGACCTCTGTGATTGCCAACAAGGGTTTTGCCACCAAGTACTAAGTCATGTTTTGCAGAGGGGTCAAATACTTATTTCCCTCATTCAAATGCAAATTAATTTATAACATTTTTGACATGCATTTTTCTGGATTTTTTTGTTGTTATTCTGTCTCTCACTGTTCAAATAAACCTACCATTAAAATTATAGACTCATCATGTCTTTGTCAGTGGGCAAACGTACAAAATCAGCAGAGGATCAAATACTTTTTTCCCCTCACTGTAATTGTCAAGGGGAAAAAAGTATATGTATAAATGATCTAGGCTACAATTCACTATGATCAACTTAAGATACTATATTATTAAATGTAACCTGTGAGCCTATAGGACTTGTGCAACACTGTTTTCGACCTATATGATAAGTCTATGAAGAGTGTAATGATTAATACTGGGATAATAACCCAACAATCAATCAAACAAGTTCACCTGTAGCTGCAAGGCCTATTGCATTGACAAAAGTTAGCTGTAGATAGCTATGTTGTTCGAATGCAGTGATGCAGTGATGCAGTGATCACTTTCGTTGTTGTCACTTTCAGCTGATGATGCACCAAACACTGGCGCTTGTAGTGGTTAAATTCCTCTATCTGGCGGCTAGTCATCTGTCGCTGGGGCTGGACTCTGTGCTTCCCTCAACAGACACCCTTTTGGTACTTCTGGGGGTCGAGACAGCCGCGGCACATCTTTTCTTTCTAACTCTAGAATTTGCCCTTTCCCTTGCAAAACATTCGATTCTTTCCATGTCATTGGCACTTCTTTTATATTTGAATAGAAGATTGTGACAGGAGCCACATACTACTTTTGGAAACCCATTACTCAGCGTGACAGGTCCCGTTATCTCTTTTAAAGCCAATGTGTAGTCCGGTCGCAATAACAACGATTTACCTTTCAAAAGGTTACATTTGTTCCTGTTACAGTCATACGGTTCACCACAAACAAGGCAACATCAACATATTTTGATGGGGTTTTAATCAGCAATTTCACAGCCATCCTCACGCACAGTTGCACCTACGACACTAATCTAGTGAGCAGCTTTGATGCTCTGCCCGAGCAAGGCATTTGATTGGGTTGACATGTTGCGAGGCATCACTGATTTACACCTGTTTCCCACCCCTTTTTAGCTGATTTTGTGACATGGACTTCCCCAGGCTTCCCATTTAGAGAAGCCTTGTTCTCGACGAGGCTAATAGCCATGCTACATTGACTCGTTATTATTATTATTCGTTATTCACTGTGTATTTATTCCTCGTGTCACTATTTTTATTTTGTATCTTTATCTTAACTCTGCATTTTTTTCAAAGAACCTGTAAGCATTTCACTGTTAATCTACACCTGTTGTTTACAAAGCATGTGACAAATACAATTAGATTTGATTTAGAAATAGATAGAGTTGATGAGTGACATGTATATTACTAAACACTTGTGATGTACTGTCTTATTAGTAATCACCTCCTGTCCATTCTGAGGTGTTTGCAAGCGTCTGGTGGGCATGGCAGCGTAGATCAGCTCCAGGCCTCTTTCATCATAGATACTGTTCATGAAGGAGCCTGACTTACAGATCCGACCCAGCTCTTACATCACAGAAGGAGAGAGAGAGAGAAAGATTGTCACCATACAGTCATGGAAGCCATCAGTAAATACACATTTGAACATAGCCAATCAGCGATCCTGATTCACAAGGGGCACGTGCCAGCATGGCACTGACTGGTTGGTATTACTCACTCAGCCCCAGGAGTAGTCCATTGGCACGTGGAAGGGGGCACCTCCTTACAACATTCAAGACACACATACAAATACACACAGCACTAATTACATTATCAATGGTGGTTAGGTGAACTCCAGAACTGACAAGTGAGTATTTTGAACTTTGACCAGATCAAATGAGACCAACCTGATTCAAGTGTCCTCCATTACTCTGAAGCGGGACTGGTGTCTGGCCACTGCATCAGCCCAGTTTTCTGTAACAGCTCCTAATATGGTAGGGGGGTTCCCATGACGCTGCTGAACAACAAATCCACCAGGTGTTGTATGTAGCCTGTGAATTAAATTAAAAATCAATACTCAAAAAAACATATTGCTCTAGTTTGAAAGTAATTATATGCATTGAGAGCACTGGTTCTCAAACCTATCCTCTGAGTCCCCCAGACGTTTCACAATTTTGTTGTAGCCCTGAACTAACTCACCTTATTCACCTAGTCAAGGACCTAATGATTAGTTGACCATTTCAATCAGGTGTGCTAGCTCCCCGAGGAGAGGTTTGAGAACCCCTGTTGTAGAGGGACTGTAACTACAGAATAGATTCAGGCCAGTGAAGCCGTTACTATGGAACCAGCTGTATTTGTTACTGAATGCTTGCCGACACGTTTTGGTCTTTGCTGCCAGAGTCATAACGTTATATTGTAGTAGACAAGTACCATCCTTAATTTATTTTTGCCTTAGAAAATGCACAATAAACTTTTATGAGAACCGTAAGGAATGTTGTTTTGGGTTAGTAAACGAAGCCCCCAAATACAAATCCTGGTTAGTTTGCTATTAATATCTTTGTCCGGGTTGAAATAACGTTAGCTAGCAGGGATCTTAGCTAGCCAGTTCGACTTTAAACATTATTGAAAGCAAGCTGGCTACATCCTATGATTACCTAGCTATCTTTAGCTAGTATCCAAATGCCTGCCTTGCATTTACCCTAAATGCCAATGGAAACTAGTCTACAGTTAGCTGTTGTTAGCAAGGTAGCTAGCTAATGTTAGCTATGCACATATTCCTCTCTGACATTACATGTTAGTTTGCTGTATTTAGTTAGCTACAGTATCATTCCCCTTTCATCTGTGGTATCATATCTAGCTTGGCTCGCTAGCATTAGTGTCTAACCAAAAGTAGCTGCTAGCTATCTACTTAGCTACTCACCAGCACCAGTCACAGGTTTGACAGTTGACAGCCAGCAGAAGTGGTAGCGTCAGATGTAATCGATTCCGGGCCATCTTGCAATATTGTTGAAATTCATTCGAAGTTTGCACAAACTTTGTTGAAGCCCGTCTTCACTCGTACTTGCCAAGTAAAATGTACAGGGACTGCGGTTGAAAATTAGCCGGTGTCACACACTGATCTGTTTCACCTGTCTTTGTGATTGTCTCCTGCCCCCTCCAGGTGTCGCCCCATTATCCCTAGTGTATTTATACATGTGTTCTCTGTTTGTCTGTTGCCAGTTCGTTTTTTTTTGTCAAGCCTACCAGCGTTTTCCCCCTTGCTCCTGTCTTTCTCAAGTTTCTGTTTTCTAGTTTTCCCGGTTTTGACCATTCTGCCTGCCCTATACGCTGAGCCTGCCTGCCGTTCTGTACCTTGTCACACCACCCTGGATTATTGACCTCTGCTTGCTCTGACCCTGAGATTGCCTGCTGTTCTGTACCTTTTGGACTCTGATCTGGATTACTGACCTCTGCCTGCCCTTGACCTGTCGTTTGCCTGCCCCCTGTTTTTGTAATAAACTTTTGTTACTTCGACACTGTCTGCATCTGGGTCTTCTCCTGAAACGTGAGCTGGCTAAAATCCGCACTTTTACTGAAACGTTGATTCATGTGCACTGGCCCTGTAAAAAATTAACTCAAACTCACATATTACACCCAAGGGTTGAAACCAACATTATTTTCTAGTTGTTTAGTTCTGAACAGAACCTCTCCCAAAAAAAATCTGTTCCACTGTTACGACCAGCAAAATAAAGTTCTGAACCAGTTCGAACCCAAAAAAGTAACAGTTTATATCGTTCCTTTCTTTTCCTTTTTTAACCTGTGAAATCAACATTTAAAAAAAACATGTATCTAATTAAATTACATTACGAATCAGTGCAGATAGAGAAGCTTGATATGGAGGGGCCAAGCTAGTTGTTAACATACGTAATGGACAGACAAGTGTAGGGAGCAAGATGCAACTGAAATTTTGAGGGTGGGGAGAGAGCGAGAGAGGGTGAAGGAGGAGTCTGCTTGAAGCACTGGGCATCTTGTTATGACATGCATTAACTGAAATAGGCCCACAGAATTATACGCTACTAACAGATTCTATGGAGGAAATTTGAATGTCTTTGAACTTATGATAGTTGGCTGGACCAGAGCTAGCTAGCTAACAAGCTTGTGTGTGCAGAGCGGAACCAGATTTAAAAACAAGTCTTACCTTTTATAGGTTAATAAAGGGGGGGGGGAGGATTAAGCTAACATATTGTTTTAAGATGGTCGAACCATGGATGATTTAGCTACTTCATTTTGAATTTTAGGACCCATTTAGATATAAAAAATATATACACTACCGTTCAAAAGTTTGGGGTCACTTAGAAATGTCCTTGTTTTCGAAAGAAAAGCAATTTCTTTGTCAATTAAAATAACATCAGATTGTTCAGAAATACAGTGTAGACAGTGTTAATGTTGTAAATGGCTATTGTAGCTGGAAACGGCTGATTTGTAATGGAATATCTACATAGGCGTACAGAGGCCCATTATCAGCAACCATCAGTCCTGTGTTCCAATGGCACGTTGTGTTTGCTAATCCAAGTTTATCATTTTAAAAGGCTAATTGATCATTAGAAAACCCTTTTGCAATTATGTTAGCACAGCTGAAAACTGTTGTGCTGATTAAAGAAGCAATAATACTGGTATTCTTAAGACTAGTTGAGTATCTGGAGCATCAGCAATTGTGGGTTCGATTACAGGCTCAAAAGGGCCAGAAACAAATAACTTTCCTCTGAAACTCGTCAGTATATTCTTGTTCTGAGAAATGAAGGCTATTCCATGCGAGAAATTGCCAAGAAACTGAAGATCTCGTACAACGCTGTGTACGACTCCCTTCATAGAACAGCGCAAACTGTCTCTAACCAGAATAGAAAGAGGAGTGGGAGGCCCCGGTGCACAACTGAGTGTCTAGTTTGAGAAACAGGTGCCTCACAGATCCTCAACTGGCAGCTTCATTAAATAGTACCCGCAAAACACCAGTCTCAACGTCAACAGTGAAGAGGCAACTCTGGGATGCTGACCTTCTAGGCAGAGTTGCAAAGAAAAAGCCATATCTCAGACACCCCATCTTAATCTTTTATTTTTATTGGCCAGTCTGAGATATGGCTTTTCTCAGCATCCCAGAGTCGCCTCTTCACTGTTGACGTTGAGACTGGTGTTTTGTAGGTACTATTTAATGAAGCAGCCTTTGCCATGCTCTAGCTTAAACTGACAGATTTTGATGTGGATTCACACAGTCCCCTCTGAACAGTTGATGTTGAGATGAGTCTGTGACTTGAACTCTGTGAAGCATTTATTTGGGCTGCAATTTCTGAGGCTGGTAACTCTAATGAACTTATCCTCTGCAGCAGAGGTAACTCTGGGTCTTCCATTCCTGTGGTGGTCCTCATGAGAGTTCCATCATAGCGCTTGATGGTTTTTGCGACTGCACTTGAAGAAACTTTCAACGTTCTTGAAATGTTCCTTATTGACTGACCTTCATGTCGTTTCTCTTTGCTTATTTGAGCTGTTCTTGCCATAATATGGACTTGGTATTTTACCAAATAGGGCCATCTTCGGTATACCCTCCCTACCTTGTCGCAACACAACTGATTGCTCAAACGCATTAAGTAGGAAATAAATTCCACAAATTAACTTTTAAAAAGGCACACCTGTTAATTGAAATTCATTCCAGGTGACTACCTCATGAAGCTGGTTGAGAGAATGCCAAGAGTGTTCAAAGCTGTCATCAAGGCAAAGGGTGGCTACTTTGAAGAATCTCAAATATAAAATATATTTTGATTTGTTTAACACTTTTTTGGTTACTACATGATTCCATATGTGTTATTTCATAGTTTTGATGTCTTCACTATTATTCTACAATGTAGAAAATAGTAAAAAAATAAAGAAAAACCCTTGAATGAGTAGGTGTGTCCAAACTTTTGACTGGTAGTGTATATATTTATATTTATTTTTTATTTAAACACGACAAATCTGAGGGGGCCGTGCTCCTATGCCCCATATGGGCATGATATCTCTGAATAAAGCCAGTGTGAAACGTGATAACTATAGTATCCTTATCTAGCATTGTAAAAGTTCATCCATTCTTCTCTAATAAAAAATCTCTCTAACGCTTGTAACGTCAGTAGCCTACTGTAGCATATGCTTCAGATGGGGGAGGGGCAGGTAGCCTACACACGCACACACACTGGCAAAGGTTTTCAGTTAGCAGGCAGACACTGGAAGAAGTTTCTGAGTGACATAGTGAGGGCTTTGCATAGGCGCTTTGTTGAGTTTTGTGTGGGACTGGAAAAACATGCCCGGAATGTAAAATAACATTATTAAACGGTTCCCATGCTTTTAAAATAACGGTTCTGTTTCGGAACATTATAGATCACTTTCGTTCCCGGTTCTGTTTCTGTTGCTCTGAAAATGTATTTATATTCAGATTTTCTGTTCTGTTCCCTGAACCGGCATACCATTTTTTCCTAATCATCTCGTAAATTGGACTAGACTGACTTTATGACCAAAATTATCCTACTTACACTACATTTTGACACTAAAATAAATGTTACGGACTCATATCCTTGCCATATAGGACTTTTCAACCAGAGAAGTTGCTTTTTTGGTTGTCGCCCTTTAAATGATGATCCCCACTGACTTTGCTTCTCCAAGAGGACTTTCCAGTAATATATATTTCATGGAGTTGGAGAACAGACAGACCATTTTCAAGAGGAGCCAGAAAGCTGTCATTAGAGCTGTCTAAAATGGACACCCTTGTCAAAGTTAATCAACCTAGGGCAGCACTTATTTGGAGAGAGAAGCAGGATGCTGTCCAAGTATTTTCCTCTACTGTCACCGATAGGTCTTAATCTTCCATATCCAATATCCATTTAGGTTGACTTAAAGTCTAAAAAGCTGCCTCACTGATTAAAGGCAAAATAGCTGTGTTCTCAAGCAATTTACTGTAGCTAAGAAGAGGGCAATTATGGGTGGACCAAAATAATATAAAAAATGTCATGCTTGAAAGGACTAAAAGCGGATCTTAATTGTTAATTTAGGGTGCTGATCACGTAAGCATGTAGTATGTGTAAGGCCACAGTCATGCTGATTTCCATCCTCACTTAACCAGAGACAGATTTCTACCTGTGAAACCAGGTGTGCCTACACCCCTGCTAATCAGTAACAGAGGTACATGCTGGGGGAAAAAACAGCAGAACTGTGAAACTCAAGGGACTGAGTATTGCATGAGGCTGGTCTGTGACTTTGAGAGTTGCAAGACAGAAAAATGGTACTTTCATGGCAAAACCTATATCACTTGTAATTATAATTTTCATTGGAGGAACACTTTCCCTTTATCTTGTGGCGATTATGGATGAGAGAAGTGTGTGTGTGTGTGTGTGTGTGTGTGTGTATGCATTTGCATGTGGGTGTGTGCACACATGAGTGTGTATTTGGAAAATAGGTTCCAGCCCTGTATAAAACCTTTTTTCCAACTATTGGGTACCCAGCTCCAAATTTACAAGCGGATTTGTGGTGGAGTTTCTAGCTAATATACAGTTCTTAGCTGATTGGAAACAGTGCTTTTAGTCCTGTATGTGAGTGTTTTGAGTATGTGTGTTACTATTCCCACTCTCATCACACCCACCCTCTGTCTCTCTCTTTAAACATCTGTGTTTGGGTACAAAGTGTGCTTTCAGAGAAAACCTATAAAATAATGTGTGGTCTAGTCTTTGGCACATTTGATCCATTTAATTGGCCTTATACAATAGTTAAATTAAGTGGAATTATCGCCTATATAATGATCATGTATAAGGATAATGAGTACATGCAGTTATACAGTATTTAAGTTACCGCTTGTGCACCCACTATTTGGGTGAGAGAATTTGACATGTTAAATAGTGTATAACTAACTACCTGTACTTACACTCGACCAGAGATGGAAAGTCTGGGTGATTTGTCTGAATGTCCAGTTACTTTCCTGTCGTGTCTGTTGTCATACCTGGACCCTGTTTTGTCTCACCTCTGTTTGATTTTAACTCACTTTGGTTTGGGCACAGTGTGTGCCTTCAGGCAAATGTGTTGAAAATGATTTTGTCACACATACATTGCATGTGCATGTAGCCTTAGACCAGAGTGAGCACTAATAGAGATGATTGTTTTTAGAATAAAAGCACAGACCTTTTGTACCTCTAGAGACCTCAAATTCAAATCTGGACCTTAGAAGCCAGTTCCACTGCTTTCCTTTAATTATTTCCCTCTAACCAGGGACTGATTTAGACCTGGGACATCAGATATGTGCAATTAATAATCAGGTAGAACAGAGTAAAAGACATGACATGCTATTCTCTAGAGCAGGGGTATTCAAATCTTACCCTACGAGGTCCCACTGGTTTTCTATCTCAGTGTGTGGCTGACATATGGTGTGTGTGTGTGTGTGGGTGTGAGACATTGTGCAGTAACAGTGGCGCTGAAATGGAACCCTTCAAGGCGTCAACTTCGAAAGGAGAGACTTCCCGTCAAGAAGGCCCAACCACCACCACTAACCCTTGCCCATACTGCACCAAAATATGTGGCTCCCGGATCGGCCTCTTCAGGCATCTGAAGACCCACAAGCAGAACCCACCAGGAGGACAATCATACTCGACCCCAAGTGATCGCCGATGATGATGATGGTGTGTGTGTGTGTATGTGTGTGTGTCTACAAGTAAAACATCCAGCACTTTGTTTTCTCTACTGGCAGTGTGAAGTCTTAGTTTAGTATTCTGTCCCATGGTTGAAAGTGATGAAAACAGGTAGTTATTGGACTAAAGTTACGGAAGTAGAGCAGATGCATTATTTGAAGGACAGGATGTCTCTGCTAAAGTGGAGGAAGATGACTATAATAAATCATTCTCTCCTCGGACAGCTTTCACTTTGCTCAGAGTGCATTCGGATGTGTATGTGTGAGACTTTGGACACATAGATAAGGCACACACACACACACACAAACCAGCCGAGAGAGATGACGGGTGTCTTAGTAGAATTCGACTCTTTCCGAAACACCAACGGAAGCTTGGTTTTACCATGGAGACAGACCTTATGCCCTCCTTATCTATAAAAATGATCTGTAACCCCTAAATCCATCATCTATGCTCCTCTGATATGTTGCTCCATATCAAAGTCACTGGCCGTGTTTGAATACCCATTGTGTCCTAAATAGCAGGCCGTTTGAGTATGCGAAAAAATAACGTTTTATAGTATTTGACATTTCGAAGTCTATTATACTTTAAATGCCAGAATGTCATACTCATTTCGGCTTTGACAATTAGATATGGGGATGCGCTAAAGAAATGAACGAATAGTGGGAAAAAACGCAATCGCGCCTGATGCATTCTCAGTAAGTGAAAATACAAGTTTTTATAGTATCTGAATTTTCAAAAATCTAGTATGCTTTAAATGTCATTTATTTTATTTTTTTCACACGTTTCTGGAATATCACAGCCACAATGCATTGGAAAAAATGGGCTGCGAGTTTTGATAGCTAGATATCTTCAAGTAAACAACAAAACAACTTGGAAGATGGTGAACTATGAAGCTTCTGCGGTGGTGTTCAAATGTAAGTAGTTTTTGTTTGTTAAACTTAAACACACTCATTAAAACTGTACTTGTAGTTTAGTATATTCATTTAAAATACACTTGGATTTGTTTTTAAATTGAATTTTTTTATGAAACTCTGCTTGTTAGTGATCAAGAACACTATAAGTATACAGTGCCTTGCAAAAGTATTCATACCCCTTGGATTTCGTCACATTGTATTGTGTTAAAAAGTGGGATTAAAATTGATTTAATTGTCATTTGATGTCAACAATGAACTCAGATAATATGTAAAAAAATATATATATACATGTATATACACTACCATTCAAAATTTTGGGGTCACTTAGAAATGTCCTTGTTTTCGAAAGAAAAGCATATTTTTTGTCCATTAAAATAACATGAAATTGATCAGAAATACTGTGTAGACATTGTTAATGTTGTAAATGGCTTTTGTAGCTGGAAACGGCTGGCTGATTTTTTATGGAATATCTACATAGGCGTACAGAGGCCCATTATCAGCAACCATCAGTCCTGTGTTCCAATGACACGTTGTGTTTGCTAATCCAAGTTTATCATTTTAAAAGAGTAATTGATCATTAGAAAACCCTTTTGCAATTATGTTTGCACAGCTGAAAGCTGTTTTGCTGATTAAAGAAGCAATAAAACTGGCCTTCTTGAGACTAGTTGAGTATCTGGAGCTTCAGCAATTGTGGGTTCGATTACAGGCTCAAAATGGCCAGAAACAAATAACTTTCGTCTGAAACTCGTCAGTCTATTCTTGTTCTGATAAATGAAGGCTATTCCATGCGAGAAATGGCCAAGAAACTGAAGATCTCATACAACACTGTGTACTACTCCCTTCACAGAACAGCGCAAACTGTCTCTAACCAGAATAGAAAGAGGAGTGGGAGGCCCCGGTGCACAACTGAGCAAGAGGACAAATACATTAGTGTCTAGTTTGAGAAACAGGCGCCTCACAGGTCCTCAACTGACAGCTTCATTAAATAGTACCCGCAAAACACCAGTCTCAACGTCAACAGTGAAGAGGCGACTCCGGGATGCTGACCTTCTACGCAGAGTTGCAAAGAAAAAGCCATATGTCAGACTGGCCAATAAAAATAAAATATTAAGATGGGGTGTCTGAGATATGGCTTTTTCTTTGCAACTCTGCCTAGAAGGTCAGCATCACGGAGTCGCCTCTTCACTGTTGACGTTGAGACTGGTGTTTTGTGGGTACTATTTAATGAATCTGCCAGTTGAGGACCTGTGATGCGCCTGTTTCTGTGATGGAGTGCTGTATCAGATGACCTGTCCTCCACAATCACCCGACCTCAACCCAATTGAGATGGTTTGGGATGAGTTGGACCGCAGAGTGAAGGAAAAGCAGCCAGCAAGTGGCAGCATACAGTGAGGGAAAAAAGTTTTTGATCCCCTGCTGATTTTGTATGTTTGCCCACTGACAAAGAAATGATCAGTCTATAATTTTAATGGTAGGTTTATTTGAACAGTGAGAGACAGAATAACAACAACAAAATCCAGAAAAACGCATATCAAAAATGTTATAAATTGATTTGCATTTTAATGAGGGAAATAAGTATTTGACCCCCTCTCAATCAGAAAGATTTCTGGCTCCCAGGTGTCTTTTATACAGGTAACGAGCTGAGATTAGGAGCACACTCTTAAAGGGAGTGCTCCTAATCTCAGCTTGTTACCTGTATAAAAGACACCTGTCCACAGAAGCAATCAATCAATCAGATTCCAAACTCTCCACCATGGCCAAGACCAAAGAGCTCTCCAAGGATGTCAGGGACAAGATTGTAGACCTACACAAGGCTGGAATGGGCTACAAGACCATCGCCAAGCAGCTTGGTGAGAAGGTGACAACAGTTGGTGCGATTATTCGCAAATGGAAGAAACACAAAAGAACTGTCAATCTCCCTCTGCCTGGGGCTCCATGCAAGATCTCACCTCGTGGAGTTGCAATGAACATGAGAACGGTGAGGAATCAGCCCAGAACTATAATAATAATATAATATGCCATTTAGCAGAACTACATGGGAGGATCTTGTCAATGATCTCAAGGCAGCTGGGACCATAGTCAACAAGAAAACAATTGGTAACACACTACGCTGTGAAGGACTTAAATCCTGCAGCGCCCGCAAGGTCACCCTGCTCAAGAAAGCACATACACAGGCCCGTCTGAAGTTTGCCAATGAACATCTGAATGATTCAGAGGAGAACTGGGTGAAAGTGTTGTGGTCAGATGAGACCAAAATGGAGTTCTTTGGCATAAACTCAACTCGCCGTGTTTGGAGGAGGAGGAATGCTGCCTATGACCCCAAGAACACCATCCCCACCGTCAAACATGGAGGTGGAAACATTATGCTTTGGGGGTGTTTTTCTGCTAAGGGGACAGGACAACTTCACCACATCAAAGGGACGATGGACGGGGCCATGTACCGTCAAATCTTGGGTGAGAACCTCCTTCCCTCAGCCAGGGCATTGAAAATGGGTCGTGGATGGGTATTCCAGCATGACAATGACCCAAAACACACGGCCAAGGCAACAAAGGAGTGGCTCAAGAAGAGGGACATTAAGGTCCTGGAGTGGCCTAGCCAGTCTCCAGACCTTAATCCCATAGAAAATCTGTTTTTCTTACATTTAGATTTCAGGTAGAATTTCACTGTAAATTTACAGCATTATCCTGGCACCAGAGTTGCCATCTTAATACTGTAATTTTGCTTTACAGTACTATTTCCTTACTGTAAAACATTACAGCATCCCAGGAAGGCCTCTGTAATATGTATTTACAGTAAGGAAAATAGTACAGCATCTCTGCTGTAAAGCAAAATTACAGTATTAAACTGGCCACTGTGGTGCCAGTATAATGCTGTAAATTTACAGGGAAAAGTTTTACAGTGTATATTTTAGTTGTTTAATTTCTATCAATCTTTTCAAAACAATAAATAGAAATCTTCCACTTTGACATTAGAATATTTTGTGTAGATTGTTGACAAAACAATTACAATTAAATGTAATCCCACTTTGTAACATCAAAATTTGAATAAATCCAAGAGGTATACATAAATAAATAAATTGGTCATTTAGCAGACACTCTTTTCCAGAGCGACTTACAGGAGCAATTAGGGTTAAGTGCCTTGCTCAAGGGCACATCGACAAGTTTTTCACCTAGTCGGCTCGGGGATTAGAACCAGCGACCTTTCGGTTACTGGCACAACACTCTTAACCACTAAGCTATCTGCCGCCCCATGGCATTACTTTTGCAAGGCACTGTAGTTTCAGGTGCCAAATGTTTTGATATTCATTTTCAAAACAGAATGTTGTACTTTTATAACATATAACACATTACATATGATTGAAATGTTAATTTATTACCGTAATGTGAACAAGTAAAGTGTGAAATGCCAATGGTGTACAGTTCTCAAAACTGTTACTTGTAAATTGTTGCTCTAGCCACAACTGCTTTGTAAAGAGCAAGTTAACATTGGCTGAGAAGATGCCTTGGTCAATCAAGGAAACCTTCACATAGATAATTACATTGCCTTGCAAAAGTATTCATCCCCCTTGGCGTTTTTCCTATTTTATTGCATTACAACCTGTAATGTAAATTGATTTTTATTTGAATTTCATGTGATGGACATACACAAAATAGTCCAAATTGGTGAAGTGAAATGAAAAAAATAACTTGTTTCAAAAAATTCTAAAAAATAAATAACGGAAAAGTGTTCCGTGCATATGTCACGCCCTGACTCAGGGGACTCGTATATGTTGAGTCAGGGTGTGTATATTCATTGTTATGTAGTATTTTCTATGTGGGATCTAGTATGTATAGTTCTATGTGTCCAGCTCCGGTCAGCGGCTCCACTCCGGAGCCAGAGCAGTCCGCTCCACCGGTGCCTGATCCAGCTCCGGTCAGTGGCTCCACTCCGGAGCCAGAGCAGTCCGCTCCACCGGTGCCTAGTCCAGCTCCGGTCAGCGGCTCCAGTCCAGACCATAACGTCAGCCCCTCTCCAGGTTCGGGGTCTCCCACACCAGGGTCCAGACAGGGCCTGGCGTATCGTGGGAGGAAGGAGAGGGGAAGCAGCGCGCCGAGGTCCAGACCAGACCAGGGGCGCAACAGGGAGGCGGAGAGTGAGAGGTCGTCACGCCCTGAGCCGGATCCGCCTCCGAGGCGGAATGCCCACCTGGCCCCTACCCTGTTATGTTTATGTTGTGCGGTCGGAGTCCGCACCTTTGGGGGGGGGGTACTGTCACGCCCTGACTCAGGGGACTCGTATATGTTGAGTCAGGGTGTGTATATTCTTTGTTATGTAGTATTTTCTATGTGGGATCTAGTATGTATAGTTCTATGTTGGCCAGTGTGGTTCCCAATCAGAGGCAGCTGTCGCTCGTTGTCTCTGATTGGGGACCATACTTAGGCAGCCTATTGGCACTATTGAGTTGTGGGACCTTGGACTTCACGTTTAGTTTTGTTTATTGTTTTGTCGTGGTGTTTTTTCAGTTAAAATAAACATGTATGCATATCACGCTGCGCCTTGGTCTGACCCGTCATTTAACGAACGTGACAGCATATGTATTCACCCCCTTTGCTATGAAGCCTCTAAATAAGATCTGGTGCAACCAATTACCTTCAGAAGTCACATAATTAGTTAAATAAAGTCCACCTGTGTGCAATCTAAGTGTCATATGATCTCAGTATACAGTGGGGGAAAAGTATTTAGTCAGCCACCAATTGTGCAAGTTCTCCCACTTAAAAAGATGAGAGAGGCCTGTAATTTTCATCATAGGTACACGTCAACTATGACAGACAAATTGAGAAAAAAAAATCCAGAAAATCACATTGTAGGATTTTTTATGAATTTATTTGCAAATTATGGTGGAAAATAAGTATTTGGTCACCTACAAACAAGCAAGATTTCTGGCTCTCACAGACCTGTAACTTATTCTGTAAGAGGCTCCTCTGTCCTCCACTCGTTACCTGTATTAATGGCACCTGTTTGAACTTGTTATCAGTATAAAAGACACCTGTCCACAACCTCAAACAGTCACACTCCAAACTCCACTATGGCCAAGACCAAAGAGTTGTCAAAGGACACCAGAAACAAAATTGTAGACCTGCACCAGGCTGGGAAGACTGAATCTGCAATAGGTAAGCAGCTTGGTTTGAAGAAATCAACTGTGGGAGCAATTATTAGGAAATGGAAGACATACAAGACCACTGATAATCTCCCTCGATCTGGGGCTTCACGCAAGATCTCACCCCGTGGGGTCAAAATGATCAGAAGAACGGTGAGCAAAAATCCCAGAACCACACAGGGGGACCTAGTGAATGACCTGCAGAGAGCTGGGACCAAAGTAACAAAGCCTACCATCAGTAACACACTACGCCGCCAGGGACTGAAATCCTGCAGTGCCAGACGTGTCCCCCTGCTTAAGCCAGTACATGTCCAGGCCCGTCTGAAGTTTGCTAGAGTGCATTTGGATGATCCAGAAGAGGATTGGGAGAATGTCATATGGTCAGATGAAACCAAAATATAACTTTTTGGTAAAAACTCAACTCGTCGTGTTTGGAGGACAAAGAATGCTGAGTTGCATCCAAAGAACACCATACCTACTGTGAAGCATGGGGGTGGAAACATCATGCTTTGGGGCTGCTTTTCTGCAAAGGGACCAGGACGACTGATCCGTGTAAAGGAAAGAATGAATGGGGCCATGTATCGTGAGATTTTGAGTGAAAACCTCCTTCCATCAGCAAGGGCATTGAAGATGAAACGTGGCTGGGTCTTTCAGCATGACAATGATCCCAAACACACCGCCCTAGCAACGAAGGAGTGGCTTCGTAAGAAGCATTTCAAGGTCCTGGAGTGGCCTAGCCAGTCTCCAGATCTCAACCCCATAGAAAATCTTTGGAGGGAGTTGAAAGTCCGTGTTGCCCAGCGACAGCCCCAAAACATCACTGCTCTAGAGGAGATCTGCATGGAGGAATGGGCCAAAATACCAGCAACCGTGTGTGAAAACCTTGTGAAGACTTACAGAAAACGTTTGACCTGTGTCATTGCCAACAAAGGGTATATAACAAAGTATTGAGAAACTTTTGTTATTGACCAAATAGTTATTTTCCGCCATAATTTGCAAATAAATTCATTAAAAATCCTACAATGTGATTTTCTGGATTTTTTTTCCTCATTTTGTCTGTCATAGTTGACGTGTACCTATGATGAAAATTACAGGCCTCTCTCATCTTTTTAAGTGGGAGAACTTGCACAATTGGTGGCTGACTAAATACTTTTTTCCCCCACTGTATACAGTAGAAGTCGGAAGTTTACATACACTTAGGTTGGAGTCATTAAAACTTGTTTTTCAACCACTACAAATTTCTTGTTAACAAACTAGAGTTATGGCAAGTCGGTTACGACATCTACTTTGTGCATGACACAGTAATTTTTCCAACAATTGTTTACAGACAGATTATTTCACTTATAATTCACTGTATCACAATTCCAGTGTGTCTGAAGTTTACATACACTAAGTTGACTGTGCTTTTAAACAGCTTGGAAAATTCCAGAAAATGATGTCATGGCTTTAGAAGCTTCTGATAGGCTAATTGACATCATTTGGGTCAATTGGAGGTGTACCTGTGGATGTATTTCAAGGCCTACCTTCAAACCCAGTGCCTCTTTGCTTGACATCATGGGAAAATCAAAAGAAATCAGCCAAGACCTCAGAAAAGAAATTGTAGACCTCCACAAGTCTGGTTCATCCTTGGGAGCAATTTCCAAATGCCTGAAGGTACCACGTTCATCTGTACAAACAATACTATGCAAGTATAAGCACCATGGGACCACGCAGCCGTCATACCGCTAAGGAAGGAGATGCGTTCTGTCTCCTAGAGATTAACGTACTTTGGTGCGAAAAGTGCAAATCAATCCCAGAACAAGAGCAAAGGACCTTGTGAAGATGCTGGAGGAAACAGGTACAAAAGTATCTATATCTTCTGTTACGTGTGACATGTTTTTCTTTCTCCCAATCTTCCTTTGTAGTGTGTGTGGTTCAGAGTGGTTGTTCTGTTTGTGTGTTCTGGTTATTACAGGTGTGCTGAGTTGCGGCTGACGATGGTGGGCGTGGCTTTGTGGTTGAGTGACTGATTGACTAGAGTATATAAACTGTTTGCCGTGTGAGCTCAAGAGGAAGAGAAGGGCACTTTTTGTTTGGCTGTTAGTCTGAGGATTTGGTTATTGGTTGTTTTGATTTATCTTTGTTTGTGTCCTCCTGCTGTATTCCACCCTACCTGGGTCCTGGAGAAGGGAAAGGTAGTTCTGCCCATGGGTGTACATTCACACGTAGATAACCTACTGTTTTACACACTAGGTTAGCTGGGCGGGTGTCACCCCTGTATTTGTGGTAACAGGTAAGAGAGCTGGTTAAGGATTAGAGTGTGTTAGCAAGGATTAGGTGTGTAGAAGAGGAGGGACCTTTTGTTTATTTTCATTACTTGGACCCCGTTCCCAAACATTCCATTCTCTTACCTTCCCTGGTTTGTTTGATTGGTCTTTGTTTTATTACTGTTTCTTTATGGGTGTTGTATATTATTTTTGTTTAGTACCTTACTAAACGTCCCCAGAGGGCTAACATTGAGTTCTGGTTGTTGTGTCTGGTTATTTTAGTTAGTAACACCCCACATTTCTTCCCCATCCATCTAGTTTATATTGTGTGCGCAGGCACGGGCATTTACGTCTCGTCCTCAGACGAGCTACACCCGAGGTTAGAACGTAACATCCACAGTAAAACGAGTCCTATATCGACATAACCTGAAAGGCCGCTCAGTAAGGAAGGAGCCACTGCTCCAAAACCGCCATAAAAAAGCCAGACTACGGTTTGCAACTGCACATGGGGACATAGATCGTACGTTTTGGAGAAATGTCCTCTGGTCTGATGAAACAAAAATAGAACTGTTTGGCCATAATGACCATCGTTATGTTTGGAGGAAAAAGGGGGTCGCTTGCAAGTCGAAGAACACCATCCCAACCGTGAAGCACGTGGGTGGCATCATCATGCTGTGGGGGTGTCGATATAGGAAAAATGTGCTTTGCTGCAGGAGGGACTGGTGCACTTCACAAAATAGATGGCATCATGAGGAAGGAAAATTATGTGGATATATTGAAGCAACATCTCAAGACATCAGTCAGGAAGTTAAAGCTTGGTTGCTAATGGGTCTTCCAAATGGACAATGACCCCAAGCATACTTCCAAGTTGTGACAAAATGGCTTAAGGAAAACAAAGTCAAGGTATTGGAGTGGCCATCACAAAGCCCTGACCTCAATCCTATAGAAAATGTGTGTGCAGAACTGAAAAGGTGTGTGCGAGCAAGGAGACCTACAAACCTGACTCAGTTACACCAGCTCTGTCAGGAGGAATGGGCTAAAATTCACCCAACTTATTGTGGAAAGCTTGTGGAAGGCTACATGAAACGTTTGACCCAAGTTAAACAATTTAATGGCAATGCTACCAAATACTAATTCAGTGTATGTAAACTTCTGACCCACTGGGAATGTGATGAAAGAAATAAAAGCTGAAATAAATCATTCTCTATACAATTATTCTGACATTTCACATTCTTAAAATAAAGTGGTGATCCTAACTGACCTAAAACAGGGAATTCTTACTAGGATTAAATGTCAGGAATTGTGAAAAACTGAGTTTAAATGTATCTGGCTAAGGTGTATTTAAACTTCCGACTTCAACTGTATACACCTGTCATGAAAGGCCCCAGAGTCTGCAAACCAACTAAGCAAGGGGAACCACCAAGCAAGCGGCACCATGAAGACCAAGGAGCTCTCCAAACAGGTCAGGGACAAAGTTGTGGAGAAGTACAGATCAGTTATAAAAAAATATCTGAAACTTTGAACATCCCACAGAGCACCATTAAATCCATTATTAAAAAATTGAAAGAATATGGCACCACAACAAACCGGCCAAGAGAGGGGCGCCCACCAAAACTCACAGACCAGGCAAGGAGGGCATTAATCAGAGAGGCAACAAAGAGACCAAAGATAACCCTGAAGGAGCTGCAAAGCTCCACAGCGGAGATAGGATTATCTGTCCATAGGACCACTTTAAGCCGTACACTCCACAGAGGTGGGCTTTATGGAAGAGTGGCCAGAAAAAAGCCATTGCTTAAGGAAAAAAATAAGCAAACACGTTTGGTGTTCGCCAAAAGGCATGTGGGAGACTCCCCAAACATATGGAAGAAAGTACTCTGGTCAGATGAGACTAAAATTGAGCTTTTTGGCCATCAAGGAAAACTCTATGTCTGGCACAAACCCAACACCTCTCATCACCCCGAGAACACCATCCCCACAGTGATGCATGGTGGTGGCAGTATCATGCTGTTGGGATGTTTTTCATCGGCAGAGACTGGGAAACTGGTCAAAATTGAAGGAATGATGCATGGTGCTAAATACAGGGAAATTCTTGAGGGAAACCTGTTTCAGTCTTCCAGAGATTTGAGACCGGGACGGAGGTTCTCCTTCCAGTTGGACAATGACCCTAAGCATACTGCTAAAGCAACACTTGAGTGGTTTAAGGGGAAACAAATGTCTTTGAATGGCCTAGTCAAAGCCCAGACCTCAATCCAATTGAGAATCTGTGGTATGACATAAAGATTGCTGTACACTAGCAGAACCCATCCAACTTGAAGGAGCTGGAGCAGTTTTGCCAACAAAAGGCAACAAAATAGGAAAAATGCCAAGGGGGTGAAAACTATCGCAAGCCACTGTACAATAACTAATGTGGTTAATGAGTAGAAGTGTATTTGTAAAAGTGTGCTTGAAAGACATTGTAAATATACTTTTTTTGTAAGGAAAATACAGGAATTCTAATTAAATTACCATTTAAGTATATTTCTAATTTATGAAAAATATACAGTGAGGGAAAAAAATATTTGATCCCCTGCTGATTTTGTACGTTTGCCCACTGACAAAGACATGATCAGTCTATAATTTTAATGGTAGGTTTATTTGAACAGTGAGAGACAGAATAACAACAAAAAAATCCAGAAAAACACATGTCAAAAATGTTATAGATTGATTTGCATTTTAATGATGGAAATAAGTATTTGACCACTCTGCAAAACATGACTTAGTACTTGGTGGCAAAACCCTTGTTGGCAATCACAGAGGTCAGACGTTTCTTGTAGTTGGCCACCAGGTTTGCACACATCTCAGGAGGGATTTTGTCCCACTCCTCTTTGCAGATCATCTCCAAGTCATTAACGTTTCGAGGCTGACGTTTGGCAACTCAAACCTTCAGCTCCCTCCACAGATTTTCTATGGGATTAAGGTATGGAGACTGGCTAGGCCACTCCAGGACCTTAATGTGCTTCTTCTTGAGCCACTCCTTTGTTGCCTTGGCCGTGTGTGTTGGTTCATTGTCATGCTGGAATACCCATCCACGACCCATTTTCAATGCTCTGGCTGAGGGAAGGAGGTTCTCACCCAAGATTTGACGGTACATGGCCCCGTCCATCGTCCCTTTGATGCGGTGAAGTTGTCCTGTCCCCTTAGAAGAAAAACACCCCCAAAGCATAATGTTTCCACCTCCATGTTTGACGGTGGGGGATGGTGTTCTTGGGGTCATAGGCAGCATTATTCCTCCTCCAAACACAAAGAGCTCGATTTTGGTCTCATCTGACCACAACACTTTCATCCAGTTCTCCTCTGAATCATTCAGATGTTCATTGGCAAACTTCAGACGGGCCTGTATATGTGCTTTCTTGAGCAGGGGGACCTTGCGGGCGCTGCAGGATTTCAGTCCTTCATGGCATAGTGTGTTACCAATTGTTTTCTTGGTGACTATGGTCCCAGCTGCCTTGAGATCATTGACAAGATCCTCCCGTATAGTTCTGGTTTGTTTCCTCACCGTTCTCATGATCATTGCAACTCCACGAGGTGAGATCTTGCATGGAGTCCCAGGCCGAGGGAGAATGACAGTTATTTTGTGTTTCTTCCATTTGAGAATAATCGCACCAACTGTTGTCACCTTCTCACCAAGCTGCTTGGCGCTGGTCTTGTAGCCCATTCCAGCCTTGTGTAAGTCTACAATCTTGTCCCTGACATCCTTGGAGAGCTCTTTGGTCTTGGCCTTGGTGGAGAGTTTGGAATCTGATTGATTGATTGCTTCTGTGGACAGGTGTCTTTTATACAGGTAACAAACTGAGATTAGGAGCACTCCCTTTAAGAGTGTGCTCCTAATCTCAGCTCATTACCTGTATAAAAGACACCTGGGAGCCAGAAATCTTTTCTGATTGAGAGGGGGTCAAATACTTATTTCCCTCATTAAAATGCAAATCAATTTATAAAATTTTTGACATGTGTTTTTCTGGATTTTTTTGTTGTTATTCTGTCTCTCACTGTTCAAACAAACCTACCATTAAAATTATAGAATGATCATTTCTTTGTCAGTTGGCAAACATACAAAATCAGCAGGGGATCAAATACTTTTTTCCCTCACTGTACATAAAATGTACTTAAGGTGTTTTCAAAGTATATTTGTTTTGCTCTTTATCTAATATACTAAGAATGTATTTAATTACAAAAAAGCCTTCCGATTTAGATACTTTTAAATGTATTTAATATACCTAAATGCTAATAAAATAGAAATAGAAATTGACATTAAAGGCATTAAATGTATTTCAAATAGTTCCAATTTAGATACTTAAAATATCTTAATTATATATATATATATCTGCTTGGGTATTCATTAATAAAAAAACAAATAATGCAAGAAAATTATTGTAAGTTTGAAATGTGTAAAGTTAGTGTGGGAAAGGTGGAAATATTACTGTTATCGATCAATAATGACAAGCCAATAATGACAAGGATGGTTGCTGACTCTCTGACCCCTCCTATCTGTCATATCTTTAATTTGAGTCTAGAGGAAGGTGTTTGTCCTCAGGCCTGGAGGGAAGCCAATGTCATTCTGCTACCCAAGAGTGGTAAAGCGGCCTTTACTGGTTCTAACAACAGACCTATCAGCTTGCGGCCAGCTCTTAGCAAACTGTTGGAGAAGAAAATTGTTTGACCAAATACAATGCTATTTCTCTGTATACAAATTAACAACAGACGTTCAGCATGCTTATAGAGAAGGGCACTTAACCTGTACTGCACTGACACAAATGACTGATGATTGGTGGAAAGAAATTGATAATAAGAAGATTGTGGGAGCTGTACTGTTAGATTTCAGTGCAGCCTTTGATATTATTGACTATAACCTGTTGTTGAGAACCTATGGCTTTTCAACCTCTGCCATATCGTGGATTCAATGCTATCTATCGAATAGAACTGAGAGGGTTTACTTTAATGGAAGCTTCTCTAATGTCAAACATGTAGGGTGTGGTGTACCGCAGGGCAGCTCTCTAGGCCCTCTACTCTTTTCTATTTTTACCAATGACCTACCACTGGCATTAAACAAAGCCTGTGTGTCCATGTATGCTGATGATTCAACAATTTGTGACCGACCAGCTCAAATCGGTTTTATGTAGCAAAATTTGAAATTATGTTTTTTACATTGGATAAAAGTAGAGACTCAGAGCTACAAAATGGTATATCATACACTACAGTTGAGGAACAATGGAAAGTAATTTTTCTTTGAAAGTTGATAAACTTGTAAACTCACTTTTGAGAAAATGGCCTTTGAATATTTTTGATACTACTACTGGAGAGCCATTCTTTGTCTACACCCATTCAGCATTGTTCACACCCTCTTAATCTTTAGCCCCACCCATCTCTTTAAGGGTTGATCTGAGCGTTCTGTACTAACAACAGAAGTCAAGCACCCAAGCTAACTTGCTAGCTACTTCCAGACACAGAACAGCTCACTGAACATTACTTGCCCTAGCAGAGCTGGTTAGGCTGTTATGTTATCCAGAGTGTTGGTGACTGCAACTGTGCTGTCAGATTGTCCGTTTGTAAATTCAAAACGTGTCGCTCTCGGAGCGTTCAGAGCGCACACCGGACACTCTGGCGATGAGTAGGGTTGATCCGAACATTCTGACCTCACAACGGCAGTCAACTCATGACATTACTACCCTGCATGAATCTGCAGGTAGCTAACCAACCAGGTTCAATGTTAGCTAGCTAACATTAGGCCATAGCTAGCTAAGCAAATGGCTCTGAGATATGAATAATAAGGTCATACACATAACGTTAGCTAGCGAGCCAGCCAGCTAACATTAGCTAGCTAGCTAGCAAGCTAGGTAAACAATGAACCATAATCACAACTCATGATGTTACTACCCTGCATGAATCTGTAGGTAGCTAACCAACCAGGTTCAATGTTAGCTAGCTAATATTAGGCTATAGCTGGCCAAGCAAATGGCTCTTTCTGTCAAAATTAGAAACGTGTAATATCTGAAAATGTAGCTAGCTTGACTATCTTACCCGTATACATAATTCATGGATGAACGCGTCTCCTGTCGGATGCCATGGTTGCCCTTAGTTTGAAGATGTAATCCGGAGGTGTTTTTTCCATCTCCTTAGCTATCATACTCGAATTCCACTGATTTCAAAATCGGCCCTCCAGAAAGTGGAGAGCAACACTTATGCAGTTTTAATACACAATAATAATAAAAATTAAGCCACGTTAGACAGGATTACCTAGACATACTGACCGGCTCAAACAGACAGACGCGTGCTATATGGCAGACCAATCGAAACTCATCTCACGGCATGTCCAAACCACTCATTATCTTAGCTAATCATGGCTAGCGGGAAGGTTGATGTCTTTTTCTTTGGCTAAACCAACTAGGCTCATAATTTAGCTATTTTATTCATATTTACAGATGGCACACATGTTCGAGATGGCATTTCTGCCAAAAAACGCATTTTGATTAAAAAAAAAGTTTAAGTTCAAATGGCTCTCCTGTGAAGTAGTGACCCGCGACATACGCCTAGTTTCCAGAAACGGGTCACATATACGTGTCAGCAACCACAACTAAAGAAGTCACTGAAACCCTTAACAAGGAGTTAGTCAGTTTTGTAATGGGTGGCCAGTAATAAACTGGCCCTGAACATCTCTAAAACTAAGAGCATTGTATTTGGTACAAATCATTCCCTAAGTTGTAGACCTCAGCTGAATCTGGTAATGAACGGTGTGGCTGTTGAACAAGTTGAGGAGACTAAATTACTTGGTGTTACCTTAGATTGTAAACTGTCATGGTCAAAACATATAGATTAAATGGTTGTAAAGATGGGGAGAGGTCTGTCCCTAATAAAGAGATGCTCTGCTTTTTTGACACCACACTCCAAAAAGCAAGTCCTGCAGGCTCTAGTTTAGTCTTATCTTGATTATTGTACAGTCAAGTGCTGTAAAGAAAGACCTAGTTAAGCTGGAGCTGGCCCAGAACAGAGCGGCACATCTTGCTCTTCATTGTAATCAGAGGGCTAATATAAATACTATGCATGCCAGTCTCTCTTGGCTAAGAGTTGAGGAGAGACTGACTGAATCACTTCTTTTTTTTGTAAGAAACAATGTGTTGAATATTCCAAATTATTTGCATAGTCAACATACACACAGCTCTGACAAACACTTGCCACCAGGGGTCTTTTCATAGCCCCCAAATCCAGAACAAATTCAAGAAAGTGTACAGTATTATATAGAGGCATTATTGTATGGAACTCACTTCCATCTCATATTGCTCAAATGAACAGCAAATCTGGTTTCAAAAAACAGATAAAGCAACGCCTCTCCCCTATTTGACCTATACATTTTTTGTGTATATATTGATATGTAGGCTATGTGTGCAATTGTTTTACTTGTGTAGTTCTGTCCTTGAGCTGTTCTTGTCTATTAATGCAAAGATGACATCATTCAACTACTCACCAGTGGTGGAAAAAGTCCTCAATTGTCATACTCAAGTAAAAGTGAAAGTCACCCAGTAAAATACTACTTGAGTAAAAGTTTTAAAGTATTTGGTTTGAAATATACGTAAGTATCAAAAGTAAATGTAATTGCAATAATATACTTAATTTTCAAAAGTAAAAGTATAAATAATTTCAAATTACTTATATTAAGCAAACCAGACGGCATAATTTTCTTGTTTTTTTAATTTACGGATAACACTTCAACACTAAACTGTCATGGTCAAAACCTTTTAGATTCAATGGTTGTAAAGATGGGGAGAGGTCTGTCCATAAGCAAGCTTTTTTGACACCACACTCACCATAATTTACAAACAAAGCATGTGTTTAGTGAGTCCGCCAGATCAGAGGTAGTAGGGATGACCAGGGATGTTCTCTTGATAAGTGTGTGAATTAGACAATGTCTTGTCCTGCTAAGCATTCAAAATGTAACGAGTACTTTTGGGTGTCAGGGAAATTGTATGGAGTAAAAAGTACATACTTTTCTTTAGGAATGTAGTGAAGTAAAAGTAAAAGTTGTCAAAAATATATATAGTAAAGTACAGATACCCTAGAAAACTACTTAAGTAATACTTTCAAGTATTTTTACTTAAGTACTTTACACCATTGCTACTCACACATCGATATGAAAAACAAGCCACAACCGATTGAGAAGACCTACATCTTCAGGGACAGATTACTGCATCAAACTGCAGCATCCACACTCTGTGACTGACATTACCTTTTATGATCTGGAAATACATTGAAGAGGATAATGCGAAATGCCAACACATTTTTGAGGCTACTTCTGATTACATCGCTCTGTCTGAGTCCATGTGCAGATAAGCTGACAGTGGCACTACTGGAGCAGATGATTTACACTCATCATGCAGTTTTCCAAAGGAATACCCAACATCACCGCCAACATCACCTCCAAAATGCAATACCTTTGTCACGTGCCCAAGCAAATACTCAACTATATGTGATTTGAGGCAAAACATGGCTTCTGCAACACCAAGACTTGGAAGTTGGAAGTGTTTCAAAAACCTTCCTCTCAGCATTGCCAAGAATCATCAGTTGCACATGTGCTACAGTGCAACAGGGAACTCCACTAATGAAAAATCTGAACATCTTCTGTATTCTGCAGACACTGTGAGAGAGGGACATGACATCACCTTTTCTGATGAATACCTAGACCTCCTGACTAGACTAGGTACCATTCTTTCACAGGCAAATGCTGCAATCGAGAACATTCAGGTTTACCAGACAGTCTGTCAACGTCCTAGGCCACGACTTCCTGAAAAACTCTTGCCTGAGACTTGGATAGGTGGATGAGGTTTCATTCTTGTTGTCAATGAGCTGAAGGTCTTCGTCATTGAGAAGACAGAAGTGAAGTACAAAGACTGCCAAATCATCGCTTATGTCCTCAAGTGCACAAACACATATGACCTAGTCACCTACCAGGGTCTAGACTGCAAGTGGCCGCTTTCCCCTTATGTTTACAAGCACAGGCTAGCTGTGATCAATCAATTTGCTAGCATCTGTGAGCTGCTACAAAAATATGGGCTCATTTGTAATTTTGTTTTTGTCTTCATGTATTGTTTTAAAATATGTATATTTAACTTGGAAACGCTCAACAGGGATGCCTGTCGTGAAGATCTGGAGTCAGAGCAGGAAGAAAATAAGATGGTTTTGGTGTCATCACTTAAGGAAGCTCTAGAGTAAAATACATAGATTTACAGTGCATTCGGAAAGTATTCAGACCCCTTGACGTTTTCCACACTTTGTGACGTTACAGCCTTATTCTAAAATGGATGAAATAAAACATTTTCCTCATCAATCTACACACAATACCCCATAATGACAAAGCAAAAACAGGTTTTTAGAAATGTATGCAAATGTATAAAAAAACCCAGAAATACCTTCTTTACATACGTATTCAGACCCTTTGCTATGAGACTCGAAATTGAGCTCAGGTGCATCCTGTTTCTATTGATCATCCTTGAGATTTTTTTACAACTTGATTGGAGTCAACCTGTGGTAAATTCAATATATTGGACATGATTTGGAAAGGCACACACCTGTCTATATAAGGTCCCACAGTTGACAGTGCATGTCAGAGCAAAAACCAAGCCATGAGGTCGAATGAATTGTCTGTAGAACACGAGACAGGATTGTGTCGAGGCACAGATCTGGGGAAGGGTCCCGAACAACACAGTGGCCTCCATCATTCTTAAATAGAAGAAGTTTGGAACCACCAAGACTCTTCCTAGAGCTGGCAGCCTGGCCAAACTGAGCAATCGGGGCAGAAATTGCCTTGGTCAGGGAGGTGACCAAGAACTTGATGGTCACTCTGACAGCTCCACAGTTCCTCTGTAGAGATGGCAGAACCTTCCAGAAGGACAACCATCTCTGTAGCACTCCATCAATCAGGCCATTATAGTAGAGTGGCCAGACGGAAGCCATTCCTCAGTAAAAAGCACATGACAGCCCACTTGGAGTTTGCCAAAAGGACTCTCAGACCATGAGAAACAAGATTATTTGGCCTGAATGCCAAGCATCATGTCTGGAGAAAACCAGGCAACGGTCATCACCTGGTCAATACCATCCCTACGGTAAAGCATGGTGGTAACAGCATCATGATGTGGGGATGTTTTTCAGCGGCAGGGACTGGGAGACTAGTCAGGATCGAAGGAAAGATTAAAGAAGCAAAGTACAGAGAGATCCTTGATGAAAACCTGCTCCAGAGCGCTCAGGACCTCAGACTGGGGAAAAGGTTCACCTTCCAACAGGACAATGACCCTAAGCACACAGCCAAGACAAGGTAGGAGTGGCTTCGAGACAAGTCCTTGAGTGGCCCAACCAGAGCCCGGACTTGAACCCGATCGTGCATCTCTAGAGAGACCTGAAAATAGCTGTGCAGCGAAGCTCCCCATCCAACCTGACAGAGCTTGAGAGGATCTGCAGAGAAGAATGGGAGAAACTCCCCAAATACAGGTGTGCCAAGCTTGTAGCGTCATACCAAAGAAGGCTCAAGGCTGTAATTGCTGCCAAAGGTGCTTCAACAAAGTACTGACTAACGGGTCCAAATGCTTATGTAGATGTCAAATTTCAGTATTTTTTATTTTATACATTTGCACACATTTCTAAAAACCTGTTTTTGCTTTGTCATTGTGGGGTATTGTGTGTAGATTGATGAGGAGAAAAAACAATTTAATCAATTTTAGAATAAGGCTGTAACGTCACAAAATGTGGAAAAAGTGAAGGGGTCTGAATACTTTCCGAAAGCACTGTATGATGACATTAAACTTGTTTTGGGCAAATGTTACATTTGTGTGCATTCCACTGGACACTCATGATTTAATTCTTGCCAATCTCATTCTGTAGGAGCTATGTGTCACGACTTCCGCCGAGGCTGCCCCCCCTCCTGGTTCGGGCAGGCTTCGGCGTTCGTCGTCACCGGAGTACTAGCTACTGCCGATCCCATTCTCATCACTCCACTTGTCATGTCTTGTCAATCACACACACCTGGTGCTCATCCCCCTAATTAGTATGTGTATAATTGTTCCCTCTGTTCCCCTTGTCTTTGTGAGTGATTGTTTTGTTGTGAGAGCGTGTAGCGCAGTTGAGCTACATTTCACTGTGTTATTGCCAAGGTGGATGTTTTCCCTTGTACAGTTTCGTTTGACGCTTGGGGCGTTTAATTTATGCAAACGGATTAAACTCTGGACTTCGTTATTTTACCTCCTGTGCCTGACTCCTTCTTTCACACCTCGTCACACTATGAAGCTTGACCTCTCAGGGAGAGGATTACCAACTGGTACTGGAGAGTGATGGAATAGAGGTGGATAAGGGTGAGATTTTCCTAGAATTCCAAACCATCACTTTTATGGAGGGAGAGTGTTGGGAGCCCATGCCGGGGAATTCAACAGCTAAACAAAAATAATGGTGTGTCTGTCTAAATATTAAATGCTGCCTTTTTATAGAAAGTTATAGAATATATTCCAAATTAATTAAAAAACATATCTTAATAATTGAAATATTATAATTGGATAAGTCTCCACCCCCTTGAGTTAATACTTGATGGAAGCACATTTGGCAGCCATTACAGCTGTGAGTCATTTTCATTCAGATTCTACCAACTTTGCACAATTTTTAAAGCAACATACACTACCGGTCAAAAGTTTTAGAACACCTACTCATTCAAGGGTTTTTCTTTTTTTAAACTATTTTCTACATTGTAGAATAATAGTGAAGACATCAAAACTATGAAATAATACATATGGAATCATGTAGTAACCAAAAAATAATTAAACAAATCAAAATATATTTTATATTTTATATTCTTCAAATAGCCACCCTTTGCCTTGATGACAGCTTTGCACACCCTTGGCATTCTCTCAACCAGCTTCATGAGGTCATCAACATTTCAATTAACAGGTGTGCCTTCTTAAAAGTTAATTTGTGGAATTTCTTTCCTTCTTAATGCGTTTGAGCCAATCAGTTGTGTTGTGACAAGGTAGGGGGGTATACAGAAGATAGCCCTATTTGGTAAAATACCAAGTCCATATTATGGCAAGAACAGCTCAAATAAGCAAAGAGAAACGACAGTCCATGATTACTTTAAGACATGAAGGTCAGTCAATATGGAAAATTTTGCTGTCGCAAAAACCATCAAGCGCTATGATGAAACTGGCTCTCATGAGAACCGCCACAGGAATGGAAGACCCAGAGTTACCTCTGCTGCAGAAGATAAGTTAATTAGAGTTACAGTGGCTTGCGAAAGTATTCACCCCCTTGGCATTTTTCCTATTTTGTTGCCTTACAACCTGGAATTTAAATGGATTTTTGGGGGGTTTGTATCATTTGATTTACACAACACACCTACCACTTTGAAGATGCAAAATATTTTTTCTTGTGAAACAAACACGAAAAAATACAAAAAAACTGAAAACGTAAGCGTGCATAAGTATTCACCCCCCCCAAAGTCAATACTTTGTAGAGCCACCTTTTGCAGCAATTACAGCTGCAAGTCTCTTGGGGTAGGACTCTATAAGCTTGGCACATCCAGCCACTGGAACTGCTCCAGCTCCTTCAAGTTGGATGGGTTCCGCTGGTGTACAACAATCTTTAAGTCATACCACAGATTCTCAATTGGATTGAGGTCTGGGCTTTGACTAGGCCATTCCAAGACATTTAAATGTTTCCACTCGAGTGTTGCTTTAGCAGTATGCTTAGGGTCATTGTCCAGCTGGAAGGTGAACCTCTGTCCCAGTCTCAAATCTCTGGAAGACTGAAACAGGTTTCCTTCAAGAATTTCCCTGTATTTAGCGCCTTTCATTCTGACCAGTTTCCCAGTCCCTGCCGATGGAAAAACATGATGCTGCCACCACATTTACATTTACATTTACGTCATTTAGCAGACGCTCTTATCCAGAGCGACTTACATTATTTATTTTTTCATACCCCCTGTGGGAATCGAACCCACAACCCTGGCGTTGCAAACACCATGCTCTATCAACTGAGCTACATCCCTGCCGGCCATTCCCTCCCCTACCCTGGACGACGTTGGGCCAATTGTGCGCCGCCCCATGGGTCTCCCGGTCACGGCCGGCTACGACAGAGCCACCACCATGCTTCACTTTGGGGACGGTGTTCTCGGGGTGATGAGAGGTGTTGTGATTGCACCAGACATAGTGTTTTCCTTGATGGCCAACAAGCTCAATTTTAGTCTCATCTGACCAGAGTACCTTCTTCCAAATGTTTGGGGAGTCTCCCACATGTCTTTTGGCAAACACCAAACGTGTTTGCTCATTTTTTTCTTTAAGCAATGGCTTTTTTCTGGCCACTCTTCCGTAAAGCCCAGCTCTGTGGAGTGTACGGCTTAAAGTGGTCCTATGGACAGATACTCCAATCTCCGCTGTGGAGCTTTGCAGCTCCTTCAGGGTTATCTTTGGTCTCTTTGTTGCCTCTCTGATTAATGCCCTCCTTGCCTGGTCGGTGAGTTTTGGTGGGCGGCCCTCTCTTGGCCGGTTTGTTTTGGTGCCATATTCTTTCCATTTTTTAAATAATGGATTTAATGGTGCTCTGTGGGATGTTCAAAGTTTCTGATATTTTTTATAACCCAACCCTGATCTGTACTTCTCCACAACTTTGTCCCTGGCCTGTTTGGACAGCTCCTTTGTTTTCATGGTGCCGCTTGCTTGGTGGTGCCCCTTGCTTAGTGGTGTTGCAGACTCTGGGGCCTTACTGAGATCATGTGACAGATCATGTGACACTTATATTGCACACAGTTGGACTTTATTTAACTAATTATGTGACTTCTGAATGTAATTGTTTGCACCAGATCTTATTTATGGGCTTCATAGCAAAGGGGTTGAATACATATGCACGCACCACTTTTCTGTTATTATTTTTTTCATTTCACTTCACCAATTTGGACTATTTTGTGTATGTCCATCACATGAAATCCAAATAAAATCCATTTAAATTACAGGTTGTAATGCAACAAAATAGGAAAAACGCCAAGGGGGATGAATACTTTAGCAAGGCACTGTACCAGCCTCAGAAATTGCAGCCGAAATAAATGTTTCACAGAGTTCAAGTAACAGACACATCTCAACATCAACTGTTCAGAGGAAACGGTGTGAATCAGGCCTTCATGGTAGAATTGCTGCAAAGAAACCACTACTAAAGGACACAAATAATAAGAAGAGACTTGCTTGGACCAAGAAACACGAGCAATGTGGAAATGTGTCCTTTGGTCTGATGAGTCCAAATTGGAGATTTTTGGTTTCAACCGCCGTGCCTTTGTGAGACGCGGTGTAGGTGAACGGATGAGCTCAGCATGTGTATTTCCCACCGTAAAGCATGGAGGAGGAGGTGTTATGGTGTGGGTTGCTTTGCTGGTGAAGGTCCCCCCCCGGTATATGGACACTGTTTAGTGCCAAAAATAAGGGGTTAAATACATGTTTAAAAAAATAACAAATGTTTCCTGATCTACCTTATATATCTCAGATATAGGACAGACACTTCAGAACAAACTTCCATGTTTTTCCATGTAGTGAATATGTTATTCAATGCATTTGTATGGGCTAATAGCAGGCCAAAAATTATTTTAGTATATATTTTTTTATACTTCAAGGGGTCTTAAAATGAATTAGCTAAATGAGCCTTGGTATGACCTTCTTAAAACAATTCTAAATAGCTGCTCGGCAAAGCACGATCATTCGACTCACTCCCCCAGCGAGCTGAGGACCTCATTAAAAAAGTGGAGGCCATAAATGGAGCTGAGAAACCTGTTAGTAAATCATGTACCTGGGTACTGTGTTCAGTGTTGCTTTGGTAATTTAATATAAATGGGTAAACTCCTAATCTGTATATGAAAATGTGTGTACTAATTGTACTTCATTCAATATCAACACGGAATAGGCTTTGTCTCCCACAAAATCAACAGTACTGTGAAATCATTTAGCTATTTTCTGTTATCTATTTGAGGGTGAGCTGAGAATGATGCCAGTCTTGGCAGTCATCGACGAGGGCACCAAATTTGACTGAGGGAATGGAGTGTTTTCCTCCGTGGTGACTGTTCTAAAGGTGACTGTCCTGAAGCTAGCCTAGTGGTTAAGAACGTTGGCCAGAAAGGTTGCTTGTTCGAATCCCCGAGCTGACTAGGTGAAAAATCTGTCCTTGAGCAAGGCACTTAACCCTAATTGCTACTGTAAGTCATTCTGGATAAGAGCATCTGCTAAATGACATAAATGTAATCATCTATGCAGTATGTATTTATTAAGCGTCTTTTATGAAGCTTCAGTAAGTGAAACCTCAGAGAATAGAGTTGTTTATGAGTCTTTAGTTAAGACTGTTCATTTGTTTTGGTTCTGTCCATTTGTAGCTTGTTTTTGGACACAGGTCCAGGAATGGCTAAAGGATTACAATATTTACCTGGAACTAACCTTGCAGATAGCATTACTGGGTGATCTGAAAAGTCATAATCAATCAATAATATAATAATACTTTTAGCAAAAATGTTTATTTTTAATTCACAATCTGTAGAAGCAATGAGAATAGAAAGGTTCAGAATTTTTGTAAAATTAACTCTGTCCATAAGGTGTAGATAGTAAGTATAGACCGGAAGTAGAGGCCTGGGCATTGTTGTTCACTAATTTACTCCAAGTAGGGAAAGGATGGTGTGGTTGAAAAGTAATAAAGGGGAGTATATATATAAAAAATAAAAAAAACATGGGGGATTGGAAGTGATGCAGACAATTACATTGATAGAAGGTACAATCTATCTGCAATATTAAGCTGATCCACCCCCCCCCCCAAAAAAAAAAAAAAAAATAATAATAATAATAATAATAATAATAATAATAATAATAATAATAAAAAAAAATAAAAAAAAAGTATGTTCTTGTTCAGGAGAGGCTGATATCATGCTAAGATTGCTTGTAATTTTTTATTTTCTATGTTTTGGTAGAATGTGGCCCCTGATGATATTGATCTGTCCACCAGGGAGCAGGAGCCAGTCCGTCTGATTCTTCACCTGAAGGATGACAGCTTGGAGGAGGCATTTGTTGTTGGTGACAAAGCTGTCATCTTTGCACAATCTTAAACGGTATTGGACGCAGTCACTGTGCTTCTTGGAGTGTACTACACCAGCCTCCTCCAGAAGCCCCGCATCTACTTCCAGGCTCTGGGGTTTCTTCAGCACCACCTGGTTGGCGAGCCTTACACAGGACCAAAGTCACACAAATTCTGTGATTTTCCACAAATTCTGTTATATTCTGTTATTTTTCCAAGCAGTTTTCCTAAGTTATTGAGACATTTTACTTTATGAATTGCTTTTTATTAGGGGTTGAAGTTGCGAAGCTGGATGAAACCCTATTGTATTTGCTGGTGTTTATTATTTATTATTTTCCTTCTTCTGACGATTTGGTTTCTACATGATTCCATATGTGTTATTTCATAGTTTTGACGTCTTCACTATGATTCTACAATGTAGAAATAGTAAAAAGAAAGAAAAACCCTGGAATGAGTAGGTGTGTCCAAACTTTTGACTGGTGCTGTATATATCTTTATCTTTAATTCTGTATTGTTGGAAAAGGACCCATAAGTAATAATTTCACTGTTAGTCTACACCTGTTGTTTACGAAGCATGTGTCAAATAAAATTAGATTTGATTCATACTCACATGCGTCATTGGCTCTCAGACCCATCTCCCATTCGAAATGTTATTTTGTATTTTATTTTTACTCCTAATACAAACCTGTGCAAACGAACAACAATTAACAGACACACACAAACAATGACTATATCTCCTCTGCCCAGACCCACATGCTCACACCCCCATCCCTAATGCCTGCATTATTGTTTGCCTTTTGGGACATTTATACCCTCTTCAATGTAGAATTTGGAATGAGAAATACTTAGTCACGGACGAGATAGAAAGGTGAGGGAATTATTTTGAGGGGCTGATGCATACGTTGGCACACACTCACGCCATCTCCCTACTTGCTACACATTAACTTAGGCTGTTCCACCTTTCTTTTCTCTTCTCTTTGTTTTCTCTGCTCACCCCTGCTTTGTTCTCTCTTCTCTGCCGTCAGTGCCAGATGTGGCTCACCGCTCTCTTTCTTTCACAACGCCACGGGTGTCAAAACACGCACACACACACACACATAGTCACTGCAAGCCCCTTGTTGAATTAGTCAGAGAATTATCACTAGCACTGCTACTATGGTACCAATCTTTTTACTTTCCCCATGCTATAAAAAGTTGTTGGTAAGGGGATTATATGGCGTATTTAAATACATAAATTTTTTTGGCTGCTATTTACTTAGCCGTAGTCGAAAATATAGTCCCATTTTTTGGGAATAAAGAAGGTTAATGGAAAATGTTCTGCTTGAGTGCCTCGACTAATTTCCTCATAGACTTCTGAGTGCACACAGAGACCTGAACTGCGATATGCTGTTCCCTCTGTGAAAGTTTTTGAAGAGAGGAGAATTTAAATTTAAGCAGAAAAACAGCTACAATCAAGCAGAATAATTTAGTAAGAGTGACACAGAGTACATCCCCTAGCGAGGCTTATTCATGGATGGGTATATGGGACCTGGCAAGATGATAAGGATGGTTCTGGGAGTTGCTTTGTTACTGAAGTGAAAACACCTCAATATGATGGACTTATGGCACTTAAGTGTGTGTGTGAGCATGTGCATGTGTAACAGACTTGCGCCTGTCCCTCTCCTCACCCCAACGTGGGTTTGAACCAGGGACCCTCTAAACAGTACAACAACAGTCACCCACGAAGCATCGTTACCTATCGCCCCACAGAAGCCGCAGCTCACGCAGAGCAAAATAAACAACTACTTCAAGGTCTCAGAGCAAGTGACGTCACCGATTGCAATGCCGCTAGCGCACACTGGTAACTAGCCAGCCATTTCACACCGGTTATACTCATCCCCCTTTGACCTCCCCCTTCTCCACAGTAACCAGTGATCTGGGTCATGGCACCAACCAATGTAACAGTATTGCTTCCGTCCCTCTCCTCACCACAACTTGGGCTTGAACCAGGGACCCTCTGAACAGAACAACAACAGTCACCCACGAAGCATCATTACCTATCGCCCCACAAAAGCCGCGGCCCTTGCAGAGCAAGAGAAACAACTACTTTAAGGTATCAGAGCGAGTGACGTCACCGATTGCAATGCCGCTAGCGCGCACCACTAACTTGCCAGCCATTTCACACCGGTTACACATGCATGCATGTGTGCGTGTGCTGTGTGTTAAGACTCCACTGTCATTCAGAGCAGTAAGAAGCAGGGTTTGTGTTGTTCCTATTGGGTGTCAATCATCTGCGACTCTGCACCACTCCACTATTGACCTTTCCTATCCAGTTCTGCTCAAATAGCAACTGAACCAGAATAAAAATCTGTTAAAAACCGAATTCCAGAATATTCACTCATTAAAATCAGCATACCTGCAGAATGTGATAATAGTCGAATCAACTCCTCACTATTGACCATGTTACTGTTTGAGAGACTGTTTGTGTTAAAGTGATTTGCAGTAATAGACCATACCAAACAGGCTTATATTGAGCATGGTGGAGATACTTGTTGGAAATATTTTTAAGTTATATTATGTGTACAGCTTTTCTGTAGAAAACAGTTCGGAATCAATTATTACTGCACACAGGTGTCTGGCTCCTTAACAGGTAACATTCACTTTAAAAGAACTGTGAAAGTAAATGTTACGGTCCGGCACTGTTGGTCCTGTTTCCGCTTGTTTCCCTTTTCCTTTTTTCCCTGTGTGTGTGTGTTGTCTGTGTCTGTCTCCCCCTGCTGTGCAGACCAGTCAGAGGATCTAGGTCAGGGGGCGTGGCCATTCTCTATCATGCTCCGTTACCTCCAGCTGCGGCTCATTGTCATCAATCAAACAGCAGTTATATACCCGGGCTGGACACCTCTCCAGCGCCAGTTCGTTCCTACACCACCTGTGGTAACTTGGCCCTGTACAGCAAATCTCAGTTTAGTTGTACTCTCTCAGTATTATCGTTGTTTCTGCCACGTTTGTAACCTGTCTCTCCTTCGACCAGATCCCGTCTGTTCCTGCTGCCTGCCTGCCTGCCATTCCCACGCCGCAACCTGCTCCTCTGTTGTCTGATATCCTTGTCATCCAGCTCTCAGGACTACTGGCTCTCCACCCCACTCAGCTCCTACCCCGGCCTGAAGCTACTCCACCTTGAACTGCTTCTCTCTGCCAAAACACGCTGAATAAACTACATCCTAATTCACCCTCTTTGTTCGTGTGTCCGTCTCTGCACCTGAGTCCCCCACCCAACCTAACAGAACGAACTGGCCAACATGGACTCAGCAGAGATGCCACATGAAACAACGGGTGATGGCGTACAACGCGCCCTCCATTCACAGGGAATGTTATTGGGACAACACGACCAACTCATCCGGACTCTATTGGATAACAACCAGCAGTTGTTGGATCAAGTATCTCATCTCACCTCTCAGGTAGTTAACCTGGTAACACTCACTACCCTTCCTCCCTCTGTTTCTCCTCCACCTGTTCCTCCTACAGTGGCTCCAGGCTCGGCTTCCGCTCCTGCCCTTCGGGAACCCCCTACAACCTCACCCGAACCTTTCACCGGGGACCTGAACAAGTGCCGTGGTTTCCTGCTTCAGTGCCGCTTGGTGTTCCAACAGAAGCCCCTGTCCTTCTCCACGGAATCCTCAAAGGTACATTACGCTCTGGGGTTACTGAGGGGCAAAGCTTTGATTTGGGCAGAAGCGGCTTGTTCTACTCAGCAGATTGCCAGCCTGTCGTTTGACGATTTTTCCTCTCAATTGGAAATTGTGTTTGATCACCCGGACTATGCCGGGACCGCCACAAAGAGACTGTTGAAGCTACGACAGGGCACGGGTAGCGTGGCTGAATACGCCATTGATTTTTGGACCTTGGCAGCCGATTCCAAGTGGAATGACGAAGCTCTTCAGGGAGTGTTTGTTAACGGTTTGAGTGACACGATCAAGGATGAACTAGCTGTTCGTGATGAGCCTGCTAACCTTCATTCTCTCGTTTCCCTTGCTACACGAATAGACAACAGGCTACGGGAGAGGAGACAGGAGAGGGGCGGTCGGGTCCGCACCACAGGCGGGGCCCCCTCGCTTTCTGCAACCCGAGCAACACCACCACTCGGACACCGCCCACACACCTCAGCGGATCCCTCCACGGAACTAGACGAGCGTGCTCGTCTGTCCCCTGCCGAAAAGGAACGGCGCGTGCGGGCTGGTGAGTGCATTTACTGTGGGGACCGCACTCATTTCCTGGTTAACTGTCCGGTTCGCCCAAAAGACCAAGCTCGCAAGTAAAGGTGGGCGTACTTGCGAGTGCTACACCTGACTCAATGCCCACAGCACCCCGTCTAGTTATCCCAGCTACAGTCCAGTTCAGGAATCTGTCTCTCCCATTAGCTGCCCTCATTGACTCTGGTGCTGAGGATAGTTTCCTTGACGTTAACCTGGTCACTCAGGCTGAGATCCCTGTTAAGCCCCTGCCTAAGCCTATTACAGTAACCGCTATAGACGGCCGTCAGTTTGCCAACATCACCCACCAAACTGTCCCCGTTTCTCTCATGCTGTCCGGCAATCACAAAGAAACCATCCAGTTTAAAGTAGTCTCCTCCTCGGCCTCCCCCCTTATCCTCGGTTTCCCTTGGCTTAGCCTTCACAATCCCCATATTGACTGGCAAAACCACAAGATACACAGTTGGAGCACTCACTGCCATTCTGCTTGCCTTGGGTCGGCTATTCCGCCCTCGGTAGGTTCCCCTGCTTCCCCTGTCAAAACCCCAGACCTCTCTTCAGTCCCTGAGGAGTACTTGGACCTGGCCGAGGTATTCAGTAAGTCCAAGGCACTTTCACTACCACCTCATAGGCCATACGATTGCGCTATTGAGTTACTGCCTGGAGCCCCTTTGCCGTCCAGTCGGCTTTTCAATCTGTCCCGTCCGGAGAGAGAAGCTATGGAAACCTACATTGGCGACTCCCTAGCCTCTGGCATCATTCGTCCCTCATCTTCCGCTGTTGGTGCTGGGTTTTTTTTTGTAGAGAAGAAGGACAAAACATTACGCCCCTGCATTGACTACAGAGGACTAAATAACATCACAGTCAGAAATACATACCCCCTGCCTCTCATCAACTCAGCCTTTGAACCCCTTCATGGTGCCACCGTGTTTACCAAACTCGACCTGCGTAACGCTTACCACCTCGTTAGGATCAGGCAGGGAGACGAATGGAAAACTGGGTTCAATACCCCTCTCGGACACTTTGAATACCTAGTCATGCCATTCGGTCTCACCAACGCCCCAGCAGTGTTTCAGGCCATGGTTAACGATGTGTTGAGGGATTTTCTACACCGTTTTGTGTTTGTCTATTTGGATGACATTCTTATATTCTCTAAGTCACAGGATGAACACGTCTCCCACGTCCGTCTGGTTCTCCAACGCCTCCTGGAGAATAAACTGTATGTGAAAGCAGAAAAATGTGAGTTCCACCGGCAGTCCGTCCCCTTTTTGGGCTTTATTATCGAGCGGGGACAAGTGTCACCAGACCCTGACAAGATCAGAGCGGTTGTGGAGTGGCCCACACCCACGTCTCGGAAGCAACTACAACGCTTCCTGGGCTTCGCCAACTTCTACCGCCGCTTCATCAGGGGTTTCAGCCGAGTGGTTGCCCCCCTGACCAAGCTCACCTCCCCAAAGGTGCCATTCCTGTGGACGCCTGAGGCCGAGTCAGCCGTGAGTACATTGAAGGAACTGTTCACCACCTCACCTGTTCTTATTCATCCAGACACTAGCTTGCAGTTTATTGTGGAAGTGGACGCCTCTGATTCGGGGGTGGGGGCTGTCCTGTCACAACGTTCCCCCACGGACCAGAAGCTCCATCCTGTGGCCTTTTTCTCCAGGAGATTGACCCCTGCTGAGAAGAACTACGACGTGGGTAACCGGGAGTTGCTTGCTGTCAAGTTGGCGTTGGAGGAGTGGAGGCACTGGCTAGACGGAGCAGAGCAACCCTTCATAGTCTGGACAGACCACAAGAACCTGGCTTACATCCAGTCCTCCAAGAGGCTAAACTCCCGTCAGGCCAGATGGGCTCTGTTCTTCAGCAGGTTCAAGTTTATTTTAACATATCGTCCTGGCACACGTAATGTCAAGCCTGATGCTCTCTCTCGCCAGTTTACAGACAATGAAGACTCCAGCAATCCTGAACCTGTTCTGCCCGCTTCCTGTTTGGTGGCGGCTGTTCGCTGGGAAATCGAGTCCCTCGTCCGATCGGCACAAGAGTCGGAACCTGGACCGGCCGATGGCCCCCCCGACCTTCTCTATGTTCCCGCAGCCGTGCGGCCACAAGTGCTCAACTGGATCCACACCTCGCGCTTCTCCTGCCACCCTGGTATGAACCGTACACTGTCGCTACTGAAGAGGCACTTTTGGTGGCCATCCGTCGAGACTGACGTCCGGGAGTACGTGACGGCCTGTTCCATCTGTGCCCAAAATAAGGCTTCCCACCGGGCTCCTTCGGGCCTGCTGCGGCCTCTCCCAGTCCCGAGTCGTCCTTGGTCTCACGTGGCTTTGGACTTCGTCACTGGACTTCCTATGTCTGAGGGTAATGACACCATACTCACCATCGTGGACAGATTCTCTAAATCTGCCCATTTTGTTGCATTACCAAAATTACCGTCTGCCAGTGAGACAGCCGACCTCTTTGTCCTACATGTATTCCGTCCCCATGGAATACCTGTGGACATAGTGTCCGATAGAGGTCCACAGTTCATTTCTCGGGTATGGAAGGAGTTTTGTTCTGCTCTGGGTGCCTCTGTCAGTCTCTCATCAGGTTTCCATCCCCAGTCCAATGGCCAGACTGAGAGGACCAATCAGGACCTGGAGGCTGCTCTACGCTGTGTGACATCCCAAAACCCGTCCACCTGGGCCAAACACCTCCCGTGGGTCGAATATGCCCACAATTCCCTCACCTCATCTGCCACCGGCCTTTCACCATTTGAGGCGGCTTTGGGGTACCAACCGCCATTGTTCCCGTCTCAGGAAAAGGAGTTAACCGTCCCGTCAGTTCAGGATAACCTTCGTCGCTGCCGCAAGGTGTGGGTGGACACCCGTGAGGCCCTTCTACGGACAGCAGAGCGTAACAAGAGGGTGGCGGACAGGCACAGGGTAGTCGCTCCCCAGTTCCAGCCTGGTCAGCGAGTCTGGCTCTCCTCCAGCAACATCCCCCTGCGCACTGACTCCCGTAAGCTGTCGCCCCGGTATTTGGGTCCTTTCGAGATCGACTCCATCATCAACCCTTCGGCTGTTCAGTTGAAGCTTCCCCAGGCCATGAGAGTCCATCCTACATTTCACGTGTCCCAGCTGAAGCTGGTCTCCTCCAGCCCTTTGTGTCCGCCTGTGGATCCCCCTCCGCCACCGCGTATTATTGACGACCATCCAGCCTACACGGTGCGGAGACTGCTGGACGTCCGGAGGCGTGGTAGAGGGCTTCAGTACCTGGTGGACTGGGAGGGATACGGTCCCGAGGAGAGGTCCTGGATTCCCCGACGATTTATACTGGATCCACAGCTAGTGGCTGACTTCCATAGGGACCACCCTGACAAGCCGGGTGGGTCGCCGGGTGGCGCCCGTTGAGGGGGGGGTGCTGTTACGGTCCGGCACTGTTGGTCCTGTTTCCGCTTGTTTCCCTTTTCCTTTTTTCCCTGTGTGTGTGTTGTCTGTGTCTGTCTCCCCCTGCTGTGCAGACCAGTCAGAGGATCTAGGTCAGGGGGCGTGGCCATTCTCTATCATGCTCCGTTACCTCCAGCTGCGGCTCATTGTCATCAATCAAACAGCAGTTATCTACCCGGGCTGGACACCTCTCCAGCGCCAGTTCGTTCCTACACCACCTGTGGTAACTTGGCCCTGTACAGCAAATCTCAGTTTAGTTGTACTCTCTCAGTATTATCGTTGTTTCTGCCACGTTTGTAACCTGTCTCTCCTTCGACCAGATCCCGTCTGTTCCTGCTGCCTGCCTGCCTGCCATTCCCACGCCGCAACCTGCTCCTCTGTTGTCTGATATCCTTGTCATCCAGCTCTCAGGACTACTGGCTCTCCACCCCACTCAGCTCCTACCCCGGCCTGAAGCTACTCCACCTTGAACTGCTTCTCTCTGCCAAAACACGCTGAATAAACTACATCCTAATTCACCCTCTTTGTTCGTGTGTCCGTCTCTGCACCTGAGTCCCCCACCCAACCTAACAGTAAAGTACCTTCTGAATCCTGTTACTTCATGAGGAGTAGACAGATGTTCTCTTCAGATGTACTCAGTGGCGTGTACATCCTATTGGAGGGTTTGACGAGAGACAGAGACAAGGAGAAAATGTAAGGGGAGTGAGGAAGAGAGAGAGCGTGAAAAAGAGAAAGAGAGAAAGAAAGACCTAGCGAGATAGATGGATAGAAAGAGAGAGAAAGAGAGCGAGAGAGAGAGAAAGAAGGAGAGAACAGAGGTGTGCTTCACATCACTCTCACCTGATTTGTGTTGATCATCATTTAATTAACCTTAAACAGATTGGACGAATGAAAGAGAAAGAGAGAAAGAGAGAGAGCGAGATAGATTGATAGCAAGAGAGAGAAAGAGAGACAGTGAGAACAGAGCTATGCTTCACCTTACTCTTACCTGATTAGTGTTGATCAGCATTTAATTAACTTTAAACAGATTGGACGAGTGGGGGGGGGAGAGAGAGAGAGAGAGAGGTTATCTGACAGCTCGTCACACTGTGGGAGGCAGAAGACAGGAACACACTAATTGCTGGGGAAACAAATCTAAATCTAATTTGTCTTGTCTCATTGTCCTTAATCTGGGCTGATTGCCTCCCACTACAGTCTCTCACGATACAGTTTACTGTATGCCAATGTCCCAGTCACCCAGTCTGTCTCCATCTGAAACGGCACCTTATATAGTACACTACTTTAGGGTGTCGGGGTGTCATGTGTATTTGTATCTGCCAAGCTTTGCCTCACCAAAACATCGACATAAACAAAACGCACAGACATACTTGCACAGGCGCATGTCCCCTTTTTCTCAGTACAGAGACAAAGAGAATGGAGAGTGGGAGGAAAGAGAGATTCATTGAAGATTGAAAGACAACAATGCATTATAGGGAGAAGTGATAGAAGGATGGAGGGAGGGGTGGACAGAACGGCATGTCCAGGCAGCAGAATAGTTGTCAATCTCACTGTCAGGGCCTCTGATGGAACACACACAGCACACACACACACACACAGCATACATTCATACAACTACTTGCATGCGTGCTGTGTGTTCTTGTGATGAACGCATGCATCACAAAAGCAAGGTGCCACAGATGTGTTTGACCTAAAGTATCTCTCAGTCTGTTCAACCTGCCAACATGGCATCTTTCAGTGTGCACCTGTACACTCACACAGTCTACTAAAGTCTGAGAGAGACTCTTAACTATTGAATAAAAGAGCATAACTGCTTCACTTCTGGCACATCCTTTGTTACTAAAACCTGCCTCTCTCATTCTACCCTCCTGTGTATGGGATCTGTCTAACTTGCAGGTTTTTCACTCTGGTATAAGTGCTAGGTGGAAACACTATCAGAAGGATATTTGTGGGATGGAAACATTGAATTAAGTTAATTATTTTGAGTCTCTTTCAGTCTATTTCAGTCTGACAGTCTCTGGGTGATAAGAGCTGAGCAAAAGGCCGATCTGAATGGTCGATGACGGCAAAGAGTCCTCAGATAAACTGGCCATTGATTGGATGAGACCTCAGGTAAACTAGCTGTTGAATGGCTGGTCGAGTCCTCACTTGACCTCTATGGTGTGATCTGATAAGGGCATGAATGCAGCTTTGATTGCAGTGCAGTGGGTGCAATAGGTCTTGGTCAAAAAACAGTAATCATAGTCTTCCAGCTAGACCATGATTTGTTTATGCAGGTGTGTTAGTGGTGTGTTGTAAGCCCTGGCGTACCACACACCCCTGCAGCCCCGCAGTGTGGTGAGGTCCATGAGCTCTGGGGGCCCCCCAACCCAAAATATATAAAAATAAATACATTTGTTTTTGGTTGGGGACCCTTGGAGGTCGGCGAAACTGCAGTACATCACTGATTGAATGAATAACTTGGCTTGATTGATTGTGAAGGAGAGTGGACAAGGGCAGAGGGAGAGTGGGAGAGTGTTTAAAGGAGCGTGAACAAGGGAATAAGGGAAGGGAAGATCTTTCTAGAATGATAATCTGCCGTAGTTACGTGCGGCAGTGTGCATGTTACATTTCTCTGCCTCTGTGTGTTTGATGTTGAGTTTATGGCTCAACATTTCCAGACCGTTAAATCTGACAGCCAGACGTGTGTGTGTACGATTAACAGCTGACAATGCCAGACCACGGCTTCCCCTGCAATGATTTATGTGTTAGGAAGGGCGAGAGGAGTTTCCAGAACACACTGGGTGGAACCACAAACAGGATCACCCCTCATAAAACAGTCAAGAGCAGGGTGAAAATAAATGTAATTTCTTCCGGTACGGGGACCTCCACACTTTTTAATTTTATGGGCCTAATCATAGATTTACATATATAATCCCTATTAAATTTAATAGGATCTCTATGGGCCTAATAGTAAAGATTTGTCGTTTACTTTTAAAATGCATTAGCCTACCTTTTAATGTGGCATAAAACACAACCAGTCTTGATGTTTTAATCTGATTGTCAAACATTACTTCAAAAGGTTCATGTAGGCTTCCTGCACACCTTATGGTTAGAATTTCCGACATTTGGTAGGCTATTTGTTAGTCAACTTGTCTATAATGATATACATGCAGCTTCTCTTCTGTCATTACTTGATGCTAGTGTAGAATGCTAAATAAAGGCCTTGCTCACCAGAATAATGTCATAAATCGATAGAATGATCAACGCATCATCAACAATCTAGTTGACATTGGTAAAGTTTTCTCTTTCATTCTGCTTCTCTCACGGAGCGAGGATGTTTAGATACCAGGGAGATTTCAAATGACACCAGTTTGACAGGTTTTAAGGAAAATAAAGCTGTGAAAACGATCCAACATGTTTCTGATAGTATTTCAGTTCGTCTTGGATGCATATTTTATGTGGTTGAAAATGAAATACTGTCAGCTTTTATGTCGCTGAAAGAAATTGCCCATTTAGGCTAAACAACAGCGCATATTCGTATTCTATCAAGATGCTGAAAGAAATAAATCATATTTCTCCACTCCTGTTCATAAGACCAATGTACTTTGGTCTATCATTTTACTGAGAGGAAACACTTAATTCTGCAGGAGTTAATATTATAATAGGCTACATGTGAGGCCTACATTCAGTGTCCAGATTTCAGTTACTATTCCAACTATTAGGCTAATCCACTGTAAAATAATTCCGGCAATCATAGAGTGCCATTTGATAAATGCAAAAAGACATCACTTACAAAACACCACAATGTGTTATGAATGACATTCGGTGATAGACATAATTTGGCCTACACAAGTCTTGTAACCTGAATTGATGCGTACACTGCTGTCCGGGGGCTCATATCTGCCTTGGCAAAATGTCAGTGTTATCTTTGTACCACACCACATTTTGGAGTCTATTCGCAGTCTTTAATGTGACACATGCGGTAATGATAAATAGTGTAATAGCCTACAGTTTTCTTGGAATCTATGTTTTAATTATTGTGATAGGCTCATGTTTTATCAGTACTGGCGTACCCCCCACTATTTATTTTGCTGGTACTCCTTACCAGACCGTTGCGCTTACTTTCACCCCTGGTCGAGAGAGAGAGAGAGAGAGAGAGAGAGGAGAGAGAGAGAGAGAGAGAGAGAGAGAGAGAGAGAGAGAGAGAGAGAGAGAGAGAGAGAGAGGAGAGAGAGAGAGAGAGGAGAGAGAGAGAGAGAGAGAGAGAGAGAGAGAGAGAGAGAGAGAGAGAGAGAGAGAGAGAGAGGAGAGAGGAGGAGAGAGAGAGAGAGAGAGAGAGAGAGAGAGGAGAGAGAGAGAGAGAGGAGAGAGAGAGAGAGAGAGAGAGAGAGAGAGAGAGAGAGAGAGAGAGAGAGAGAGAGAGAGAGAGAGAGAGAGAGAGAGAGAGAGAGAGAGAGAGAGAGAGAGAGAGAGAAGAGAGAGAGAGAGAGAGAGAGAGAGAGAGACGAGAGAGAGAGAGAGAGAGAGAGAGAGAGAGAGAGAGAGAGGAGAGAGAGGAGAGAGAGGAGAGAGAGAGAGAGAGAGAGAGAGAGAGAGAGGAGAGAAGAGGGAGGAGAGAGAGAGAGAGAGAGAGAGAGAACTCCAGGGATGCAAGGGGGAGAAGGACAGAAATAAAAAGAAAAGGTGATGATGGAAGGTTGAAAGGAAAGGGGATACCTAGTCAGTTGTACAACTGAATGCATTCAACTGAAATGTGTCTTCCCTCTGAATCAGAGAGGTGCGAGGGGCTGCCTTAATCGACATCCACATCATCGGCGCCCAGGGAACAGTGGGTTAACTGCCTTGCTCAGGGGCAGAACAACCGATTTTTACCTTGGGTTAACTGCCTTGCTCAGGGGCAGAACAAAAGATTTTTACCTTGTCAGCTTGGGATTTCGATCCAGCAACCCTTTGGGTTACTGGCCCAATGCTCCTACCCGGCAGGCTACCTGTGTGGATGTAAAATAATAGGAATGTCAAGTGGATGATGGAGAATAACAGAGGAAGAGAATACGAGAGAGAGTGAGAGAATATAAGAAGGTGAGAGAGGGTGAGAGAGGAGAGAGGAAGAATAATATGCTGCATAAAAGCCAGGTGCCAAGAAAACACGCACGCACGCATGCACACACACACACACACACACACACACACACACACACACACACACACACACACACAACACACACACAGTGGCCAATCAGTTGTTTAACGCCTCCTGCCCTACGATAACCATTGTTGCATTGACAGAGAGTGTAAATTAAAGTGTAACTTTATCAATGTCGACATCATTTTGACATCAGCATTAGCCCTTTAACTGAAAATCAGAATTGATGGAAAGCGGACATTTGTAAGATGGTGATTACCCATAACCAATCTATTCCATTCAGAACAGAATTTTATGTGTTTCATCCGTGGCTAACGGTAATCAGCTTGGTACTTACTCACTTTTCAAAAGATGTCAGTAATTGCTAGTAGGTTTATCCAGATGACAACACATCAGTACTATATCAGAATTCACTCTTTAAACAGGGCTAGATGCTAATTTGTATCTTGACTGCATTTGTGATTAACACCTTGCCTACATTAATGATTAGCTTATATTAGCACCTATTCTAGCCCATTTCCAAGGCATTTTCCATGCCTAAGTAAGAGTGTGAAAGAGGGGACCAGTGTATCCATTGTTCTGACAAGCGACTGCATTAATGTGTCACAAATATGTAATTGCACACAGATTTAGGTTATTTTGCATAAAATACGCTTCTTGTATTAATCACTTAGAATCTCTCTAATCAGTGAGAGATATGGAAATACTTCCTGATACCCTTAATATGTTCTGGTGTAGGCCAGGAGGCGATGGTAACGATGATATGGAGTTCAAAGGTTAAAGGGGGGGCATAAGTGGGGATGATGGAGGTGGCCACGGTCGCTGAACCCAATTTCAGCCACTTACACCCACTTTGGAGAGGAGCCACTGTCCAGTTGCTAGATGTCAGTTGATAGGACTTACTTTGAGGGTATTTGACAGCCTAGCAGCCAGCAATATTTCATGGAAACCCAACAGCCATTTTTCAGGTCTTACGGCGCATTCGGAAAGTATTCAGACGCCTTGACATTTTCCACATTTTGTTACGTTACTGCCTTATTCTAAAATTGATTAAATTGTTGTTTTTTCTCAACAATCTACACACAATACCCCATAATGACAAAGCAAAATCAGGTTTTTATCTATTTTAGCAAATCTATAAAGAATAAAAAACTGAAATATGACATTTACATAAGTATTCAGAACCTTTACTCAGTACATTGTTGAAGCACCGTTGGCAGCGATTACAGCCTCGAGTCTTCTTGGGTATGACGCTAAAAGCTTGGCACACCTGAATTTGGGAAGTTTCTCCCATTCTTCTCTGCAGATCTTCCAAAACTCTGTCAGGATGGGGAGCGTCGCTGCACAGCTATTTTCAGGTCTCTGCAGAGATGTTCGATTGGGTGAAGTCCAGGCTCTGGCTGGGCCAATCAAGGACATTCATTGGCTGTGTGCTTAGGGACGTGGTCCTGTTGGAAGGTGAACCTTCACCCCAGTCTGAGGTCCTGAGAGCTCTGGAGCAGGTTTTCATCAAGGATCTCTCTGTACTTTGCTCCGTTCATTTTTCCCTCGATCCTGACTAGTCTCCCAGTCACTGCTGCTGAATAACATCCCCACAGCATGATGCTGCCACCACCATGCTTCACCGCAGGGATGGTGCCAGGTTTCCTCCAGACGTGACGTTTGGCATTCAGGCCAAAGAGTTCAACTTGGTTTCATCAGACCAGAGAATCTTGTTTCTCATGGTCTGAGAGTTCTTTCGTTGCCTTTTGGCAAACTTCAAACTCCATGTGCCTTTTACTGAGGAGTGGCATCCGTCTGGCCACTCTGCCATTAAAGCCAAATTGGTGGAGTGCTGCAGAGATGGTTGTCCTTCTGGAAGGTTCTCCCATCTCCACAGAGGAACTCTGGAGCTCTGTCAGAGTGACTGTCAGGTTCTTGGTCACCTCCCTGACCAAGGTCCTTCTCCCCTGATTGCTCAGTTACTTTCACCCCATGTCCAATCAATTGAATTTACCACAGGTGGACTCCAATCAAGTTGTAGAAACATCTCAAGGATGATCAATGGAAACAGGATGCACCTAAGCTCAATTTCGATGTCTCATAACAAAGGGTCTGAATACTTATATTTCAGTTTTTTATTTGTAATAAATTAGCAAAATGTCTAAAAACCTGTTTCCGCTTTGTCATTATGGGGTATTGTATGTAGATTGATGAGGATTTGTATTTATTTAATCTATTTTAGAATGCTGTAGCATAACAAAATGTGGACAAAGTCAAGGGGTCTGAATACTTTCTGAATGCACTGTAACCTATAAATAATTAGCAGTTAGTGTGCCTTGTTTGAGGGCAGCGCAGGTTAACTGTCCTGATAACAATCACATTTTGGAAAAGTGAGTGCGTTCTGATGTCACGCTGGGGCGACCGTTAGAGATATTTGGAACTCACATATGAAAAGGTGAAGCCCTTGATTTCTAGCTCCTTGATATTATATTATTGGATCTGATTTTAATAGCTAATATTTCAATGGCCATACTAAATATATATGCTGATAGTGGACAACCTTGTTTTATTCCTCTTGACAATGTAATACTTTCTGAGAAGTAGCCATTATTTACTATTTTACACCTGGGGTTACTATACATAACTTTAACCATTGTATAAGAGAGTCGCTAAAATTAAAATAGTCCAGGAATGTATATATAAATTCCAGTCATACTTTATCAAAGGCCTTTTCAAAGTCAGCTATGACTACCATGCCTGGTTTCTCAGATTTTTCATAGTATTCTATTGTTTCCAATAATTGTCTTATGTTATGTCTAATGTATCGTCCATGTAAAAAACCTGTCTGACTAGGATGAATAATATCTGACAATACCTTTTTAATTCTATGAGCTAAGCATTTCTGCATCACAACACTGAAGTATAAGCGGTCTCCAGGTGTTTAGGTGGACTGGATCTGTATATTTACACGTATGGAATCATTTAGTAACCAAAAAAGTGTTAAACAAATCAAAATATATTTTATATTTGAGATTCTTCAAAGTAGCCACCCTTGCTGGTTAAGTGTGCCTTTAATTCAAAAAAAATCACAGACATTGTCACCAGCAAAGCACCCCCACAACATCACACCTCCTCCTTCATTCTTCACAGTTTTTTTTGGGGGGGGGGGGGAGGTTCCTCCAAATCACTGTCAGGAGCACAGAGGAAAGCAGAAATCACTACTACACTGTATATGATGACTCAGACCTGTCCCTGAGCTAGTTTGGGTTGAAAGTTTCAAGCCTTTGAATATGGTGGTACTTCTTGTGTCATGAAGAGTGGACAAAGTTTGAGTTTAATGTTTAAAGTTTCACTTTAAAGGAAACAGCAGTTTAACAACAGCAGTCTAAAAACAGCAGTCTAACCGTGGAATGGTTGAGTGTGAGACGGACAGATATTCTGTGTCATCTTGAGGAAATTAGATAAATGGCTCCAATGCCTCAACCTGACATAGTTCCAGGTGTTTTGGAAAATATGAAGCGCTGATCTAAAAATGTCTGAGTAGGCTACTGACAAAACAGCAGGGTGATAGTAATTCAGATAATTTGGACGGATTGAATCCCGACAGTTGTTAGTTGGAACACGTTTGTGCTTGCCAAATTAGAACTGATGTAAAAGGGTTTGAATGTTGTTGATTAACAGTTGGGATCTTTCCCAACAAGTTTGAAAGGTTTTCATTTCCTCACCTCCTTTCCTTCACTACCTCTGATCTTAAGGTCATTGAATACAGTGAGGGGAAAAAAGTATTTGATCCCCTGCTGATTTTGTACGTTTGCCCACTGACAAAGACATGATCAGTCTAGAATTTGAATGGTAGGTTTATTTGAACAGTGAGAGACAGAATAACAACAAAAAAATCCAGAAAAACGCATGTCAAAAATGATATAAATTGATTTGCATTTTAATGAGGGAAATAAGTATTTGACCCCTCTGCAAAACATGACTTAGTACTTGGTGGCAAAAACTCTTGTTGGCAATCACAGACGTCAGATGTTTCTTGTAGTTGGCCACCAGGTTTGCACACATCTTAAGAGGGATTTTGTCCCACCCCTCTTTGCAGATCTTCTCCAAGTCATTAATGTTTCGAGGCTGACGTTTGGCAACTCGAACCTTCAGCTCCCTCCACAGATTTTCAATGGGATTAAGGTCTGGAGACTGGCTAGGCCACTCCAGGACCTTAATGTACTTCTTCTTGAGCCACTCCTTTGTTGCCTTGGCCGTGTGATTTGGGTCATTGTCATGCTGGAATACCCATCCACGACCCATTTTCAATGCCCTGGCTGAGGGAAGGAGGTTCTCACCCAAGATTTGACGGTACATGGCCACCGTCCATCGTCCCTTTGATGCGGTGAAGTGTTACCAATTGTTTTCTTGGTGACTATGGTCCCAGCTGCCTTGAGATCATTGACAAGATCCTCCCGTGTAGTTCTGGGCAGATTCCTCACCGTTCTCATGATCATTGCAACTCCACGAGGTGAGATCTTGCATGGAGCCCCAGGCCGAGGGAGACTGACAGGTTTTTTGTGTTTCTTCCATTCGCGAATAATCGCACCAACTGTTGTCACCTTCTCACCAAGCTGCTTGGCGATGGTCTTGTAGCCCATTCCAGCCTTGGTCTACAATCTTGTCACTGACATCCTTGGAGAGCTCTTTGGTCTTGGCCATGGTGGAGAGATTGTTTCTGTGGACAGGTGTCTTTTATACAGGTAACAAACTGAGATTAGGAGCACTCCCTTTAAGAGTGTGCTCCTAATCTCAGCTCGTTACCTGTATAAAAGACACCTGGGAGCCAGAAATCTTTCTGATTGAGAGGGGGTCAAATACTTATTTCCCTCATTAAAATGCAATTTTAATAACAATTTATAACATTTTTGACATGCGTTTCTCTGGATTTTTTTGTTGTTATTCTGTCTCTCACTGTTCAAATAAACCTACCATTAAAATTATAGACTGATCATTTCTTTGTCAGTGGGCAAACATACAAAATCAGCAGGGGATCAAATACTTTTTCCCTCACTGTAGGTGAAAGCACCCACTATTACTTGCACATAACTCAAACGTTCGGATAAACAATCCATTGACGTCAATAACAGATTTGAGTGCTGAAGCATACTGTATCTCTAGTTAGGATTCATCCCAATGTCCTTATGGCTCAATGTATCTTTTCCTGTTGACAGACTAGATTCTGAACAGTGGTTTCACCCTGCTGCCGATACCTATTTGATAGAATGCTCTCTCAGCCATTTAGCAGACTAGATGGGAAATACTGCGAAGCGAAACAGGAAATTGATGGAATATTGAGAGTGAATATAATGCTATTTCGGTAACATCCCAGTGGATATGGACTTCAGCCAGAATAAGGGAGCTTGGTTGTTGAGATGTCTTTCTTGTGGGTGTGATGGACTGAGTTCAAATCTGGGTTCTCTGTGCTACAAGACTGAGTTAGCCCTGTGAGCTAAAGCCTAGACATTAGCTTGGGGAGCTAACACACATTTCCAGGTCTCAGGCAAGGTTACTCATCACGCTAGCATGGTTCACTAAATGAACCACAGTTCTGGATGATTAAACAAATTTGGAAAGTTAATTGGCTATTTGCTAAATGTAAATGAGAAAGTAAAGTGGAAACGAAAAAGCTGTTTAGTGCAGTCATCAACTACAGCCGAGTAGCTCATAATCAAGCGCAACAAACAAGCACTTGTATTTATCACATTTAGTTCAGAAGGAAATTAATATTTAGATGCCATTCATTTTAGATGCAGGCCTTTACTTTCCCTAATCAAAATTACTTTGCTTCTATCTCTTCCCCAGGCTGGTTAGTATAGATTAATGCCTAGCTTTGCCTTTCCCTCTCTCCCATTGATGAAAATACCACAGAGAGAACATTTTGGCCACTTATCCATGTATGATTGGCTGCCTTGATGTACAATGGTTTGAATCCAATTTAGGGATTTTGCAACACATTACCCGTGGTAAACATTCAGCAAACAGCAATTTAAAACCAATTAAAATATCCTTTATCAGTTGCCCCTTGGATAGATACCAACCTACAGCACCCGATGTCACAGGAAGGCCAAAAAGATCATCAAGGACATCAACCACCCGAGCCACTGCCTGTTCACCCCACTATCATCCAGAAGGCGAGGTCAGTACAGGTGCATCAAAGCTGGGACCGAGAGAATGAAAAACAGCTTCTATCTCAAGGCAATCAGACTGTTAAATAGCCATCACTAGCACATTAGAGGCTGCTGCTGCCTATTGAAATCACTGGCCACTTTAGGAAATGGAGCACTAGTCAGTTTAATAATGTTTACATATCTTGCACTACTCATCTCATATGTATATACTGTATTCTATTCTATAATATTCTACTGTATCTTAGTCCATGCCGCTCTGTCATTGCTTGTCCATATATGTATATATTCTTAAATTCCATTCCTTACTAGATTTGTGTGAATTGGGTATATGTTGTGAAATTGTTAGATATTACTTGTTAGATATTACTGAGCTAGAAGCACAAGCATTTCGCCACACCCGCAATAACATCTGCTAAACACGTGTATGTGACAAATAGAATTTGATTTGATTTGAAAAGGTCAAGGGGGGCAGACAAAAAACAACATGACGACGGACAGTGGTGCCGGAGCTGGAAGAGATGGGTCTCTCATGGGACAGGGCGCAAGCTGTGGCCAAAGACAAACTCATGTGGCCAGACAGAATCCAAATTGTTGCAGCCTTATGTCCCACCCAGGACTAAGAGGCCAAAGTAAATACTCTATAAACTCTGGTTGCTGATTTAAATATACATTACAGTAGGGAGCTTCAGCGGGCCGTGGAGAATGAGCAGAACCTTCTCCTCATCAGTGAGCTCAATTGATGGTTATGAGGTAATTTATCCAATATTATGAATCAAGGGACTACGTTTACAGAGACATAGCCGGAGGGTGATGTCATTATTTGACTGAATTGACAAAAAATGTAATGTTCTTGTCATCGCTTTTCAGATACACTCAGTCACCTCCCTGATGTATAGTAGTCTCTCATGTGACAAGAGTTTGTGTGGTGCCTTTTGACCTGTTCTCTTGTAATGTGTTACTAAGACTCTCGCAAAAGAGAATTTGAATCTCACTTAGACTAACCTGATGAAATAATGGAAAATAAAACATGTTTGAAGTCATGATGAGGATATTTTCTATTGCATGTATTCAATTTATTCATAATGGTTATTTGTAGGGGCCTATAATCTAATACTAACCCAGAATATCTTAAAATACTGGCATGTAAATATCTCTGCTAATTTACTTATTCAGGGTCTTCTACAAATGTCTTATTACTCATCCTGGAAGCCTGTCCTCATACCAGATCATCATTAGCAATACTTTACAATGACGTCAGAGACATGCAAACTGTCACACCCTGGTCTGTTTCACCTGTCTTTGTGATTGTCTCCACCCCCCTCCAGGTGTCGCCCAACTTCCCCATTATCCCCAGTGTATTTATGCCTGTGTTCTCTGTTTGTCTGTTGCCAGTTTGTTTTGTTTCTTCAAGCCTACCAGAGGTTTTCCCCTTGCTCCTGTCTTTCTCAAGTTCCTGTTTTCTAGTTTTCCCGGTTTTGACCATTCTGCCTGCTCTGACCCAGAGCCTGCCTGCCGTTCTATACCTTTTGGACTCTGTTCTGGATTACTGACCTCTGCCTGCCCTTGACCCTTTGTTACTTCGACACTGTCTGCATCTGGATCTTCTCCTGAAACGTGATAGTACGAACTGGCCATGACTGACCCAGCAGACTCGGACCAGCACCGCAACGCCATCTGCTCCCAAGGAGCCACCATTGGAAGGCACGAGGAGTTGCTTCATGGTCTCATGGAAGGGTTCCAGGCTTTGGCCGAACGCCATGACCGAGTGTTTAACACATTGCTGGAGCAATTCCGCGGGTTGTCTGTTAGGCAGCCTACCATGACAGTAAACTCCCAGCCCCTCAGCAACCCGGCTGTTAGCAGCGTGGCCTCCCCGGCCACCCCGGTTTCCCGAGAACCCTGCTTACCACCCCGGAACGCTTCGCTGTAGAGTCGGGAACCTGTCAGGCATTTCAAGCTCAGTGTTCGCTCATCATCGAGCTGCAGCCCTCTTCCTTTTCCTCGGACCACTCTAAGATAGCGTACCTCATCACGCTGATGTCCGGGAGGGCTCTCGCCTGGGCTATGGCATTGTGGGAACAACAGTCGGCCATATGCTTGAGTCTGGAGGAGTTCATGCAGGAAGTAAAGAAGGTTTTCGATGCTCCATTGTCCGGAAGAGAGGCTGCCCGGAATTTACTCCAGCTAAGGCAAGAATCCCACAGTGTGGCAGACTATGCAGTGGATTTCCGCACGTTGGCAGCTGAGTGTGCCTGGAACCCAGAAGCGCTGTTCGACATGTTCCTGCACGGAGTATTGGAGGAAGTAAAGGACGAGCTTGCAGCCCGGGAACTACCGACGGATATCGACTCGCTCATCGCCTTGACCATTCGGATCGATGGGCGACTACAGGAATGAAGGAAGGAGAGGAAGTCCGTTCCACTCTTCCGCCCAAGGATTCCACCTCGCCTCCGAGGCATCTCGGAATTCCCAGAAGGCTCCATTGCCGAGAGAACATGCCGATTCACCTCTTCCCGAGCCGATGTAACTAGGCAGAGCTAGGCTGTCTCTAACCGAACAGCAATACAGGCTTCACACGAAGAGTTGCCTGTATTGCGGGACTACTGGTCATTTTGTGTCCATCTGTCCACTAAAAGACCAGGCTCACCAGTAGGAGCGAGTACTCTGGTGGGCCATACGGAGAACTTTACCTCTCCCCTTACTCGCACCCCCTTTCATGCCATCTTGCTGTGGGGGAACCAGTCAAAATCTCTCCGGGTACTCATCGACTCTGGGGCCGATGAGAGCTTTATGGACGCTACCCTGGCGTCTGAGCTGGGCATCCCCACTCAGCCCCTCTCCATTCCCATGGACGTTAGAGCGCTGGATGGGCACTCTATAGGCTGGGTCACCCACAATACCAGTAAAGACAGGAAACAACACCTCCACTTCGCTGATCCTCAACACTGGGGCCCCACAAGGCTGCGTGCTCAGCCCCCTCCTGTACTCCCTGTTCACCCATGATTGCGTGGCCAAGCATGCCTCCAACTCAATCGTCAAGTTTACAGACAACACAACAGTAGTAGGCTTGATTACCAACAATGACGAGACAACCTCCAGGGAGGAAGTAGGGGCTCTGGGAGAGTGGTGCCAGGAAAATAAACTCTCACTCAACGTCAACAAAACAAAGGAGATGATTGTGGACGTCAGGAAACAGCAGAGGATACACCCCCCTATCCACATCGACGGGACCGCAGTGGAAAAGGTGGAAAGCTTCAAGTTCCTTGGCGTACACATCACTGACAAACTGAAATGGTCCACCCACTCAGACAGTGTGGTGAAGAAGGCGCAACAGAGCCTCTTCAACCTCAGGAGGCTGAAGAAATTTGGCTTGGCACCTAAAACCCTCACAAACTTTTACAGATGCACAATTGAGAGCATCCTGTCGGGCTGTATCACCACCTGGTATGGCAACTGCACCGCCTGCAACCGCAGGGCTCTCCAGAGGGTGGTGCGGCCTGCCGAATGCATTACCGTGGGCAAACTACCTGCCCACCAGGACATCTACAACATCCGATGTCCATTCCAGCCATTACGATGAGCCCATCCTCCAAACAGCTCCTCCCACCAGCCTATCTCTTCTATCTATTCATGCTCTCTGTTTCTCTTAACCCTCTCCCTAAATCTACTCTCTCTCTCAACCTGTCCTCTTTCTCTATCTTAACCCACTCTTTCCAACCCTCCATTCCCCTCTCAGACTCTCTCTCTTGTCTGAATCTCTACCCCCATAAGTACACTGTTGATAGACAGCCACTGCAGATAAAGGGGGAATTAGCAGTAATGAAAGTCCTCCAGTCTTATCAGTAACAAACAGGGACAACAAGGGTCTGAGTAGGTAGTTAGAGCTTTTCCCCTTCTAAGCAGTTAGACTGATTCATCTCTGATGTGTCAACGCTACGATGTCACTTTGTTACTCTAATCACTAGCATTTGGCAGTATTTATGTAAGACAAAATATCGACGGCTGGTTCCTGGGTCAATGAGAATTGACCGATCGATGATGGTTTGAATGCCAACTCTGCAATAATGTGATCTCATTTCAGAACGATTCCCACGTCTCTCAAATAGGGCCAGACGAAATTGTGCTGGATAGTTTTTGTTGATGGCCTTTCCAATTACACCACGAACCTTTGTCACAATGTCTCACTTGTGTTGCCTTGGTGTTCTACTGTCTTCACTACCTGACAAGCAAAAGTACTTTTGTATTTCTATTTCTTTCCTTCTGTATCTCCCTGTGTAGCTTCAGTCTGACCAAAATGTCTTCATTTATCTCAGAAAGCTCCTGTCTGCCTTCATCATTCATAAATCCATACTTCACTTTGGACCAGAGAGACGAGGAGAGAAAGAGAGGATATTAAAAAAGTTTACTTGTGCCCGGATGTCTTACTTTGCTTGTTTCATGCCCTTGGAAATATCCAATGCTCACAGCCTGGTCAAGAACAACCCAATATGAATTGATGCATTAATCATTAATTCGTTTGAATAATGGAGTTCTGTTTTAGATTAATATAATTGCCCTGTTACAATTATTTTTGACAGGTTCATTCTTTTGCCAAAATGTCTCCAACCCAGATGGAATTGGGACTCTTTGATAGATGGGTACCTAGGTGGTTGTATTGGCACTGGAGTGTCTTCTACATTGAAACTGTCAACCCACTCTTTATTCTGGACAGAAGCAGAGGGCACAGGGTGACAGGTTGTCATTATGGAGGTGTGGTTGACAGGGACACTATCTTTGTCTCTCTCACACAGGCACCCACATAGTGATTTGTGGGAACATGAGGTGATTATGGATGGAGTTTGTGGAAACATGGAGTGTGCTTGTCTGTGCTGGCTGACTGGTCACAGGGCACAGGGTGGAGAGGTGACAGAGCAGAAAGAGACACAACACCCACACAACAAATGGCCTGAAACACTCTCTTCACCCTGATGATCTCTCTATCTCTGTCCGTGTCTGCCTCTTTCTTTCTCCATCTCTATCATGCTTGACCTCTCTCTGTCTGTTTTCTTTATGTCTCTGCCCCACGCTCTCCTGTCCATCCAGGATTCTGTAGGTCAGGGATCATCAACTAGATTCATCTGCGGGACAATTTTTTTTGGCCGAAAATCATTTCAAACCTTGCTTACATTTGTATACAATCACATACTCTATCTCTCTATTATGCGTGGGAATACTTTGGAACATATCTTTTTTTTATGTAATCACTTGGAGCTGATTTGTTGGTGTTTTCACAGTCCAACAATTTAAATAATAATAATACAAATTTTGCTCAGAAAACTACCCTGCTGTAGGTAGACTGAAACGTGTACATTAATTTAAATGAAGTTGATTTCTGAGTAAAATATGAGGACAGGAATGTTTGGAAAGTATTGAATATCCATCCACCATCACCCCGCCTCCCCACCCTGAAGTTTCAAAATCTTCAAATCACTTTAGTAGTTGTTGACAAACTGCACTTTGTTTGATAATCTTACAACACATGGTTTCAACAGTATTTTGTTATCGTTTGGATTATGGTGAAATGTAATGTCAAGGAAGGAAGGAAGGAAGGAAGGAAGGAAGGAAGGAAGGAAGGAAGGAAGGAAGGAAGGAAGGAAGGAAGGAAGGAAGGAAGGAAGGAAGGAAGGAAGGAAGGAAGGAAGGAAGGAAGGAAGGAAGGAAAAATAGAACATTTGAAGTTCTCAGACGGGTAATACAAAATCTAACTTTGTGGTTCTCCAACTGGACAGTGAACATAGAGATCCTGATGCAGTCTCATTAACATTTAATAATATAGAGTATTGGAGCAGGATTAGGGGACAGGGGATGAGAAACAGCATGCATCAGAGAGAAAGAAACACTATGGAAAATGAACATCTATTTCAGATGCAATTTTAATTGAATTACGGTTGAGCCATTGCAACAGCGGAGGGACATCTTGGCGAGAGAGAACAGAGAGAGAGAAGAGAATATCAAAGAATTATAGAACCTCATCCGGACGCATATAATCTTCCTGGCTAAGCCACTCGATATATTTCCATCCCTTTAAATGTCCTTCTATCATTCAAAAAGCACTTGTTAAGAGAAGATGGAACTTTGGGCTTAATCGAAACTGCGCTGTTGCTGTTTTTCAGGTTTTTAGACTTTCATCTGTAAAAATGACCCATTTCACACATCCCACAAGTGTATTTGCGGATTTTACTGTAGCATTTACTGTAGTATACTGTAGTATAATGTAGTATTTACAGTTAAATATAGTATAAATACTGTAGTAAAATAAATATTTTGTATATACTACAGTAATTAATGTAGTGTTTTGTGGACTGTAGTATACTGTACTATTTACTGCAGTGTTTGTGCAGACATTACTGTAGTCTTTTCTATAGTGTTTTTGTTTTATTATCTTTGACATAGAAGTGGAAGCCTTCTCCTTGAGGACACCTACCGGAGGTAGGTAGGACTGGGTTCTGATCGGATTGTTCAGCGCTTCTGCTCTTTTCTGTAACCTGTATGGAACATAATACAATGCATTCGGAAAGTATTCAGACCCCTTTACTTTTTCCACATTTTGTTATGTTACAGCCTTATTATAAAATTTATAAAATTCATGTTTTTCCTCATCAATCCACACACAGTACCCAATAATGACAAAGCGAAAACAGGTGTTTAGAAATGTTTGCCAATTTATTACAAATACAAAACAGAAATACCTTAATTTACATAAGTATTCAGAGTCTTCCTAGAGCTTGCCGCCCGGCCAAACTGAGCAATCGGGGGAGAAGGGCCTTGGTCAGGGAGGTGACCAAGAACCCGATGGTCACTCTGACAGGCCTCCAGAGTTCCTCTGTGGAGATGGGAGAACCTTCCAGAAGTACAACCATCTCTGCAACACTCCACCAATCAGGCCTTGTGGTAGCATGGCCAGACAGTGTGACACTCTGGCTCTAGGACTTTTGTATGTGAGCTAGAGTGTATGTTGTTTTGTTGGGGATTTGGGTGTTTTTCTATGTTGGTAGTTCTGTCGGGTGTATTTCTATGTTTGCAGGTCTGTGGGTTGTTTTTCTAGGTGGTTGTATGTTGTAGTCAATGACTCCCAATCGGAGGTAACGAGTGTCAGCTGTCGGCTCGTTATCTCTGATTGGGAGCCATATTTAAACTGTCAGTTTTCACCTTTGTTTTGTGGGTTATTGTTCCTGTTCCAGTGTTTCTATGTTTCTGTCGGTGTCAGAGGACTTCACGTATCGTCATTTGTTTTGTTTTCTCGTGTTGTGCTTTATTTAATAAAGTCATCATGTTCACTCCACGCGCTGCGTATTGGTCCGCTCCTTTAGACGATCGTGACAGACAGAAGCCACTCCTGAGTAAAAGGCACATGACAGCCCGCTTGGAGTTTGCCAAAAGGCACCTAAAGGATTCTCAGACCATGAGAAAACAAGATTCTCTGGTCTGATAAAACCAAGATTGAACTCTTTGGCCTGAATGCCAAGTGTCACGTCTGGAGGACACCTGGCACAAAGGAGCTATCTGAGGCAGGTTGAGCGGGACTGGGGGCTCTACAGTGAAATAGTACAATAAGAACTAACCGAAACAGCAATAGGCAAGGCATATTGACATGGGAGAGAGGAATAAAGCAATCACAGGTGTTATTCGAGAGAGCTAAGACAACAGCTGGTAATGGCGACGGAAGTTTGGGCTGAGGCTAAACAGATAAACAGGATGGGATACCGTGTAAAGGAACAGTCCAGCAGGCATTAGCTGTATAGCTGAGTGATCTTAAGGTCCAGTGAACAGCAATAGGTGAGTCTGGGTGCAGTTCGGTGGCTGCTACGGCACAGGCGAGCAGGAGGCACGGCTGTTGATTGCGTGTGCTAGCGGGCCGGGGCTAGCAGATGGATCTTCGTGGTCGTCACAACGGGAAGCCTGTTGAAACTACATCAGACAATTACGTCGGCAGACGAGTAGTGATAGATGGGCGGGGCTCCGTGTCAACACTAGGAGGTCCCGTCCGGTTGACAGAGAGGTAGATAGCCGGGAGATGGGCCTGGCTCGAGGCTAGCTCAAGGCTAACTGATGCTTGCTTCGGGACAGTGGTGATTAGCCAACAACAACAACAGCCATTCGGTTGCAGCTAGCTAGTTGCGATGATCCGGTGTTAAGGTCCAGTGATTCAGTGATTCCGGCAGAAAATCTGATATGCTCTGGGTTGATAATGCGCGCTGTGCAGAATATGCAGACTGGCCGATAATTGTCCAGGCTAGAGTTGGCTGGTAGGTAGTGCAGGCCACGGACAATGGTGAAGACCGCTAACGGTGGCTAATAGCAAGTAGCTAGTTAGCTGGCTAGTTTCAGCCAGAGGTTCTAGATAAAAAGGTATAAAGAAATAGAATCCGTTCCACATTGGGTGAGGCGGGTTGCAGGAAAGTATATTTAGTTAAAGGATGGAGAAATACATACGAAAAAGACAAAAAAGTAAAAAAAACTAACAGGCAATTTACACGAGGACACTACAGAACATACGACCGCACTGCTACGCCATCTTGGTACTATTTGAAGCACACAGCCAAGAAAACGCAGGAGTGGATTCAGAACAAGTCTCTGAATGTCCTTGAGTGACCCAGCCAGAGCCCGGACTTGAACCTGATCGAACATCTCTGGAGAGACCTGAAAATAGCTGTGCAGCGAAGCGCCCCATCCAACCTGACAGAGCTTGAGAGGATCTGCAGAGAAGAATGGGAGAAACTCCCCAAATACAGGTATGCCAAGCTTGTAGAGTCATACCCAAGAAGTCTCAATGCTGTAATTGCTGCCAAAGGTGCTTCAACATAGTACAGAGTAAAGGGTCTGACTCCGGAGTAGCGTCCTCTGAGTCAGGGCGTGACACAAATGCAGTTGCATTTTTAAAAAAAATAAAACCTTTGGTGAAATCCCATAGAATCTGAGGGTCATCGACTGAATTCCTATTGATCATTATTAATTAAATTAGTTCAATTTCAAATTGATCATAGAATGTAGGATTTTGCAGTAATGAAACGTTGAAACGCCTTCTTGTGGATCTTTTAGTAGATTCTAAGATTTGAAGTTGCCAGTAGTAAGCGTGGTAGTCAGACAAGCTCATATTGTTGTAACTTTAATGGGTTACAGAGTTCATGTTTAAGTTAATTCATTGAGCTGTATCTAAATATATTTTCTTTACAGTTATTTACATATGTAATTGTATTAGAATTTGTGTGTTGGAGATTGAGAGAAGTGGTCTACTCACAAGACCGAACCTGAAACCGGATCTGTTCAGCGTTCTGATAAAGTTCAGACTACATGAGATCGCATTCATGGCAGACATCAAGAAGGCCTTCCTGCAGATATCCCTAGCTGAGAGAGACAGAGACACCTGTGAGATTTCTATGGCTCACAGGCCCACCAAGGGGAGAAAATGAAGAGGAGCTGCGTGTGCTGAGGATGAAAAGAGTGGTATTTGGAGCTTCCCCAAGTCCATTCTTGCTGGCAGCTACAATCAGGAAGCACCTGAAACAATATGAAACAGAACAACCAGAAGTTGTAGAGATACTGAGAGAGTCACTCTATGTAGATGACTTCATTGCAAGTTCACACAATGTTGAAAAGGCTTACCTTGTGACCACAACTGCAAGGCGAATGCTGTCGATTGCAGGCATGGACCTCTGCAAGTGGATGACCAACTCTCCTGAATTGAAAACAAAATGGGAGGAGAGTACGACAACTGACCACCCGTTGACGCTAGAAACACAAGGAGTAGTGCTGAAGGTTTTAGGTTTAGTGTGGAGACCGGAAACAGATGACTTTGTGTTTGACCTCAGGCCGCTACTGAGCATTCTAAAGCAAAAAGAAAACATCAAGAGAAGTGTTCTGCAGTCGTCTGCACGTATTTTCGACTCTCTTGGTTTCCTGACCCCCTTCACCATCAGGATCAAGTCCATGTTCCAGGAAATGTGGGAGAGGGGACTCAGCTGGGACGAACAATTACCACCTGATCTGACACGAGAATGGCAACAGTGGTGTTCAGAACTACCCCAGTTACACCAGCTCACCATACCAAGGTGGTACAGAACAGACATGCGGCCACAGAATAGTCACACCCTGAAACTACACGTGTTCTGTGATGCAAGTGAAAGGGCTTACAGTGCAGTAGCTTACTTGCAAAGTGAATCACAAGACAGGGAAACAACAAGTCTAGTCGCATCCAAGTCCAGGGTAGCCACGCCTGGAGCTCATGTGAGCTGTGATTGGAGCGAGACTAGCAAACAACCTGATGAACACACTGAAAATGGAAGAAAAACAGATCAAAATGTGGACAGACTCGATGATCATGCTGCATTGGATTTGCAGCTCAGCTCAGAAATGGAAACAGTTTGTCGCGAACAGAGTGACAGAGATCCAGTCCTTGACCAATCCAGAGTCATGGTCACATATTGAAGGGAAAACTAATCCAGCCGACCTCCCTACAAGAGGACAAACTGTTCGAAACTTGACACAGAGCGAGCTATGGTGGAATGGACCCAGAATTCTGACATCACCCAATCAGTCCGAGGAGACTGATGATAACAAGGTTCCAGAAGAGGTAAACACAGAACTCAAGTCCAGTTGCCAGGTTACTGTACAACTCGCAGCAAACAGCACAGACATCACAGAACCTGTGTTGGAGCTTGAAAGGTACAGCAAACTGAAAAGATTGTTCAGAGTCACCGCCTGGATAAAGAGATTCATAGCCAACGCTCGTACAAAAATAAAGATGCAAGGTGAACTGACTGCTGAAGAACTGTTCGATGCAGAAAAGTACTGGATTAAGGTAACACAACAACAGAGTTTCGGACAGGAGATCAAACTACTGAAGGCAGGAAAAAGCCTAAACAATGACTGTAAAATCAGAGAACTGAAACCGTTCTTGGACGAACACGAACTACTCAGTGTAGGAGGAAGACTGCAACAGTCCAACTTCACATTCAGAGAGCAGCACCCATGGGTTCTGCCCAACAAGTACAGATACTCAGAAATGCTGATACAGTACCACCATGAGAAGGTGATGCATTCTGGAACAAGAGACACTCTAGTACAAATCAGAGAGCGATACTGGATCTTGCGTGCTAGGCAGCTAGTCAAGAGCACAGTGGCAAGATGTTTAGTGTGCAAGAGATTCAAGGCAAGGGCCGGACAGCAGGTCTCTGCGCCTTTACCAAAAGACAGAATAACTGAATCCCCACCACTCGAAGTCACAGGTGTGGATTTTGCAGGACCGTTCTATGTGAAAGAAAATGGTGCTGTGAAGAAGTCATACATTGCACTGTTCACTTGTGCTGTAACCAGAGCAGTGCATTTGGAACTGGTCTCAGATCAGTCAACAGAGACATTCCTGTTAGCTCTAAAAATATTCATCTCAAGGAGAGGATTATGCAAGGTAATCTACTCAGACAATGCAAAAACGTTCAAGAGAGCTGATCAGGACTTGAAAGAGCTGTGGAAGGCAATCGAAGAGCCCCAACTCTTGGCGTTCTTCTCAGAAGGGGGCATCACCTGGAGGTTCATCGCCGAGCGAGCAGCCTGGTGGGGCGGATTCTGGGAAAGACTCGTCAGGTCAGTGTAAACATGCCTGCGAAAGGTTCTTGGGAGAGCTTCACTAAACTTTGAAGAGATGTGCACAGTCCTGACAGAGGTTGAAGCTATCCTAAATTCTAGGCCTCTGACCTTCGTGCACAATGAAGTGGATGAACCACAACCCCTGACCCCAGCAACACTTCCTGGTGGGTAAAAGACTAACCTCTTTGCCTCCAAAGCCATTTCCAGCTGACACTCAGCACCCAACGCTAAACAAGGAGGAAATGACACGCAGATGGAAGTACAGGCAGAGAATTGTGACCAGTTTCTGGAACAGTTGGCGAAGAGACTACTACTGCGGCGTGTCACAGCACACCGCTGAAAGCTGGTGACGTTGTACTCATTGGAGAAGATAACACACCCAGACAAACCTGGAAACTAGGAAAGATTGAGGAACAGTTTCCAGGCCGAGATGGCCTAGTTAGGTCATGTTCAGTTCGTACTGCTTCAGGGACATTGTTGAGGAGACCTATTCAGTTGATATACTGCCTAGAGATTTAGATGAACACAGTTGTTCATCGGGGGGAGGAAGTTGTAACTAATGGGTTACAGAGTTAATGTTTAAGTTAATTCATTGAGCTATATCTAAAGATATTTTCTTTACAGTTATTTACACATGTAATTGTATTAGAATTTGTGTGTTGGAGATTGAGAGAAGTACATACATACTTTGTTGTATTGGTTAGTATTGAATTACTCTTTTGACTGCAAGTTTCAGAATGCCTGGCGACCGGGGGGAGAGAAAAAAAGGCTCCAGTTATGTCAAGTGTCAAGTGATTATCCTGACTTTTCGCTAGCAACTTACTTTTATTGTTTTATAGAATCTAAAGTTGTTAAATGTAAGTATTATTACTAAAAGAAGCTTTCATTTCAAACCCGACGTCCCGAGTCATTACTTTGAAGATAGTTATTCTATACATATGTCAAATTTCTATTTTCTTGGTTAACGAAAATAGAGGTGTCGATAATAGCATGAAATCGATTTGTGAGAATGTTTTATGCCTGTTTGAGTAGAAAGTGTACTGTTTTGCTTTAGGATTATGTGCTCGCCAGGCATCAATGGGGATGTAATCAGAAAGTATATGCTGGAGAGCCTTGGTTGCATGTGGCTTGTAGTTGGTCTTATTAGATTTGTCTTGCATGTCCAAAATGTCATTCATGTCTGTCCCAATAACCAGATGGAATTCAGGTAATTCGATAACAATATTCTGTTAAGAGAATCAAAAAACGTAGGATCATATGAATTTTGAGCATACACATTAATAAAGGCAATTTTCTTTCCATTATGGATACATTTAAGGAAAGTCATTCTGCCTTCTTGGTCTTTGCCTTAACCAATAATAGTGACTGTTTCTTATGTATCATTATGATTACACCTTTAGTTTTGTTTGGGGCTGATGAAAAAGCAGACAGTTTGTACAAGTGGTTCTCTATTCTATGTGTGTCCTTTTGGAGCAGGTGTGTTTCTTGGAACATTGCTATATCAGTATGATCTCTTGCTAGGTTTTCAAATTCCAAGTGGGAATAGCTAGCATTAACATTGTTTAACATATATATATATATATATATATATATATATATAAAATTAATGATTGTTAATAATTGTTATCTTTAGTGTTGATAAGCCCATAGATGTGAAACAAAAATAAGGATCCACAGGGAAACCCACCCATTGGTCGTTCCCCACCCAGAAACCCCCCATATAAACCACTGGGTTGCAAATATTGGGTCGCGACTGAGACAACCTGGTTAAATTTGGATCCCGAGGCAAAACCACTTGAGAACCACTGGTTTAAATGACTGTAAACATAAATGCACCCTTAATTTGTATTAAGCATGTAGGTGCTCTATAATATATACATAAGAAAAATGAAGGTATGTGCAAGAAATGCAGTCTATAATCAAGATATTTACAATATTTCATTGTGGCCTATTGGCCAAGTTCCCTGGGAGATAATAATAATAATAATAAATGCCATTTAGCAGACGCTTTTATCCAAAGCGACTTACAGTCATGTGTGCATACATTTTTACATAAGGGTGGTCCCGGGGATCGAACCCACTACCCTGGCTTTACACATGCCATGCTCTACCAATTGAGCTACAGAGGACCACATTCAGTAGCGTAAATGAAAGGGGACAGCCATCAACAGGAAGAAAAAAACTAACAAAAAAGGAATTGTATGGTATCCCATATGGGACTGGCCATCTATCCTAAACAGTAGTACAATAAAAATATTAAGGGAATAGCTTCCAATTTATCTTGCCATATTTAGACCATGGGAAGCAAAGCGCTGTATCCCCACAAGGAAGCAGCCCCAGTCAGAATGAAGCTTGAGTAGCAGGGATCTCACCTCGTTGTAGGTCGCCATCTATTTCATCAGCTCGGCACTTAGATCTGGGTAGACGCTGATCCTCTTCTCAGCATAGGTCAGAGACTCCGATTCTGCTGCGAGGCGAACAATTTGCTGTTTTACTTCAAAACTGTGTTTCTCTTGCCCAAATAGTTCACAGAAAAGATTGCTCAGGAAGGAAGTTGGCTTGCCCGCTTCCACACCAGTTTCACGTCCTGTGACCCGCACATCAAATTTACAGGAATGATTTTCAAGCAATTCTGTTTTATTTTTTAGGACATTGACTTCCCCTTCTAGATTAGATTGCACTGTTTCTAGGTCATGGAGTCACCCCTCTGTCACATTGGCCGCTGTCTCCAAACATTTGACTTTAGTTCAGTAGGTATCCACTTTAGAAGTGAGCAGTTCAAGAGATTAATTTACCGGTTTTAATTGCAAGTCGAGGGTCAAGGTAATTTCCTCACGAACAAACTCCTTCTGTTGTTGGGTGTTGAGAGCCACCATGATCCCAAGGTGAATTGTGAATGGACAGATTCTGCTAGCTGCTGGAGTGAAATAGACCTGCTAGTTGTTCCTTGTAATACAGTGAACGGCCCACACCTTAATATGGTGTTATATGTTGACAATTATTTGAAAAGAAGTCAGTTAATTCATAGTTATTTTGCAGAAGAAAGCCACGAGAAAGCCACACATTTCAATGCATGCCACCGGAACCAGAAGACCCTATATACACGCCGGGGTCACCATTTGTAGTTGATGTTATAATTATGTTGAATAATAATAAAACACATTCATCAGCCTGACTCCATTATTATGTGAATAGATGGTATAGATCATAAAGGTATACCGATGGATCTAGCCAGCTTGCGAGTCTGCGCGTCACCACTACTATAAGTTACATGTGTTCTAAGATAACATTATTCAATTATTAAGAGGCTTATGGACAAAGAGCTAATTCCTTGTGATCAATGTCCTAGCACTAATTTATTGAGTCAATCTTAGTCCAGAGATGTAAAGTTAGAACCTTTGCACCTACTGAATTATGAGCATATAGTCAATGAAATAATGACTCTATGAACGAGGAATGTATTTACTCAAATCAACTAATAAGATGTATTAGTCACTAATGAATTAACACTCAAAACAATTACAGTGTACATTAAATAAATAATACAGGATACAATAAAACAGAGTAAGTGACTCTTTTTTATTTTTTTATTTCACCTTTATTTAACCAGGTAAGCCAGTTGAGAACAAGTTCTCATTTACAACTGCGACCTGGCCAAGATAAAGCAAAGCAGTGCGATAAAAACAACAACACAGAGTTACATATGGGGTAAAACAAAACAAAGTCAAAAATACAACAGAAAATATATATACAGTGTGTGCAAATGTAGCAAGTTATGGAGGTAAGGCAATAAATAGGCCATAGTGCAAAATAATTACAATTAGTATTAACACTGGAATGATAGATGTGCAAGAGATGATGTGAAAATAGAGATACTGGGGTGCAAATTAGCAAAATAAATAACAATATGGGGATGAGGTAGTTGGGTGGGCTAATTTCAGATGGGCTGTGTACAGGTGCAGCGATCGGTAAGGTGCTCTGACAACTGATGCTTAAAGTTAGTGAGGGAGATAAGAGTCTCCAGCTTCAGAGATTTTTGCAGTTCATTCCAGTCATTGGCAGCAGAGAACTGGAAGGAATGGCGGCCAAAGGAGGTGTTGGCTTTGGGAATGACCAGTGAGATATACCTGCTGGAGTGTATATTACAGGTGGGTGTTGCTATGGTGACCAATGCGCTAAGACAAGGCGGGGATTTGCCTAGCAGTGATTTATAGATGACCTGGAGCCAGTGGGTTTGGCGATGAATATGTAGTGAGGACCAGCCAACAAGAGCGTACAGGTCACAGTGGTGGGTAGTATATGGGGCTTTGGTGACAAAATGGATGGCACTGTGATAGACTACATCCAATTTGCTGAGTAGAGTGTTGGAGGCTATTTTGTAAATGACATCGCCGAAGTCAAGGATCGGTAGGATAGTCAGTTTTACGAGGGCATGTTTGGCATCATGAGTGAAGGAGGCTTTGTTGCGAAATAGGAAGCCGATTCTAGATTTAACTTTGGATTGGAGATGCTTAATGTGAGTCTGGAAGGAGAGTTTACAGTCTAACCAGACACCTAGGTATTTGTAGTTGTCCACATACTCTAGGTCAGACCCATCGAGAGTAGTGATTCTAGTCGGGTGGGCGGGTGCCAGCAGCATTCGATTGAAGAGCATGCATTTAGTTTTACTAGTGTTTAAGAGCCGTTGGAGGCTACGGAAGGAGTGTTGTATGGCATTGAAGCTCGTTTGGAAGTTTGTTAACACAGTGTCCAATGAAGGGCCAGATGTATACAAAATGGTGTCGTCTGCGTAGAGGTGGATCTGAGAGTCATCCGCAGCAAGAGCGACATCGTTGATATACACGGAGAAAAGAGTCAGCCCAAGAATTGAACGCTGTGGCACGCCCATAGAGACTGCCATAGGTCCAGACAACATGCCCTCCGATTTGACACATTGAACTCTATCTGAGAAGTAGTTGGTGAACCAGGCGAGGCAGTCATTTGAGAAACCAAGCTATTTAGTCTGCCAATAAGAATAAGGTGGTTGACAGAGTCGAAAGCCTTGGCCAGGTCGATGAAGACAGCTGCACAGTACTGTCTATTACCGATCGCGGTTATAATATTTCGTTTAGGACCTTGAGCGTGGCTGAGGTGCACCTACAGTGAGGGAAAAAAGTATTTGATCCCCTGCTGATTTTGTACGTTTGCCCACTGACAAAGAAATGATCAGTCTATAATTTAAATGGTAGGTTTATTTGAACCGTGAGAGACAGAATAACAACAAATAAATCCAGAAAAACGCATGTCAAAAATGTTATAAATTGATTTGCATTTTAATGAGGGAAATAAGTATTTGACCCCCTCTCAATCAGAAAGATTTCTGGCTCCCAGGTGTCTTTTATACAGGTAACGAGCTGAGATAAGGAGCACACTCTTAAAGGGAGTGCTTCTAATCTCAGCTTGTTACCTGTATAAAAGACACCTGTCCACAGAAGCAATCAATCAATCAGATTCCAAACTCTCCACCATGGCCAAGACCAAAGAGCTCTCCAAGGATGTCAGGGACAAGATTGTAGACCTACACAAGGCTGGAATGGGCTACAAGACCATCGCCAAGCAGCTTGGTGAGAAGGTGACAACAGTTGGTGCGATTATTCACAAATGGAAGACATACAAAATAACTGTCAATCTCCCTCGGCCTGGGGCTCCATGCAAGATCTCACCTCTTGGAGTTGCAATGATCATGAAAATGGTGAGGAATCAGCCCAGAACTACACGGGAGGATCTTGTCAATGATCTCAAGGCAGCTGGGACCATAGTCACCAAGAAAACAATTGGTAACACACTATGCCGTGAAGGACTGAAATCCTGCAGCGCCCACAAGGTCCCCCTGCTCAAGAAAGCACATATACAGGCCCGTCTGAAGTTTGCCAATGAACATCTGAATGATTCAGAGGAGAACTGGGTGAAAGTGTTGTGGTCAGATGAGACCAAAATGGAGCTCTTTGGCATCAACTCAACTCGCCGTGTTTGGAGAAGGAGGAATGCTGCCTATGACCCCAAGAACACCATCCCCACCATCAAACACGGAGGTGGAAACATTATGCTTTGGAGGAGTTTTTCTGCTAAGGGGCAGGACAACTTCACTGCATCAAAGGGACGATGGACGGGGCCATGTACCGTCAAATCTTGGGTGAGAACCTCCTTCCCTCAGCCAGGGCATTGAAAATGGGTCGTGGATGGGTATTCCAGCATGACAATGACCCAAAACACACGGCCAAGGCAACAAAGGAGTGGCTCAAGAAGAAGCACATTAAGGTCCTGGGGTGGTCTAGCCAGTCTCCACACCTTAATCCCATAGAAAATCTGTGGAGTGAGCTGAAGGTTTGAGTTGCCAAACGTCAGCCTCGAAACCTTAATGACTTGGAGTAGATCTGCAAAGAGGAGTCAGACAAAATCCCTCCTGAGATGTGTGCAAACCTGGTGGCCAACTACAAGAAACGTCTGACATCTGTGATTGCCAACAAGGGTTTTGCCACCAAGTACTAAGTCATGTTTTGCAGAGGGGTGAAATACTTATTTCCCTCATTAAAATGCAAATCAATTTATAACATTTTTGACATGCGTTTTTCTGGATATTGTTGTTGTTATTCTGTCTCTCACTGTTCAAATAAACCTACCATTAAAATTATAGACTGATAATTTCTTTGTCAGTGGGCAAACGTACAAAATCAGCAGGGGATCAAATACTTTTTTTCCCTCACTGTATGACCAGCTCGGAAACCGGATTGTATAGCGGAAAAGGTACGGTGTGATTCGAAATGGTCGGTGTTCTGTTTGTTAACTTGGCTTTCAAAAACTTTCGAAAGGCAGGGCATGATGGATATAGGTCTGTAACAGTTTGGATCTACAGTGTCACCCCTTTTGAAGAGGGGGATGACCACGGCAACTTTCCAATCTCTTGGGATCTCAGATGTTACGAAAGAGAAGTTGAACAGGCTAGTAATAGGGGTTGCGACAATTTCGGTGGCTATTTAAAAAAAGAAAAGGTCCAGATTGTCTAGCCCAGCTGATATGTAGGGGTCCAGATTTTGCAGCTCTTTCAGAACATCAGCTGTCTGAATTTGTGTGAAGGAGAAGCGCGGGGGCATGGGCAAGTTGCAGCGGAGGGTGCAGAGCTGGTGGCCGGGGTAGTGGTAGCCAGGTGGAAAGCATAGCCAGCCGTAGCAAAATGCTTGTTGAAATTCTCGATTATTGTAGATTTATCGGTGGTGATAGTGTTTCCTAGCCTCAGTGCAGTGGACAGCTGGGAGGAGGTGCTCTTATTCTCCATGGACTTTACAGTGTCCCAAAACTTTTTGGAGTTAGTGCTACAGGATGCACATTTCTTTTTGAAAAAGCTAGCATTTGCTTTCCTAACTGCTTGTGTATATTGGTTCCTAACTTCCCTGAAAAGTTGCATATTGCGGGGGCTATTCGATGCTAATGCAGTGCGTCACAGGATTTTTTTGTGCTGGTCAAGGGCAGTCAAGTCTGAGGAGAACCAGGGGCTATATCTGTTCTTAGTTCTGAATTTTTTGAACGGGGCATGCTCATTTAAGATTGAGAGGAAAGCACTTTTAAAGAACAACCAGGCATCCTCTACAGACGGAATGAGAATGATATCCATCCAGGATACCTGGGCCAGGTCAATTAGGAAGGCCTGCTCGCGAAAGTGTTTTAGGGAACGTTTGACAGTGATGAGGGGTGGTCGTTTGACCGCGGACCCGTTACGGACGCAGGCAATAAGGCAGTGATAGCTGAGATCCTGGTTGAAGACAGCGGAGGTGTATTTAGAGTGTAAGTTACTCAGGATGATATCTTTGAGGGTACCCATGTTTACGGATTTAGGGTTGTACCTGGTAGGTTCCTTGATAATTTGTGTGAGATTGAGGGCATCTAGTTTGGATTGTAGAATGGCCGGGGTGATAAGCATATCCAGTTTAGGTCACCAAGCAGCAAGAACTCTGAGGATAGATGGGGGGCAATCAATTCACATATGGTATCCAGGGCACAGCTTGGGGCTGAGGGGGGTCTGTAGCAAGCAGCAATAGTGAGAGACTTATTTCTGGAAAGGTGGATTTTTAGAAGTAGGAGCTCAAACTGTTTGGGCACAGACCTGGATAGTATGATAGATCTCTGCAGGCTATCTCTACAGTAGATTGCAACTCCACCCCCTTTGGCAGTTCTATCTAGATGGAAAATGTTGTAGTTGGGGATGGAGATTTCTGAATTTTTGGTGGCCTTCCTAAGCCAGGATTCAAACACTGCTAGAACATCAGGGTTGGCGGAGTGTGCTAACACAGTGAATAACTCAAACTTAGAAAAGAGGCTTCTGATGTTAACATGCAGTAAACCAAGGCTTTTACGGTTACAGAAGTAAACAAATGATAGCTCCTGGGGAGTAGGAGTGATACTGGGGGCTGCAGGGCCTGGGTTAGCTCTACATCACCAGAGGAACAGAGGAGGACTAGAATAAGGATACGGCTAAAGGCTTTAAGAAGTGGTCTTCTAGTGCGTTGGGTACAGAGAATAAAGGGGACAGATTTCCGGGCGTTGTAGAATAGATTCAGGGCATTACAGTGCTATGAAAAAGTATTTGCCCCTTTCTAATTTTCTCTACTTTTGCATATTTGTGATACTGGAGGTTATCAGATCTTCAACCAAAACCTAATATTAGATAAAGGGAACATAAGTGAACAAATAACACTACAATTAAATATTTATTCCATAAACAAAGTTATGCAACACCCAATTCCCCTGTGTGAAAAAGTAATTGCCCCCTTACACTCAATAACTGGTTGTGCCACCTTTAGCTGCAATGACTCCAACCAAATGCGTCCTGTAGTTGTTGATCAGTCGCTGTGGAGGAATTTTGGCCCACTCTTCCATGCAGAACTGCTTTAACTCAGTGACGTGTGGGTTTTCAAGCATGAACTGCTCGTTTCAAGACCTGCCACAACATCTCAATTGGGATTAGGTATGGAGTTTGACTAGGCCATTCCAAAACTTCCTTACTGTGGAATGCAGTGTTTGGTTTTCGCCAGGCATAATGGGACACATCTCGTTTAAAAAGTTGACTCAAGTTTGCCAAAAAGCACCTGGATGATCATCAAGACTCTTGGAAGAATGTTCTATGGACAGATGCTTCAAAAGTATAACTTTTTGGACGACATGGTTCCAGTAATGGCTGGCGAAAACCAAACTCTGCATTCCACAGTAAGAACATCATACCAAAGGTCAAGCATGGTGGTGGTGGTGTGATGGTTTAAATGGAACACTACTCACTTTAATAATGTTTACATATATTGCATTACTCATCTCATGTATACAGTGAGGGAAACAAGTATTTGATCCCCTGCTGATTTTGTACGTTTGCCCACTGACAAAGACATGATGAGTCTATAATTTTAATGGTAGGTTTATTTGAACAGTGAGAGACAGAATAACAACAAAAAAATCCAGAAAAACACATGTCAAAAATGTTATAAATTAATTTGCATTTTAATGAGGGAAATAAGTATTTGACCCCTCTGCAAAACATGATTTAGTACTTGGTGGCAAAACCCTTGTTGGCAATCACAGAGGTCAGCCGTTTCTTGTAGTTGGCCACCAGGTTTGCACACATCTCAGTGGGATTTTGTCCCACTCCCCTTTGCAGATCTTCTCCAAGTCATTAAGGCTTCGAGGCTGACGTATGGCAACTCGAACCTTCAGCTCCCTCCACAGAGTTTCTATGGGATTAAGGTCTGGAGACTGGCTAGGCCACTCCAGGACCTTAATGTGCTTCTTCTTGAGCCACTCCTTTGTTGCCTTGGCCGTGAGATGCTGGAATACCCATGCTGGAATACCCATCCACGACCCATTTTCAATGCCCTGGCTGAGGGAAGGAGGTTCTCACCCAAGATTTGATGGTACATGGCCCCGTCCATCGTCCCTTTGATGCGGTGAAGTTGTCCTGTCCCCTTAGCAGAAAAACACCCCCAAAGCATAATGTTTCCACCTACATGTTTGACAGTGGGGATGGTGTTCTTGGGGTCATAGGCAGCATTCCTCCTCCTCCAAACACGGCGAGTTGAGTTGATGCCAAAGAGCTCGATTTTGGTCTCATCTGACCACAACACTTTCACCCAGTTCTCATCTGAATCATTCAGATGTTCATTGGCAAACTTCAGACGGCCCTGTATACGTGCTTTCTTGAGCAGGGGGACCTTGCGGGCGCTGCAGGATTTCAGTCCTTCACGGCGTAGTGTGTTACCAATTGTTTTCTTGGTGACTATGGTCCCAGCTGCCTTGAGATCATTGACAAGATCCTCCCATGTAGTTCTGGGCTGATTCCTCACCGTTCTCATGATCATTGCAACTCCAAGAGGTGAGATCTTGCATGGAGCCCCAGGCCGAGGGAGATTGACAGTTATTTTGTGTTTCTTCCATTTGCGAATAATCGCACCAACTGTTGTCACCTTCTCACCAAGCTGCTTGCCGATGGTCTTGTAGCCCATTCCAGTCTTGTGTAGGTCTACAATCTTGTCCCTGACATCCTTGGAGAGCTCTTTGGTCTTGGCCATTGTGGAGAGTTTGGAATCTGATTGATTGATTGCTTCTGTGGACAGGTGTCTTTCATACAGGTAACACGCTGAGATTAGGAGCACTCCCTTTAAGAGTGTGCTCCTAATCTCAGCTCGTTACCTGTATAAAAGACACCTGGGAGCCAGAAATCTTTCTGATTGAGAGGGGGTCAAAAACTTATTTCCCTCATTAAAATGCAAATCAATTTATAACATTTTTGACATGCATTTTTCTGGATTTTGTTGTTGTTATTCTGTCTCTCACTGTTCAAACAAACCTACCATTAAAAGTATAGACTGATCATTTCTTTGTCAGTGGGCAAACGTACAAAATCAGCAGGGGATCAAATACTTTTTTCCCTCACTGTATTTACATAAGAAGTGCCCATCCAAGAAGGCTCAAGGTCATTGGCCACAGATAAAATGACTTCAAATCACATTATATCTATAGTAGCTTTGATTGGACTGATCATGTCAACATCATACTTTCAAACTCTTAGCTAGCAGTCATCATCATGAATCAAGTTGACAATCTACTGGCAAATCCTTTGTAATCCTTGTCGGGAGAGGTCGTGTTTTTCTCTAGCTGGAGGTAAGCAGGAGGTAATCTTCTCATTTGGTGTTGAGTAAAGCTTAACCATGTATTAGATCGTAGGTAGGTAGTTAGCCGTAGTTAGGTATTGTATTTATCATAGGTTAGTATTGTTGTTATTGTAGGTTTCCGTAGGTAATTGTAGGTTAGTATCGAAGCACGAGGCTAGCTAGCTAGCGGGTAGCTACTGGTAACGATTAGCAACGCTAGAGAGCTGGTCCCAATGTTAATGTAGTGCTAGCCAACGTTTAATTTTTGCTTAACCATGTATTAGATCGTAGGTAGGTAGTTAGCCGTAGTTAGGTATTGTATTTATTATAGGTTAGTATTGTTGTTATTGTAGGTTTCCGTAGGTAATTGTAGGTTAGTATCGAAGCACGAGGCTAGCTAGCTAGCGGGTAGCTACTGGTAACGATTAGCAACGCTGGAGAGCTGGTTCCAATGTTAATGTACTGCTAGCCAACGTTTAATTTTTTGCTGCGTTATGCGTTATGAAAGGAACTAGACACGGACTTGAATTATCTGTTTAGTGTGCTAACACACTCTTGGCAGTTTGTTGTAACCAAGTATTGATGCTAAATTGTGTGTTAATGGATGCTAGCTTGCAAGTTAGCTACGGCGTCATAGCTAGGCATCGTGGGTTGTTGTGTGTAGTTACTGTGTCTTGGCAGTGCCGGGTGTAGCACGAAGCTAGCTAGCTAGCCGTTCTTCAAACAAAGTCAACACAGTGGCCATTGCTAGCTACCCAACACGACAGCTAACTGTACGGTAGTAGCTAAATACAATATACTTGTCCTAGCTAGCCAACGTCTAATCATTGCTGCGTCATGAAAGGAACTTGACACAGACACGAATGATCTGTTTAGTGTGTTATCACATTATTGGTGGTTTGTTGTGACCAAGTGTTGGTGCTAAACGGTGTGTTATTGTTATTGGATGCTAGCTTGCTAGTTAGCTATGGTGTCATAGTTGGCTAGCTGAATAAAGTGGGTTGAGTCTATTCCTTTAAACATTGAACCGCTGTGGTTCACAACAATTCTGATTTCTAAAGGCGGAAGTTGGGAGAGTTTTTGTTCGGGTGGTTCAGTGAAACAATTTTAGTTTCTGAGGTAGACGTTTTTGGTGAGGGAGGCCCTGCTCTCTCCGCTCCCAGATGCTTAGCTCATTTCATTCCGATCTCCTCTGCATTTTTGTAGCCATTTGCTACAGCCTGTCAACTATGTCTCTGCCTATCCCTGTTCTATCCTCTCTGCACAGGCTACACAAACGCACCACACCGCGTGGCTGCTGCCTCTCTAACCTGGTGGTCCCTGCACGCACCACCCACGTGGTGTTCCAGGTCGCAGGCAGCCTCTGGAACTGCCGTTCTGCTGCCAACAAAGCTGACTTCATCCCAGCCTATGCCAACCTCCAGTCCCTCGACTTCCTGGCGCTGACGGAAACATGGATCACCACTGAAAACACTGCTACTCCTACTGCTCTCTCCTCGTCTGACCATGTGTTCTCGCATACCCCGAGAGCATCTGGTCAGAGGGGTGGTGGTACAGGAATCCTCATCTCTCCCAAGTGGACATTCTCAATTTTTCCCCTAACCCATCTGTCTATCTCCTCATTTGAATTCCATGCTGTCACAGTCACTAGCCCATTTAAGCTTAATATCCTTGTCATCTATCGCCCTCCAGGTTCCCTTGGAGAGTTCATCAATGAGCTTGACGCCTTGATAAGTTCCTTCCCTGAGGATGGCTCACCCCTCACAGTTTTGGGGGATTTCAACCTCCCTATGTCCACATTTGACTCATTTCTCTCTGCCTCCTTCTTTCCACTCCTCTCCTCTTTTGACCTCACCCTCTCACCGTCCCCCCCTACTCACAAGGCAGGCAATACGCTTGACCTCATCTTCACTAGATGCTGCTCCTCTACTAATCTCACTGCAACTCCCCTCCATGTCTCTGACCACTACTTTGTTTCCTTTTCTCTCTCGCTCTCCTCCCACACTACTCACTCTGCCCCTACACAGATGGTAATGCGCCGCCGCAACCTTCGCTCTCTCTCTCCCACTACTCTCTCCTCTTCCATCCTATCATCTCTTCCCTCTGCTCAATCCTTCTCCCTCCAATCTCCTGATTCTGCCTCCTCAACCCTCCTTTCCTCCCTTTCTGCATCCTTTGACTCTCTGTGTCCCCTATCCTCCCGGCCGGCTCGGTCCTCCCCTCCAGCTCCGTGGCTTGATGACTCATTGCGAGCTCACAGAACAGAGCTCCGGGCAGCGGAGCGGAAATGGAAGAAAACTAAACTCCCTGCCGACCTGGCATCTTTTCACTCCCTCCTCTCTACATTTTCTTCATCTGTTTCTGCTGCTAAGGCCACCTTCTACCACTCTAAATTCCAAGCATCTGCCTCTAACCCTAGGAAGCTCTTTGCCACATTTTCCTCCCTCCTGAATCCTCCCCCCCCCCCCCCCCCTCCTCTCTCTCTGTAGATGACTTCGTCAACCACTTTGAAAAGAAGGTTGACGACATCCGATCCTCGTTTGTTAAGTCTAATGACACTGCTGGTCCTGCTCACACTGCCCTACCCTATGCTTTGACTTCTTTCTCCCCTCTCTCTCCAGATAAAATCCTGCGACTTGTGACTGCAGGCCGCCCAACAACCTGCCCGCTTGACCCCATCCCCTCCTCCCTTCTCCAGACCATCTCCGGTGACCTTCTCCCCTACCTCACCTCGCTGATCAACTCATCCTTGACCGCTGGCCATGTCCCTTCCGTCTTCAAGAGAGCGAGAGTTGCTCCCCTTCTCAAAAAACCAACACTCGACCCCACTGATGTCAACAACTACAGACCAGTATCCCTTCTTTCTTTTCTTTCCAAAACTATTGAGCGTGCCGTCTTTAGCCAACTCTCTTGCTATCTCTCTCAGAACGACCTTCTTGATCCAAACCAATCAGGTTTCAGGACTGGTCATTCAACTGAGACTGCTCTTCTCTGTGTCACTGAGACTCTCCACACTGCTAAAGCTAACTCTCTCTCCTCTGCTCTTGTCCTTCTAGACCTGTCTGCTGCCTTTGATACTGTGAACCATCAGATCCTCCTCTCCACCCTCTCCGAGCTGGGCATCTCCGGCGCGGCTCACTCCTGGATTGCGTCCTACCTGACCGGTCGCTCCTACCAAGTGGCGTGGCGAGAAGCTGTCTCCGCACCACGTGCTCTCACCACTGGTGTCCCCCAGGGCTCAGTTCTAGGCCCTCTCCTTTTCTCCCTATACACCAAGTCACTTGGCTCTGTCATATCCTCACACGGCCTCTCCTATCATTGCTACGCTGACGATACACAACTAATCTTCTCCTTTCCCCCTTCTGATAACCAGGTGGCGAATCGCATCTCTGCATGTCTGGCAGACATATCAGTATGGATGACGGATCACCACCTCAAGCTGAACCCTGGCAAGACGGAGCTGCTCTTCCTCCCGGGGAAGGACTGCCCGTTCCATGATCTCGCCATCACGGTTGACAACTCCGCTGTGTCCTCCTCCCAGAGTGCGAAGAGCCTAGGCGTGACCCTGGACAACACCCTGTCGTTCTCCGCCAACATCAAGGCGGTGACCCGCTCCTGCAGGTTCATGCTCTACAACATTCGGAGAGTACGACCCTGCCTTACACAGGAAGCGGCACAGGTCCTAATCCAGGCACTTGTCATCTCCCGTCTGGACTACTGCAACTCGCTGTTGGCTGGCCTCCCTGCCTGTGCCATTAAACCCCTACAACTCATCCAGAATGCCGCAGCCCGTCTGGTGTTCAACCTTCCCAAGTTCTCTCACGTCACCCCCCTCCTCCGCACACTCCACTGGCTTCCAGTTGAAGCTCGCATCCGCTACAAGACCATGGTGCTTGCCTATGGAGCAGTGAGGGGAACGGCACCTCTGTACCTTCAGGCTCTGATCAGTCCCTACACCCAAACGAGGGCATTGCGTTCATCCACCTCTGGCCTGCTGGCTCCCCTTCCTCTGCGGAAGCATAGCTCCCGCTCAGCCCAGTCAAAACTGTTCGCTGCTCTGGCACCCCAATGGTGGAACAAGCTCCCTCACGACGCCAGGACAGCGGAGTCACTCACCACCTTCCGGAGACATTTGAAACCCCACCTCTTTAAGGAATACCTGGGATAGGATAAAGTGTTCCTTCTAACCCCCCCCCCCCCCCCCCCAAATTGTAAAGTGGTTATCCCACTGGCTATAGGGTGAACGCACCAATTTGCGAGTCGCTCTGGCTAAGAGCGTCTGCTAAATGACGTTAATGTGCCCTTGAGCAAGGCACTTAACCCTAATTGCTCCTGTAAGTCGCTCTGGATAAGAGCGTCTGCTAAATGACTAAAATGTAAATGTAAATGTAAGAGAAATAATGAAGAGAAATTATAGATAAAACATATTGGTGCTCATCGGCCATTGGACATAAATATTACACAACAAGTTGGAAATCGCAAATTCAACAATGAGTGGTTTGGAATGAATCAGTGGCTAACTGCAAGCATTGCAAAGCAATCACTAGCCTGCTATTCAGTGGAGTGGCTGTGTGGTCCCAAGTATGGGATTAAGGGTCTCTTTTCCAAGCTTAAACGTTCAACATTGGCCATGCTGTCAATAAAGCATGATTTGTGCCGCGCTCAAAACAATTGTTAACTTGGAACTGCAAAATCTGACTTCAGTTAGTTCAAGACAACTGGGAACTCGGGAAAAACAAGCTCCGACTGGGAAAATACGTTTTGAATGGTCATCCAACTCAGAATTGTAAATCCGGAACTCGGGCCTCTTTCCAGAGCTACGACCTGAAGATCACTGACATCATCATGATTCAACCTTGTTTTTTTCTGAGTTCCCAGTTGTCTTGAAAGCACCATCATTCCAGAGAATGCCAGACTTTGATGACAAAGTTTGATGACAAAATATGTCCACGAAGGACTGCCGCGACACCTTCCTGTTCAAGTGAGCACAGCACAACAAGGTGAGTCCAGAAATGAATTGAATGCTGCTGCATAAATGATGTTATATGCCAGGGAGATATGTATACTGTAGCTAAGAAAGTAATACTAAGTGTATGTTGTGTAGTAAGCTGTTAGTAGCCAATGTGCCTCACCCTAATAATTTGGTCTATTTTCCCCTCTTTATTTCGCCTACTGTTCTGACTTGGTGGTGCACATGTAGCCTATAACCTGATTTAGAGAAATGTAATCATCGAATATTGTAAGAGCTTTCATTGTCTGCTTATATGCCCCCTTTATTTATCCTACGGTTCTGAATTGGTGTACAGGGAGAACGCTGTAAGAACGGCCCATGTTCTGAATTCTGTCACTATACATTTCAAAAGTGACTACGTCCGTCCTAGCTCGCTCATTAATGTCTTAATCGAAATTACTTATTGCCTCTTATCCGCTTGTCGTCCCCTTATGCCATAGTTTGTACATCTCCATTTTCAGTAGAAACCACATTTGTTTGAGCAAGTCAGCCATATCAGCTATGTTTTTTTAAAAGGCTGAATGAACTGTTTCACTGCCAGACAAGGCTCCGCTGATAGCCAGGTGTAGCAGTGGTAAGGTGTTGAGACTGCTGTTGGGACTCTGCTGCTGGGACAGCTTTATGTAGGCCCTAATAGTTTGTGGGCACTGTTTGTCACCTTTATAGTGCAATTAATGTATTGTTTAGTGTTGTGTCGTGGCTTTGCTGGCATGCATTCCACATTATTTATTTTTTGCCCCACCAAGATTTACATGCTAAAATCGCCACTGCACAACACAATGCCACAGATGTTTTGAGGGAGCGTGCAATTGGCATGCTAACTGCAGGAATGTCCACCAGAGCTGTTGCCAGAGAATTGAATGTTAATTTCTCTACCATAAACCGCCTCCAAAGTTGTTTTAGAGAATTTGGCAGTACGTCCAACTGGCCTCACAACCGCAGACCACATTTATGGCGTTGTGTGGGCAAGCGGTTTGCTGATGTCAACATTGTGAACAGAGTGCCCCATGGTGGCGGTGGGGTTATGGTATGGGCAGGCATAAGCAACGGACATCGACCACAATCTAATTTGATCAATGGCAATTTGAATACACAGAAATACCGTGACAAGATTTTAAAGGTGTCTGTGACCAACAGATGCATATCTGTATTCCCAGTCATGTGAAATCCATAGATTAGGGCAGGGACGGAGAAAGCACCCAGAGCAGCCAGGGGCCAAGAGGGCCGGACCCTGAGGCAGCAGTCTACATAAATTGTTAGTCAATACATTCAAATATCCTGGGTTTGCATAATATATTATAACACACACGATCTAAGGCAGGGTTCATCAACTAGCTTTTGCCTCAGGCCACATTTTTTCTGAGCTAATAGTGGGCGTGCCAGAACATAATTGGCATATAATATTAGCACAACTAATTGGCCTACACTACAAATAGAACAACACTTTTAACACATCTGATTTGTAACTTCAGGAAACAGCAGAGGGAGCACGCCCCTATCCACATCGACGGGACCGTAGTAGAGAAGGTGGAAAGCTTCAAGTTCCTCGGCGTACACATCACTGACAATCTGAAATGGTCCACCCACACAGACAGTGTGGTGAATAAGGCGCAACAGCGCCTCTTCAACCTCTGGAGGATGAAGAAATTCGGCTTGGCCCCTAAGACCCTCAGAAACTTTTACAGATGCACAATTGAGAGCATCCTGTTGGGCTGTATCACCACCTGGTACGGCAACTGCACTGCCCACAACCGCAGGGCTCTCCAGAGGGTGGTACGGTCTGCCCAACGCATCACAGGGGGCACACTGCCTGCCTTCCAGGACACCTACAGCACCCGATGTCATAGAAAGGCCAAAAAGATAATCAAGGACATCAACCACCAGAGCTACGGCCTGTTCTCCCCGCTATCATCCAGAAGGTGAGGTCAGTACAGGTGCATCAAAGCTGGGACCGAGAGACTGAAAAACAGCTTCTATCTCAAGGCCATCAGACTGTTAAATAGCCATCACTAGCTGGCTACCACCGGCTAATCAACCCTACACCTTAGAGGCTGCTGCCCTATATACATAGACATGGAATCACTGGCCACTTTAATAATGTTTACATACCGCTTTACTCATCTCATATGTATATACTGTATTATATTCTACTGTATTTTAGTCAATGCCACGACATATTTATATATTTCTTTATTCCATTATTTTACTTTTAGATTTGTGTATTGTTATGAGTTGTTAGATTCTACTGCACTGTTGGAGCTAGGAACAAAAGCATTTCGCTACACCTGCAATAACATCTGCTAAATATATGTATGTGACCAATACAATTTGATTTGATTTGATTTTAAATAATAATTCAGTGACAATTACATTCATAAAATCACCAATGTCTCTATTAAATTATTATTTTTGTCTGTTTCTCTGTGCATTGATTGGTGAGGGAAATAGGTCTACATAGCCTACTGTAGGCTACACTACTTTTTTTAAACGTCATCCCTCGTTCAGAACAATTAGCTTGATAGCAAGAGAAAATGTCGCTCTCAAAAAGTATCAAAAGAAAGGTGGATAATGAAAATCGAAGTTTCAGGGAAGAATGGCCAGTATGTCTTAATTGCAATGATAATGTAGCTGTTTGCAAAGAATTCTATCTTCATTATGAATCTAAGCATGAAACTTTGAAGTGGCCTTCCCGCCACAGACAGGCCAGATGCAGAAAACATTGAAGCGTTAACTGCAAGCTACACACACTGCTTTTTTGGCTGACATATTCTGTCAATTATTAAACGTGTTAAATCTGCAGTTACTAGGAAAAGAGAAAGCAGGTGTGTACATGGTGGAATAACTTGAGGCCTTTACTAGGAAGCTTGAGTTGATTGATTTGGACTTGTCATCTGGAAGGCTACTGCACTTCAGCACACTGAAGAAACGACAGACAGAGGGACCAGGCCGCAGCATTGTCACAGAGGTGATGGAAGATTTCATCAAGCAGCTTAGGGACAACTTCTCCACCAGATTTGAAATCTACAGCATGCCCAAGGACATCATTGCATTTGTACGTGATCCTCTCACAGTCCGCCCATATACAAAAAAAATTATGCACGCATGACTGTAAGTCGCTTTGGATAAAAGCGTCTGCTAAATGGCATATTATTATTATTATTATAGAATTCTCCTCCCTTGCTAAGAAAATTATACCCTCGCTGGATGAGGCCGCAATTCAAACTAAACTGATTGAATTCCAGACATCGAGCCAAATCAGGGATGCGCTCAGGAGTGCCGAGTCCTTGTGTGCGTTTTGGGTGGCATGCTCAGAGGAATACAGTACAATAAAGAAACTTGCATTTTATGTGCTAACAATGTTTGGATTGACTTAAACCTGCGAGTCCTCTTTTTCCTCTATGAGCGCAATATAGACCCACGACAGGAACCGGCTTTCATATAAGTCAATCGAGGACTGCCTGCGCATTAAAATCACATCCATCTCACTTGACTTCCACAAGATCATGTCTGAGGGAAAATGCAACTTTTCCCATTGAGTAAGTAACTTAGTGGCCTATATGACTGTATTTAGTAAATACTAACATTATTGTGAGTGCTTATCTAGGTCTATTTAGGTCTCAAGCTGACAGTATTTCCTGTTTGTTCTGTCGTTACATCGCCTTTTTTTCTTTAAATTATTGTTTTATGTAGGATGCTACATTTTTGGCCAGTTGCAATTGTAAGTAGGCCTAATAAAAAATTGGAGAGAAATAAGCTTTTTGTACGTATAGAATATTTCTGGGATCTTTAATTTCAGCTCATAAAACTTGGGACCAACACCTTACATTATGTGTTTATATTTCTGTCCAGTATAGTTATGGACAGGCCCAGAGCGTATGTAAAAAGAAGTGCCCCTTTTTTCTTACTTCTCCATCACAGGTAGGGCATTTCTGCATGCATGTTGTGCAATCGTGCAGGGGTATAATATACTCTATGTAGAATCTTAAATTGCAACTTGTTATGTCTCAGATTGTATGAGCACGAATGAGTAGTATCCCAGATATTTTCCCATTCCTCATTTGTAATACCTTTCCCCAAGTCTGCTTCCCATTTGACACAAAGATTATTAGTGTTATCTGGCCATTTGACACAAATATTATTAGTGTTAACTGGGAAAGATTCAAGAAGGCATGACTACAATTTTGAAATCCATTTTATTTTCATATTCATATTCCTCAAAACCATTTCAATATTTAATGCTTTTGCCACATTCAAATCATGTTGTTTAGTGAGCACAAATAAAATAAAATAAAATAGAATTTGTCACATGCACCGAATACAACAGGTATAGACCATACCGTGAAATGCTTACTTACAAGCCCTTAACCAACAATGCAGTTCAAGAAATAGAGTTAAGAAAATATTTACTAAATAAACTAAAGTAAAAAATTAAATAAAAAGTAACACAATAAAATAACAATAACAAGGCTATATACAGGGGGTACCGGTACTGAGTCAATGTGCGGGGGTACAGGTTAGTCAAGATAATTTGTACATGTACAGTGAGGGAATAAAGTATTTGATCCCCTGCTGATTTTGTACGTTTGCCCACTGACAAAGAAATGATCAGTCTATACTTTTAATGGTAGGTTTATTTGAACAGTGAGAGACAGAATAACAACAAACAAATCCAGAAAAACGCACGTCAAAAATGTTATAAATTGATTTGCATTTTAATGAGGGAAATAAGTATTTGACCCCCTCTCAATCAGAATGATTTCTGGCTCCAAGGTGTCTTTTGTACAGGTAACAAGCTGAGATTAGGAGCACACTCTTAAATGGAGTGCTCCTAATCTCAGTTTGTTACCTGTATAAAAGACACCTGTCCACAGAAGCAATCAATCAATCAGATTCCAAACTCTCCACCATGGCCAAGACCAAAGAGCTCTCCAAGGATGTCAGGGACAAGATTGTAGACCTACACAAGGCTGGAATGGGCTACAAGACCATCGCCAAGCAGCTTGGTGAGAAGGTGACAACAGTTGGTGCGATTATTTGCAAATGGAAGAAACACAAAATAACTGTCAATCTCCCTCTGCCTGGGGCTCCATGCAAGATCTCACCTCGTGGAGTTGCAATGATCATGAGAACGGTGAGGAATCAGCCCAGAACTACACAGGAGGATCTTGTCAATGATCTCAAGGCAGCTGGGACCATAGTCACCAAGAAAACAATTGGTAACACACTACGCCTTGAAGGACTGAAATCCTGCAGCGCCCGCAAGGTCCCCCTGCTCAAGAAAGCACATATACAGGCCCGTCTGAAGTTTGCCAATGAACATCTGAATGATTCAGAGGAGAACTGGGTGAAAGTGTTGTGGTCAGATGAGACCAAAATGGAGCTCTTTGGCATCAACTCAACTCGGCGTGTTTGGAGGAGGAGGAATGCTGCCTATGACCCCAAGAACCCCATCCCCACCGTCAAAAATGGAGGGGGAAACATTATGCTTTGAGGGTGTTTTTCTGCTAAGGGACAGGACAACTTCACCGCATCAAAGGGACGATGGACGGGGCCATGTACCGTCAAATCTTGGGTGAGAACCTCCTTCCCTCAGCCAGGGCATTGAAAATAGGTCGTGGATGGGTATTCCAGCATGACAATGACCCAAATCACACGGCCAAGGCAACAAAGGAGTGGCTCAAGAAGAAGCACATTAAGGTCCTGGGGTGGTCTAGCCAGTCTCCAGACCTTAATCCCATAGAAAATCTGTGGAGGGAGCTGAAGGTTCGAGTTGCCAAACGTCAGCCTCGAAACCTTAATGACTTGGAGAAGATCTGCAAAGAGGAGTGGGACAAAATCCCTCCTGAGATGTGTGCAAACCTGGTGGCCAACTACAAGAAACTTCTGACCTCTGTGATTGCCAACAAGGGTTTTGCCACCAAGTACTAAGTCATGTTTTGCAGAGGGGTCAAATACTTATTTCCCTCATTAAAATGCAAATCAATTTATAACATTTTTGACATGCGTTTTTCTGGATTTTTTGTTGTTGTTATTCTGTCTCTCACTGTTCAAATAAACCTACCATTAAAATTATAGACTGATCATCTCTTTGTCAGTGGGAAAACGTACAAAATCAGCAGGGGATCAAATACTTTTTTCCCTCACTGTATGCCGCGAACCAAGAGTTCAAATGCCAGGTGAGAACATGTTAAATAATAATTACTGTATGAATAAACATACACAATATATTCATGTATGTCAAAGTGTGTCAAATATGTTAGTTGAAAACACTGTATGTTAAAAACAGTTGTGTGTGTGAATGTTCAGGGTACCTTCAGGGGACCATGACACAAAATCCCAAGACAGGCCTAAAAACGTCCTTGTGGACGTCGCCAGGACAATCCAGGAACTAGACAAAACCTCCAGGTTTTAAGATTCTCGTGGTCAGCGGCATAGCGGTGTGTGATCTGCAGAAAGGCAATACTGACTTTATGCTTCTTAATATATGACATAATACTCATGTTCCTTATAAAAAATTAATAGTGTATTTATTGTTAGAAGTTAGTAGGGGGCTTTTTTATTTTCTTAGTAGTACAGAATTAGGTAGGAGGGTTTAATTTTCTAAATGTTTGTTTCTTTATTCATTTAGTCTGTAAGCTGTGATTGACTACACACTCCAGTACAGTAGGTGGCGGCATGCAGTGATTAATTTGAGCCAGATCCTGCCGGAACAGCATCTGGCACCTCTTAGTTTTGGACTGTTTTGTTCCGGAACCCATTTGTCAGGATCCGGTACCTGTCCTGGTATGAAAAATGCTTGTGACTGTTTGCAATGTAAAAATTCTAATAAAAGCAATCAGAGTTAATTCAAGTTGACTCCTCTGTAATGCTCCTTCCCCCTAAAAAAATTAATGTGAAAACGTACATGATATTCTAGGAATTGTTTAATGCTGGGCCGGCCCGAGTTTATGGTTTCCACAACATTGCAGCATATATAGACCAACGCGCGGCCATTGCCAAGTTATAGAATTACTTCTGTCTTTTCAGAAATAAATAAAATAATTCAGAATTCTACACCAGGAGTAAGCCTATAATTTAGCAACAGAGGATCAATAGCTTTTTTTTTTTTTTTTACATAGCCTAGCTGTGGATTGTGTATAGCCCAATCACAAGGTATGCCTACTGTCGGGAACGGGGCAAATCTGTCAGTGAACAGCATGCAGCCAAAACAGGCCTTTCACAATAGTTCAAATACAATCGCGGGAAAACACAGGTTGGAAAGCAAATGGATCCTGCTGAAAAGAGAAGACTAAGCTGTCTGTAGTATACCAAGTTATCAACTTCCAAATAGGCCTAATGGGTGAACAGCATTGTTTCACAAAGTAAAACAAGATAGAGATAAGCTTTTGGCACAAGCGCATCGGCCATCACAGGTGAGTGAGCTGCACATCATTGGGTGAGTCAGTGAAACTGGAAAGCTTTTTTAGGACTATCATTTCCTCCTCATATTGTAGAATATGTGTGTCTCCACACACCTAGGCCTAGGCTATTGATGGATTCAAGACAAGGTTGTTTTTATTGATCTCAGATTATTAGTTTGTCAGTGTCAAATTAGCCTGTCATTTCGCTCATTTGTGAGGTATTAAAATGATGTAAAGTTGCATGAAATGCATTTATACAAGGCCACATTTTCCCCAGACCCTAGGCTACAAAAATGTTTCCCCATGTGTGCAACTTCTGCAAGCACCTTTACTCTACTGCTCTATATGCCAGTACTCAAAAGCAGTGATAATGTATGCAATGCTTTATTATAAAGGTGTTTCTTTTTTTCATGCACTCCGGTACCTCAGAGCCCCCCAGGTCACCCCCCTCTCGGGCTCACAATTTACCAATTAAGCACTGGCAGCATGCACTTATAACGTTTGTTTGCAGACCGCCATAGTACCATAGAAGAAGAAGAAGACCTAGTTTGACTCCTGACGCAGCAGGAACAAAGATTTCCCTCTTCAATCAACGATAATTAAGAGGTACTTTTTTAAGACATATTCATGTCAAAATAGCTATCTAATTACCATTACAATGTGTACTTTATAAGGCAACTTAAATACAAGAAAAGATGTGACTGAAAGAGTAAAATACCAGCGCGACAAACAATGTATTTGCACGCCAAAATCTGTTGAATTGCCGGTGTCTGACCAAACTCTTAACATACATATTTCTCTCCAACAACAGCAGCACTGAAGGACATGGCATTATACACATAATATTCAATAAAATGAATGTTTTTTTTTAATTTATTTGATTTAACTTTTATTTAACCAGGGGAAAACACATTGAGACCTTGGTCTCATTTGCAAATGTGCCCTGGGAACAATACAGAAAATAAAATTATACACAATTTAAAACACAAAATTAAATAAATAGCAAATATTATATACACAAACAATCAAACAAAACAAACACATTTATCAATGTAAAAATCCCTAGACTTTCTCCTAAACTGACCCTGAGACAACAACACATCCAAATGAAACGTTACTTGGAGATTATTCCACATGATAGGGTCCTGGTAGGAAAAGGCAGATGTACCCAACTCTGTGGATACACGTGGAGTCTCCAGCATTAACCAACCCTGTGATCTAGTGTTGTAATCTGTGTTTCTATATTTCAACAATGATGTTAACTAAATTGGTAGTTTATTGAGTAAGGCTTTAAAAACAAAAACAGAATAATGAAGTGACCTATGTGTTTTTAGCAAGGTCCAACCAACTTTATGATAAAGGATGCAGTGGTGAGTGTCAAAACTGTCAGGTGTTATAAAACGAAGTGCGCTATGATATATTGTGTCCAAGGGCTTCAAAACACTGTTAGCTGAATTCATGCATATAATATTGCCATAATCTATATATCAGGAATGAATGTAGACTGAATGATCTGTTTTCTACTAGTTAATGAAAGGCAAGCCCTATTCCTATAGAAGAAGCCTAACTTAATTCTTAATTTCATGACTAACTCGTTAACATGCTTTTTAAAAGATAGCTTTTCGTCAATCCAGATGTCCAGATATTTATAGGCAGGGACACGATCAATGGGGGCACCATCTAACGTACTTATGCACAAATCATCAGTTACATTATTACATGATTTGGAAAATAACATGTACTTGGTTTTACCACCATTTAGTATCAACTTCAGGTCAACCAAGGCTTTCTGCAATGTAGTAAAAGCAGATTGAAGAGTCAACAGAGCCTGAGCTGCCGTAAGGGCAGTAGCGTATACAACAGTGTCATCTGTGTACAGATGAATGTTACAGTTTTGTACAGATAGACCAATGCTGTTAATATAAATAGTGAAAAGAACTGGACCAAGAATCAAACCCTGTGGGACACCTTTTGTTATGTCTAAAAATCCTGATTTAACGCCATCAGTAAGTACACACTGTGTTGTGTCTTTTAAATAATTCTCAAACCAGCTACAAGCAGCCTGATCTAAGCCAATCGTGGAGAGTTTCTGAATAAGTAAGGTGTGAACCACAGTGTCGAAAGCCATGGACAGGTCAATGAAGAGGGCAGCACAGTGTTTCTTCGTATCTAAACAATTTTTGACATCATTTAAAACCATAGAAGTAGCAGAGATGGTACTATGACCTGGTCTGAACCCTGACTGTTTTACATTCAGAAAAGATGTAGCAGTTAAAGGGGATCTAAGATGAGTGTTAATCAATGATTCCAGGATTTTTGCTAGGCAAGAGAGTTTGGAAATGGGACGATAAATATTTAGATCATGTGATGCGTGATTTGAAGGAGTCAGGCGCAGGAGGGTATATCACAGTATACAGAGTTTATTCCGTAATCCAGCGTAACCAGTCCAGTGCGCAAAACAGGCGCACCGGAACAAACATGCACATGGGGAAAATACCCCAGCAATACAAAATACTGAGCTCAACCGAGCCACTAATCCTCACAAAGAACAATCACCCACAAGGACAAGGGGGCAGAGGGAACACTTAAACACGTACTAATGAGGGGAATATGAACCAGGTGTGTGTAATGACAAGACAAGACAAATAGAATGATGAGATATGGAGCGGCAGTGGCTAGAAGGCCAGTGACGACGAACGCCGAAGCCTGCCCGAACAAGGAGGGGAGGCAGATTCGGAGGAAGTCGTGACAGATCACTCGGGTCGCCACCTTTATGAAAAGGAAGCACATGGACCGCCTTCCAAACTCTACGGATAGTACTCGATATAATTGTCAAGTAAAAAATATGTGTTAATGCTTCCACAATCAATGGAGCAGAAAGCTGTAATAAGAAGGGATCAAGCATATCAGCCCCAGTAGATTTTTTTTACATCAATCATAAGTAGTTGTTCCAATACATCAGAAGTAGACAGTTGCTCCAGAGAGTACAAAGATTCACTGGGGGTTGTTTGGTCCTCTATCAATTTGACTAGGGGTTGGGAGAGGGACGAGCAGTTTACTGACTGACCCGGGTCTATTAAACCAAGATTTCTTTCAAACAAAAAACCGGCGGACATAAAATGTTGATTAAAAGCATGACCTATCTCATTTTTTTCAATAATGATGTCAGAGTTCAGTATAACTTGCTTCGGTAGGGAAGGAGAGGAATTTCCACGCTTTAGCGCCTTCACTTTTTTCCAAAATGTTGATAGATCACCAGCAGAGTCAACTATAGAACTTAGAAGTAGCAGTTGCCTGAAAAGCTGCCAGTCCACAACAGCATCAGTTAGTCTAGCTTTGGCCCAGGCATGATTTCTTGTTCTAAAGACATCTGAAAGTTCTGTAGAAAATCAGTTTTTTAGTCTATAGCGTTTAAAAGGAGCATGTTTATCTGCCAGTGATATAAAAATAGATGAGAAATGCTCAAGAGCTAATTCAGGGTCAGGTATACACTTGATGGAGGAAAGTTCAGAAAAGTACAACTCATGCAAAAACGCTTGTTTTAGTTTAGTTTAAAAAATGTATCTTCCTAATAATACGGGGATCAGAATTATGCTGTCTAGTATCTCTAATACAGGCTATAGGACAATGATCACTAAGGTCACTAGCAAACACACCAAAAGACATGTACTTATGGGGGTTATTTGTGAGAATTAAATCTAATAATGTGGATCTATCTAGATTTTTCACATTTAACCGGGTGAGTTTTGTGATTAGCTGGGTTAGATTAAGATCAAGACAAATGTTCTTAAAGTTATCTGAGATAGGTGTCAACCAGTCCAGGTTAAAGTCACCTAAGACCACCAGTTCAGATGATAGAAAAGGGTTTAAATGCTCAGCTATGGTACTAATCGCATCAACTAAAGCAGCAGGAGGCCTATACACTCCAGCAACAAATACATGCACGTTTTGGCTCATGGTCACATCTAAAACCAGGATTTCACATTTCTGGGGTATAGTGATATTGAGAGCACATGATGCTACAAAAGTGGATTTCACATACATCGCCACCCCTCCACCTTTTCTCTGCCTATCACATCTAAAACGGTTGTAATTAGCAATGTCAATGTCCTTATCCATGATTGAATAATTTAACCAAGTCTCTCATAAAACAAGAATGTCTGTGTTCGTGTCATGCATCCAGAACATAAACCCATAAACCGTTTCAATGTCTGATATTTAATATGTCAGGTAGAATATAAGGCATGGACTGACATCAGCTCCATGACAGGGACCATCTGGGACTATCACGTGACGTCCTGACGACTGGTAAAACAATTGTCTTCAGAACATCTTGCAAACGTCCTAACATGGTCCTCAATGACGTTCTTGGGATGTTGTGTCATGGTCCCTTGGAGGTTTTTGTCTAGCTCAAACGTGTAGTTTCATGGTATCAGGTATCACATGTTGACATTTTGCATCCCCATGTTGTCAAATTTCTTTCACGAGATCATGTTTTCACATGTGCTCAAACGTCAGCTCAAATGTTGTCACGTGATCACATGTGAAATTAATGTGGTTGTTCTGTAAGGGTCTTCATTGTCCTATATCAATAAATACATAAAACCTTCCAAAAATATATGTATCTAAAATGGTCACCACTGTTCTCTAAGCCCTCAGACCTGTTTCCTTGAAAGCAGTGGTGAACAAGGGCATAGTGACTCCATGCATGGGTAAAATAACAGGTTGGGAAATGAGTGGGTAGCACCTGTGACTCACTCTGCCACCTCTTTATTACTCTCACCTCTCTCTCTCTCTCATTCTCTATGAGTCTGTCTTCTTTCTCTCTCCCACTTTGTGTCTCTCTCTCCCTCGCTCTCTCTCTCTCTAAAATAAAGTGAACATATCTGGTCAGCTTTCTGAGTATCCCAGCAGTTGTTGTTATTTTAAGGTGATGGAAACTTTTACAATATGAATACAATGTAGGTATTTATTGACTTTAGGTTGGAGGACAGTGCATCAATTATCCCCATACATTTACATTTTAGTCATTTAACAGATGCTCTTATCCAGAGCGACTTACAGTTAGTGAGTGCATACATTCTTTTTTTCTTTTTTTCATACAAGCCCCCGTGGGAATCGAACCCACAACCCTGGCGTTGCAAACACCATGCTCTACCAACTGAGCTACATCCCTGCCAGCCATTCCCTCCCCTACCCTGGGCGCCGCCCCATGGGTCTCCCGGTCGCGGCCGGCTACGACAGAACCTGGATTCGAACCAGGATCTCTCGTGGCACAGCTAGCACTGCGATGCAGTGCCTTAGACCACTGCGCCACTCGGGAGAACATCCCCTTGTGAAAGATAGATCACAGAACTGTGAAGGACATATCAGAGAGATGTGGAAGGATATAAAGTGCACATAGTACCTCTGCAATTGTCATAGTCATTGCCATTGTCAAACCAAGATTCTGTGTGGAATTTACATCAGTTCCAGGTGTGCTTTGTATGTAGGGAAAACCTTGTCCAAGCTTCCAAAGAAGTGTTGATTTGGAGGTGATGGCTGCATCTCAAATCACACCCTATTCACAGGGCATTGGCTGAAAGTAGAATACTATCTTGTGAAAAGGGTGTCATCTGACATTTGCATAGTGTCACATTGATGGAAATCTGAACCAGACTGGGCTGGAATAACATTATAATCGATTATCAGGAGTACTGATTTTGAAAACGGTGACTTGTTATAGCACAGATTTACATTTACATTTTAGTAATTTAGCAGACGCTCTTATCCAGAGCGACTTACAGTTAGTGAGTGCATACATTTTCATACTGGCCCTCCGTGGGAAACGAACCCACAACCCTTGCGTTGCAAGCGCCATGCTCTACCAACTGAGCTACAGATGGTCTTGGAGAGCTGCTGTGTGTGCAGGCGTTTTAACAGTAACACATCTGATTCTAATATTCAACTGATCATGGTCTTAAAGTTGGATCACAATTATTGGAAACAGGTGTGCTAGTGTTGGGCTCTCGAAGTTGGCCGTCCAGAATTGGCCACCCCAGTTGGCCTACGTTAGATCAGTCACCACAACTTGTCACACAGGCTGTCACCTCAGGAGACATTGGGTACGTCCGGGTCTGTCTGGGTTAGTACCGGTTATATTAAAACCAGAATCTAGAAGAAGTTTCCAGGTCAGGCAAAACCATTTTCCTCCTCTATCTCAGAGTGTGAAACTTTAGTAACTATCAGAGAGAAAGTCAATTAGCGTTAAAGAGGTTTTCTGATTTCATAAATAAAAGAAACCTGGAAACCTCCTGATGATATCATAGATACCAGAATCCTGGGGACTAAATACTCTGAGATGAGAGGGGTGAACCAGCGACCTTGGCATGGCAGCGCAGTGTGTGTGCGTATGTGTGTGTAACTTCATAGGCACAGCGAGTAGCAGAGTAATGAGTCACGACTAAGAAAACATCTGCTGTGACACCGACGTACAACCTCTCTGCTATAGATCTGTTAGGGGAGAGTGGAGAGAGGGAATGAGGAGAGGGGACTAGGAGGGGGCTTGAGAGGTAAAAAAGGGAGTTCAAAAGAGGGCCAGAGAAAGAGAAGTCCAACAGGGAGGAGAGAGAGAAAACGTTTAGCTACACTCTGCCTCAGGAACCAGCTACATTCACTCAGTGTATCACTGTTATCAAGAGTAGCACTGTTTATTACCATTGACATTCATGAAAGACAAGCACACCCTTAGGAGGCAGTCGTTAGTCCTTTACCGGAAAAATCTTTGTTGAAACAACAGTAAAAACGTAGATATTGATACCTGTTAGAGAGCTAAACATGCCTTCATATTTGTGTATTTTATTTAACCTTTTCAAACTGTGGATCAGAGAGTTGGCATTCAATGGTCCCTGAGGGATTGAAATGAAGAAATGGCTCCACAGAGGGACAGAGACTATGTTATTAGAGAATCTAGTCTGATGTGGCCCTTCAACATTCTTTCTTTCTCTTTTTACCCTACAAAAGTAATTATGGCATTTCTTCCGAATGACTGGTAGTTAGCCACTGGCTCACAAAGCACAGCACATTCCCCATAAATGGCAGACTCATTTGTGTGTGTGTGCGAGTGTGTGCAGAACGAGTGTGTGTTTAGGCTAGATGCTGTCTTTCTGCAGGGGAAGCCACTGGCAACCTTGCTCAATTCACTCCACCAGTTGAGCTGCAGTGTGTGTGTGTGTGTGTGTGTGTGTGTGCGTGTGTGTGTGGAGGAAAACACTGGCAGGCTAGCCCTTATGCCTGATTAGTGAAGGCCTGCCTGCCAGGTTTGGAGGCTTGGTGCTTGTCCACCCTCTCCGTGGCCAGGTGGATGGATAGCTAAAACAACACTGGTCAAACCCAAACCTTCATTCATCCCCACATCCTAACTAATGCCTAGCATAGTCTTATTTAGTCATAACTCTAGTGCAACAGTTTCCATTACTGTTTAACATGGTCTTACATTTCTTTCAAAAACCCTCATACATAAGATTGTTTGATGATCATCGCTGATGTTTTCCTGAACTTTCAAAATACCTTTCTGATGCATTTCAATCACTCCAAAACATACTTCCTTAAGACTGAAATTTGACATTACCTGATTTGACATACACTATCGGTCAAAAGTTTTAGAACACCTACTCATTCAAGGGTTTTTCTTTATTTTGACTATTTTCTACATTGTAGAATAATAGTGAAGACATCAAAACTATGAAATAACACATATGGAATCACGTAGTAACCAAAAAAGTGTTAAACAAATCCAAATCTATTTTATATTTGAGATTCTTTAAATAGCCACCCTTTGCCTTGATGACAGCTTTGCACACTCTTGGCATTCTCTCAACCAGCATCACTTGGAATGCTTTTCCAACAGTCTTGAAGGAGTTCCCACATATGCTGAGCACTTGTTGGCTGCTTTTCCTTCACTCTGCGGTTCCGACTCATCCCAAACCATCTCAATTTGGTTGAGGTCGGGGGATTGTGGAGGCCAGGTCATCTGATGCAACATTCCATCACTCTCCTTCTTGGTAAAATAGACCTTACACAGCCTGGAGGTGTGTTGGGTCATTGTCCTGTTGAAAAACAAATGATAGTCCATCTAAGCCCAAACCAGATGTGATGGCGTATCGCTGCAGGATGCTGTGGTAGCCATGCTGGTTAAATGTGCCTTGAATTCTAAGTAAATCACAGACAGTGTCACCAGCAAAGCACCCCCACACCATAACACCTCCTCCTCCATGCTTTACGGTGGGAAATACACATGCAGAGATCATCTGTTCACCCACACGGCATCTCACAAAGACACGGCGGTTGGAACCAAAAATCTCCAATTTGGACTCCAGACCTAAGGACACATTTCCACCGGTCTAATGTCCATTGCTCGTGTTTCTTGGCCCAAGCAAGTCTCTTCTTCTTATTGGTGTCCTTTAGTAGTTGTTTCTTTGCAGCAATTCGACCATGAAGGCCTGATTCACACAGTCTCCTCTGAACAGTTGATGTTGAGATGTGTCTGTTAATTGAACTCTTTGAAGCATATATTTGGGCTGCAATTTCTGAGGCTGGTAACTCTAATGAACTTATCCTCTGCAGCAGAGGTAACTCTGGTTCTTCCATTCCTGTGGCGGTCCTCATGAGAGCCAGTTTCATCATAGCACTTGATGGTTTTTGCTACTGCACTTGAAGAAACTTTCAAAGTTCTTGAAATGTTCCGTATTGACTGATCTTCATGTCTTAAAGTGATGATGGACTGTCGTTTCTCTTTGCTTATTTGAGCTGTTCTTGCCATAATATGGACTTGATTTTTTACCAAATAGGGCTATCTTCTGTATTCACCCCCTACCTTGTCACAACACAACTGATTGGCTCAAACGCATTAAGAAGGAAATAAATTCCACAAATTAACTTTTAAGAAGGCACACCTGTTAATTGAAATGCATTCCAGGTGACTACCGCATTAAGCTGGTTGAGAGAATGCCAAGAGTGCGCAAAGCTGTCATCAAGGCAAAGGGTGGCTATTTGAAGAATCTCAAATATAAAATATATTTTGATTTGTTTAACACTTTTTTGGTTACTACATGATTCCATATGTGTTATTTCATAGTTTTGATGTCTTAACTATTATTCTACAATGTAGAAAATAGTCAAAATATGTTCTAAAACTTTTGACCGGTAGTGTATCTTATGCTATAACGTTTATTGAGATAACGGCAATAGGGTCAGATTCTAAAGATTCATCAAATTATTTTACACATTTATTTCTGATACCCCCAAGTTTTCTAAAATAGAGAAACAGATAATCAAATAGTTTGATGGTCCATGTTAATAGTAATATCATTTCTAAATTAATGTAATATCTTGTATAAATAGGGCAGGGACGATACCAGTATCGCGATACTCGTTAGTATCGTGGCAAGGAACCAAAACACAAAGCAAATTTAACTTCTTTAGGAAAACTGCCCTAATGTTGGAAACAAACATCATGATGTTGTCATCCAGTCACATGTGTTTATTTTCCAAGCTATAACACACAATATTTTACATACAGCAGGTTTTTAATGGACCAAAGAGTTTAGTATGTTTCGTGTTTTTTATTTTTGCCAAAAAAGATTGCGAGACTGGTATTGTCACAGCCCTATGTATAAATTAATTTGACTTTGTGACCCCCCCCAACCTATGTTCTCCGATGGGTATGGTGACTCGCCCAGTGATTTTGTTTTACAAAAGTGGCTCCCTCTGAAATATTAGTGACTACCACTGCCCTAGCTCATCGAGAGCCTATTAAATGTTAACAGGCACTCACATTGCCCCTAATGGACGGTTGGAAATTGCCATGGAAATAAAATGACTAGCCATCACGTAACTCCACTATTCTGATAACAGCTTTACAGCACGTAATCCACTGGAGCCTGGCCTGCACAATTCCCATCTTCAAGCATGGTTACTGAATTTCTGATTTAAAATACATCTTGGAGATAAATAAAGTTAGTGTCACATATAATCCATTGAAAATTCACAACAGTCGAGGCATAATTCGATCCAGGCCTCTGGGTTATCTAAGGTCTCAGGGAGCCGAGCAGTAGTCATCTCATTTTAAACGGCCCATCTTTGATTGATTTGCCCTATGTCTCGGAGTCGCTCTGAGAGGGAAATACGCAGGTTGATTGATTGAGACCATAAGTCAAACTGATCACGCAGGGCTTAAAGGGGCAATCTGTAATCGCTGCATCAATTTTTGGACATACAAATGAATGGTATGTACCCATTGATTCTTGAAGAATATAACTTATAAATACCTTATGAGGTTAGTTCAACTGTCGTACTCCACCAGAACCCAAAATATAAGCTTGTTTTACTCCAATGTTTGTCAATAAAATAAATGTAAACAAACACTTTATAGCCTCAAAACATGGTTAAAACCTTAATTTTTATATCATGGATGGTCACTCCTTACATCCATAGCGCTGTCTGTGAATTTGAGAGTGCTTACATTTCTCCAGCCCCATCCCTCAGCTTTTTCCAAAACAGTGGCAGGGAGTTAACTTTGTTATTATTTCAACTGCTGATTGCCGCTTTTAGTTTCAACACTCCTCTCCTGCGAAAGCCAGTTATCTCTCTCCTATATCTCCTCCTTTCCTCCTCTCGTCTCCTCCTCTTCAGTTTTGAATCTCCTCCTGCTCCTCCTCCTCAGCTTGAGCCTCTTCCCTCCATCCCTCCCTCTCTCCCTGTCCTCTCCTCGCTCGCTCGCTCCTCTGATTGAAAGCAGATAGCCTAGTCATCAATAAGGCTGAACAGAGTTGGCCAGCTATCTTCATTAACACTCTCCAGATGTAGCCATCTCTAGATAGCTGTCAGAGTCACACACACACAAGCATACACAGGCACATACACACGCACGCATTCAGGTTGGCACGCAGGCACAAACGCACACACACAGAATGTTCCTCCATGAAGCTTCCCTCAATGACTACAATAAATCCATATCCTTTGGTTTTATGGCTTTTATGTTAATAAGGTAGAATGAAAACAAAACTGTATTGATTTGATGTTTATTTATTTTGTTAGATTCATCAGGAAGGCTGAAAGCACCGTAGGCCTATTTCTTCTCTGCGACATTGTCAGGTCCAGCTTCCAGGTCTTTGTTTATGGCCTTTGTCAGAATGGACTGTAATGCACCATGATCAAGAGACTCATTTCAATACGCATAAACATGCTAGAATTGTTTCACTGACCATACTTAACACTGACCATGGCAAAGGGACCCTTAGAAATGTTTTACAGATGATAACAGTTATGTAGTTTAGAAGAGAGGTCTGTTGCCCTCCACAATACAGTGTGCAATTGTAGAATCTCACACATTTACTGTCAAACAACGGATATTGAACTGTGTGTTATTCGCTGTAGACTAACCCTCTTTCTATCCTCAGCCTACTTAGAACCATAGAGATTTTTTTGGCAGCATCCCACAGGTTTCCGTGTAAAGATCTGTGGATCCCAGCCGGCCCTGCCAAGCCTGTCTCTCTGTCTCTCTGCCACTGTGACGGATTGAGGAATTCTGTGGGACATGAGAGTTCCAGAAAGTCTCTCTCTTAGTTCCAGAGAGGCTCCGTGTGTTCCTGCTCCATTTCCTCCCGTCAGACATTGTGTGTGTAAGTGTGTGTGTGGTGTGGTAAGAGTGTGTGTATGTGTGTTTGTGCCTGCGCGGGGGGGGGGGGGGGGGGGGGGGGTAAAGATAATAACTTTTCCCGGTCAGTTAAACACTATACCGAAGCCTATCACTCACTGTCTCACTTTCTCATAGTAGTAGCTAATGTTTGCTCAAGCCCTCTTTCCCTCCATCTCCAGTCTATCCATCACTTGAGCTCTCTTGTTTTCGAAGGATTCAATTGCTCTTTTACATTCCATTCAGCACCAGTGTAATAACACCTGACTACTGCTTACAAAGCCTGGACAGGGGAGAAGCTATTCAAAATCTTCCACGTTTTCCAAGACTTCCAAGAAATTCCTCTGTCTACTCCAGCCTCTTGCACCCATACCTTACCAGTCATCTCTGGCATAAACCCCCTAAAGCTTGATGTTTCAAAAGAGACAGTGAAGAAGTAATGTTACAATTTGTAGCTTTAAAGTAATGTTTAAGTGATGTCAAAGCTCTGAGATCTTTATTATCCCCCCATACATTAGTTAGTGACTATGCCTTTGCCATAAGATCAAAGGCTCCAACAGATGTTTTCCAGAGGGTTGTTGTGAGCAGGTATGGTGGGAAGCCGACTGGATGGAGAAAACCCACTGAGATAATGAGTGTGGGAACGGATACGATATTAGGCTCTATTTAATATGCTCGTACGACCATTAATTGAATAATGGCAGTGCTACACAAATACTGGTGCGGTGGGCATACAGGATGGAAAATAAGATTGGGGCGATAGGTGGATAGACAGAAAAGGGAGGGTGGATAGAGAAAAAGTGATGATATGAGTCATTGAATAGCAGTCAGATGAGTTGAGCAGTTGTAAGATGTTCAGAATATGGCTGATATGAACTTCAAAATGACTTTCAAATCAATATTACTTGAGAGTTTGTTGAGCCCATATAGCAGTCATAGAAAATTTGGGGTGCCGACAGTGAATCAGTGTTCAGTTCATTATGCACCCTTAGGAGGCAGTCTTTCACATAGAGAGAGATCAGGAAATGTTGGTTGAATATGAAATGTTTGTAATATAGTCACTAACTAACCTAAAACTAACACAACTAACTAACCCAAATGAATCTTTTGATATGGGGTCATTGTATGTCACAAACTGTTTTATTTTTATTTATTTTTATATTTTGTTTATTTATTTTATATATTTTTTATTTTTTTATTTTTTTTGGGGGGGGGAATGGATCAGCTTAATATTGCAGATAGATTGTATCTTCTATCAATGTAATTGTCTGCATCACTTCCAATCCCCCATGTTTTTTTTAATTTATTTTTTTATATATATATATATATTCCCCTTTATTACTTTTCAACCCCACCATCCTTTCCCTACTTGGAGTAAATTAGTGAACAACAATGCCCAGGCCTCTACTTCCGGTCTATACTTACTATCTACACCTTATGGACAGAGTTAATTTTACAATAATTCTATTATATATATATATATATATATATATATATATATTATTTATTTTTTGCTCCTGAACTTCTTCTACTCTCAACCTCTCCGATCATTTTCATGATGTCCATCCGGTTTGCTTCTATATGCCATATCTTTCTAACTGTGCTCTTTCCCAAAAGCTCCCAACATACAACGTATATACTTATTATGGACACAGTATGCTTACATTATTAGCTATCTTTGTTATTATTTGTTGTTATTTGTTATTAGTCCCATCCTTCAACTCTATTCAATACCTCCCATCTATCTCTTAACACCATCCATATAGGATTTCTATTTGCCATATATATTTCAACCGTACTGTGATGTTTTACAAAAGTTCTGAACCTTTCTATTCTCATTGCTTCTACAGATTGTGAATTAAAAATAAACATTTTTGCTAAAAGTATTATTATATTATTGATTGATTGACTATGACTTTTCAGATCACCCAGTAATGCTATCTGCAAGGTTAGTTCCAGGTAAATATTGCAATCCTTTAGCCATTCCTGGACCTGTGTCCAAAAACAAGCTACAAATGGACAGAACCAAAACAAATGATCTAATGATTCTGTCTCTTCACAGTAAAATCGGCAGAGCTGGGAAGATTGTATCCCCCATATAAATAACATTCTATTGGTAGCAAGAATTTTATATAATAATTTAAATTGAAAGATTCTAATTTTTGAATCCGGTGTCGTTTTGCGTGTCAGTTCATAAACACTATGCCATGGGATCAGTACGTCAAAGATCTCTTCCCAACTATTTTGCAATCTATATGGGACGGCTGTCAATCCTTTGGTCCTTAAGTGAAACTGATATACTTTTTTATTTATCACAGTTTTCCTTAACCAATTATGTTCTTTAATGCAAGGCCGACAGACAAGTTCTTTACTTTCTCCCCCTTCAACTTTCCTCTTCCACTTTTGCGGTAAGGCTGCAATTATTTGGTTGTAATTTTGGGTAGAGCAGACATTTCCATATGTTTTTGTTAGCTGCATGTGCGACATAACTCCACCAGTCCTACCGATGATATCATTTACGAAGATTATACCTTTTTTAAACATTCTGTCAAAAAATAAAGGTTTTTTGTCAATTAGTATATTTGAATTTAACCACAATATTTGTTGCATTATTTGTTCTGTCGTTTCTGGAGGATTAAATTGAAATTGCAACCAACTTTCTATGGCTTGTTTTAGAAATAGTGACATTTGGGAGATTATTTCCTTTTCAAATAACTGAAAGTGAGAGGTTGTAATCTGAATAAAGGGAAAAAGGCCTTTCTTGAACATTGGGTGAGACAATCTTACTAATTTGCTTGAGAACCAGTTCGGATTTAAGTATAACTTTTGGATGACTGAAGATTTTAGTGATAGGTCTAATGCTTTAATATTTTATAATTTCTGTCCTCCAAATTCATATTCATTATATAAATATGCTCTTTTAATTTTGTCTGGCTTGCCGTTCCAAATAAAATTGAATATTTTTTTCTCATATAATTTAAAAAACTGTTTGCTAGGCGTAGGCAAGACCATAAGCAAATAGGTAAACTGGGATAATACTAAAGAGTTAATCAGGGTGATTTTTCCACAAATTGACAGGTATTTTCCTTTCCATGGTAGTAAGATCTTATCTATTTTTGCTAACTTTCTATTAAAATTTATTGAAGTGAGATCATTTATTTCCTTTGGGATATGTATTCCGAGTATATCCACATCACCATCAGACCATTTTATTGGTCAACTACATGGTAATGTAAAAATTGTATTTTTTAGTGATCCAATACGTAATATAGTACATTTGTCATAATTTGGTTTTAATCCAGAGAGGTTAGAAAATGTATCTAGATCCTCTATGAGGCTGTGGAGGGATTCTAGTTGTGGATCTAAAAGAAAACATGAATCATCTGCGTACAATGACACCTTTGTTTTTAAGCCCTGTATTTCTAATCCTCTGATATTATTATTGGATCTGATTTTAATAGCTAACATCTCGATGGCCACAATAAATAGATATGCCGATAGTGGACAACCTTGTTTCACTCCTCTTGACAGTTTAAAACTTTCTGAGAAATAGCCATTATTTACTATTTTACACCTAGGGTTACTATACATGATTTTGACCCATTTTATAAGAGATTCTCCAAAATTGAAATGCTCCAGGCATTTATATATAAACCCCAGTCGAACTTTATCAAATGCCTTTTCGAAGTCTGCTATGAATAGCAGGCCTGGTTTCCCATATTTTCCATAGTGTTCTATTGTTTCCAATACTTGCCTTATATTATCTCCAATGTATCTTCCATGTAAAAAACCTGTCTGATTAGAATGAATAATATCCGACAATACCTTTTTAATTCTATGCGCTATACATTTTGCTAGGATTTTTGCATCACAACACTGAAGTGTAAGGGGCCTCCAATTTTGTAAATGGACTGGATCTTTATATTTTCCACTTGTATCCTGTTTCAGTAATAATGAGATCAGACCTTCTTCTTGAGTGTCAGATAATCTACCATTTACATAGGAGTGGTTAAAACATGCTAATAACGGTCCTCTTAGTATATCAAAAAAGGTTTGGTATACCTCGACTGGTATGCCATCCAACCCTGGAGTTTTCCCGGACTTAAAGTCTTTAATTGCATCCAGAAGTTCCTCCTCTGTAATTTCACCTTCACATGAGTCTTTCTGTGTGGCTGTTAATTTGACATTATCAATAGAAAAAAAATCTCTACAATTAGCTTCAGTTAGAGGAGATGGAGGCGACTGAAAAGAAAACATATGCTTAAAGTACTTTGTTTCTTCCTTCAAAATATCATTTGGTGAATTATGGGTGACTCCGTCAATTGTAACCAGTTTCATTAAGTTATTTTTGGTAGCATTCCTATGTTGAAGATTAAAAAAGAATTTTGTGCAGTTTTCCCCATATTCCATCCAGTTTGCTTTATTTTTATAATATATTACACTTGATCTTTCTTGAATAAGTTTCTCCATTTCTTTTTGTTTTTCCTCTAATTTATTCTGAGCCTCTATGTTACAGTTTTTATTGCCATCTATCTGTTCTGTTAGACTTTCTATTTCCTTTCTTAGTATAAACTCTTTTGACCTAAATTGCTTTTGTTTTCGAGATGAGTACTGAATTGCATGGCCTCTAAAGGCACATTTAAAGGTGTCCCATACAATAAGGGGATTCGCTGTACCTATGTTATGTTGGAAAAAGTCAGTTATAAATTATTTTGTTCTAATTATAAATAAATTATCATCCAATAGGCTTTGATTAAATTTCCAATATCCTCGCCCACGTGGAAATTCAGTAAGAGTAATGTATATGCCTATTATATGATGGTCCGACCGCATTCTGTCCCCTATCAACACTTTTTTTACTTTTGGTGCCAACGAGAATGAGATAAGAAAGAAGTCAAGATGACTAGCTTGATTCAGTCTCTGCCATGTATATCTCACTAGATCAGTATATTTAAGCCTCCATATATCTACTAGTTCTAATGTATCCATGACATTCACAATTTCCTTAAGAGCATGTGGGTGATTGTTTGTGGTGTGATTTCCTTTTCGGTCCATTGAGCTATTTAAAACAGTATTATAATCCCCCACCATAATAATATTGTCTTGAGTTGCTTGCAGGCTTGATAATTTATTATATATATTGTCAAAGAATTGTGGATTATCATTATTTGGTCCGTAAAGGTTAATGAGCCATATCTGTTTATGGTCCAATAACATATTTAAAATAATCCATCTACCTTGCGTATCTATTTGGACAATTTGCACATTCGGATCGAAATTACTATTAATTAATATCATCACCCCTTTTGAATTTCTTTGCCCATGGGAGAAGTATATTTCCCCTCCCCCCCCCCCCCCCCCCATTCTTTTTTCCACGCTACTTCATCTCGAATTGTTGAATGAGTTTCCTGTATACAATAGATATTATATTCCTTCTCTTTGAGCCATGTAAATATTGTTCTTATTTTGTTATTATCAGCTAAGCCATTACAATTATAACTGGCTAAACTTATTTCACCATACACCATAATGAGATACAAGTTTCAAGTCTATTTATCATTATATATGTTTGTAAATTTACCAATAAAAAATAGCGTAATGATTGAGTGTCCATATAGCTGTACCGTGATATTTGCATTGCTACGGAGTAACCCTTCAATTGTTCTCCACTAATTCCCCCGCTAAAGCCCCTCCCCATCCCAAGTTGAGCCGTCATCCCAGTGATCAGCATCCCACCCACGTCCCTCCGTATCCCTAAGGCCCCGAGAGGCCAGGACCCATCCATCGAAAACAGCACACAGTGCCACCCACAAAACAGAAGCAGATTAACCGCCAAAAGCATTTCCAATGCTTTCACCTCTCTCTCTATATATATATATATATATATATATATACAGTGGGGAAAAAAAGTATTTAGTCAGCCACCAATTGTGCAAGTTCTCCCACTTAAAAAAATGAGAGAGGCCTGTAATTTTCATCATAGGTACACGTCAACTATGACAGACAAATTGAGGAAAAAAAATCCAGAAAATCACATTGTAGGATTTTTTATTAATTTATTTGCAAATTATGATGGAAAATAAGTATTTGGTCACCGACAAACAAGCAAGATTTCTGGCTCTCACAGACCTGTAACTTCTTCTTTAAGAGGCTCCTCTATCCTCCACTCGTTACCTGTATTAATGGCACCTGTTTGAACTTGTTATCAGTATAAAAGACACCTGTCCACAACCTCAAACAGTCACACTCCAAACTCCACTATGGCCAAGACCAAAGAGCTGTCAAAGGACACCAGAAACAAAATTGTAGACCTGCACCAGGCTGGGAAGACTGAATCTGCAATAGGTAAGCAGCTTGGTTTGAAGAAATCAACTGTGGGAGCAATTATTAGGAAATGGAAGACATACAAGACCACTGATAATCTCCCACGATCTGGGGCTCCACGCAAGATCTCACCCCGTGGGGTCAAAATGATCACAAGAACAGTGAGCAAAAATCCCGAACCACACAGGGGGACCTAGTGAATGACCTGCAGAGAGCTGGGACCAAAGTAACAAAGCCTACCATTAGTAACACACTACGGCGCCAGGGACTAAAATCCTGCAGTGCCAGACGTGTCCCCCTGCTTAAGCCAGTACATGTCCAGGCCCGTCTGAAGTTTGCTCGAGTGCATTTGGATGATCCAGAAGAGGATTGGGAGAATGTCATATGAAACCAAAATATAACTTTTTGGTAAAAACTAAACTCGTCGTGTTTGGAGGACAAAGAATGCTGAGTTGCATCCAAAGAACACCATACCTACTGTGAAGCATTGGGGTGGAAACATCATGCTTTGGGGCTGTTTTTCTGCAAATGGACCAGGACGACTGATCCGTGTAAAGGAAAGAATGAATGGGACCATGTATCGTGAGATTTTGAGTGAAAACCTCCTTCCATCAGCAAGGGCATTGAAGATGAAATGTGGCTGGGTCTTTCAGCATGACAATGATCCCAAACACACCGCCCGGGCAACGAAGGAGTGGCTTCGTAAGAAGCATTTCAAGGTCCTGGAGTGACCTAGCCAGTCTCCAGATCTCAACCCCATAGAAAATCTTTGGAGGGAGTTGAAAGTCCGTGTTGCCCAGCGACAGCCCCAAAACATCACTGCTCTAGAGGAGATCTGCATGGAAGAATGGGCCAAAATACCAGCAACAGTGTGTGAAAACCTTGTGAAGACTTACAGAAAACGTTTGACCTGTGTCATTGCCAACAAAGGGTATATAACAAAGTATTGAGAAACTTTTGTTATTGACCAAATACTTATTTTCCACCATAATTTGCAAATAAATTCATAAAAAATCCTACAATGTGATTTTCTGGATTTTTTTTCCTCATTTTGTCTGTCATAGTTGACGTGTACCTATGATGAAAATTACAGACCTCTCTCATCTTTTTAAATGGGAGAACTTGCACAATTGGTGGCTGACTAAATACTTATTTTCCCCACTGTATATATATATATATATATATATATATATATATATATTTTTTTTTTAATTATGCATATCCTATTTTCCATCATTATCAATTAATATGCGTAATAATGTCGGCAGTTCACGCATAGGATTCTAACATATAACCCGGATTGCCATTGTATTACATTTAATTCATTGACAAGCAATTATTATCCTAGCAAATAATTCCCGTGGTCCATCCCATACCCTCCCCCCCAACAACCCACCCCCCCACAACAGATGCCAGACAAGCACACACGCACATACTCACATACTCCAACACACTCAACCCCCCTCCTCCACAATCCACCATAAAATCAGATACTCAACGGCTGTTATATCCCAGAGCCCAACTCGAGAAATAACTTGATCTACGAGTGCACATACAGTTAAAGCTGATTGAGAAAGCATGCAGATTGAGCAGAAATTGATAACAATGTGAGATTTGATTAATCTACTTAATCTATGTCAAGTCCTAGGTGATGGAGATCAGATCCACCCTCTTCACCTGAGACACAAACACTCTGATCCCCTGTTGTAACCATTTTCCCAAGCATCTCCATGCGGTCAGACCTTTGATTATTTTGTGCCACCTGGGCCACAATGATAAACCCCCTCTCTGATTGTCCGAGTGTGACCCCCTCCCCATGGGTTACTGCAGCCAGTGTTGTCAGCACTGCCACTACCTGGGTGGGCGTACAACCCAGGAATCCCCACCGACTAGGTAAAAGGTCGTCAAGGTTCTCATTAGCAGCTTTGAGAATTTCCTTGTATATTATGCTCTCCCATCAGGGGGCTCTGGCTTTGTAGGACCAACCCTGCCAGGCAGGCTCAGAATCTTGAGGGGGCGGTGCTGCTCATGTAGGTCTCTGACCGCATTTATTTCTCTGTTTAGGCTGCATATTCACAGCAGGTCCATAAAATAGATGGGAACTTCTCTTTGGTGTATGGGTCGCTCAGGTGGGTGTCCAGGTTATAGGGTTAGGGATCTTTCCATCATGATAGGACAATGAATAATTAGATTAGATGTATACTATTTTAAAAAATGTATATCCCTCATCTACACAAAATTGAAAGCTCTCTCTCTCACTACCCCTGCTCATAGACCCCCGGTCGGCTCTGGGATATGCAACCATTTCCCCTCTCACTCACTTAACGCCGCACCTTTTCAAACACAAAAATGCACACCACATGGTTGACTGCGGAAGAAATGGGCCGAGCGTGCAAACGCACCCGCATCCACATCTGCCGCAAGGGGGAAAGGACGCCAGAGAGAACACAGGACCAACCACAACAACCATCCGCCAAAACAACAACCTCCCGCCAAAAAAGCCATGTTCTAATTATTTGTATTTAAAGATGTATTGTTCTGCTTGTTATATCGTTTTATCCTTTTATAAAATACTATACTTACTATAAATGTTATTTAATATTACAATCCCTATCATTGCTAGTATCAGGTGCTCCAATATTTGACTCCTCTATTACAACTTTTAGAATAGCCATGGAGTAGTCTTTGTGTCTCTGAACATTTGGTTGTCAATATATAATTTATCCACCACTAGTGCAACACGTTTCCCTTTTAATCTGTTTTCCTTGAAGATTGGATACAGAACTTTGCGCCTTTCTACAATCTCCCTCGGGAACTGATCATTCATGCCTATTTTCGTGCCAGCAAGTCTTTTTCCTAGGCTTTTCACCATAGCTTTATCCTTAAAACACAAACTGTTTTATTTGTTAGACACATCCAATGGAGTCAAACATGAGGCATTACAGAATTATTCAAGGGCAGATTTGGAATCATGCCAACATCCCAACCATGATGGAATGGGATAGAACTAAGCCATAGAACTGGGTAGAATGGTCATAGAACTGGAATACATTTCAAATCAAATCAAATCAAATCAAATTTTATTGGTCACATGCGCCGAATACAACAGGTGCAGACATTACAGTGAAATGCTTACTTACAGCCCTTAACCAACAGTGCATTTATTTTTTACAAAAAAAGTAAAAATAAAACAACAACGAAAAAAGTGTTGAGGAAAAAAAGAGCAGAAGTAAAATAAAATAACAGTAGGGAGGCTATATATACAGGGGGGTACCGGTGCAGAGTCAATGTGCGGGGGCACCGGCTAGTTGAGATAGTTGAAGTAATGGTAATGACTAGAATGAGATGAAGAAGGCTTACAGTGATGTTATAAACATCACGTTTCTCTAGGAAGTATCTGCTAAATAGAACCCCCAGTGAATTGAGCTGAATGAAACAATACCAAATGATCACCCGCCAATCTCTCTCACTACCGATTGTCTCAATTTATTAACCAATTTCTTTACACAACAACACTGTGCTTTTCAAAACAATAGGCATTGTACATAAAAATGATGTCTTTCAACAAATAATGGGTATTATTCGATAAGGAAGGCTTTTTCCTTTGTGCTGTGATAAGAATAAGGGAAAGAAAAAGAGGGAGCAAGAGAGAGAATGAGAGAGGAAGAAAGAAGTTAGAGAGAGAGAATACATTTCCATACAGTAAGTACAGTTCCATATATGCACTATATATGAAGCTGACATTTTAATATTTAGCATTTTATTACAGAATAATATTACATTGAATTTAATACTGAAGTAAAAAAGAGAATAGCTGACATAAGATGAGGTACAAGGTATACATTTGGCATCGAGCTGATGATTCATGATCTCTGAACTGGGGTGTAGCAGCATATGAATAGGATTTAAGGCTCACACCTATAGTTTCTCACGCACGTATGCATGCACGCACGCACACAGACACACACCTGCAGCCCCAGGTTGCTGGCAGGGTCTGTGGAAGAACATGGACCAAATCACAGATAGATTAAAAAGGAGATTAAAAAAAGTGAGTTGAGTCAAAAAATAAGAATAAAAAAATCTCGTAAAAAATTTTAAAATGCAAAACTGAAGGGGTTTGGCTCACAATTAGGGACCTGCAAGGTTTTACCGTACAATAAAATTCTCTGAATGTTCTCAAATGGAGAGAAATGGAGTAAGGAAAAGCAAAGAACATATTTGGAAGGAGAGAGAGGGAAGAAAGAGGGAAGAGAGGTAGAAAGAAAATAAATAGATAGGAAAGCAATTTCCTTTCTAGGTCAAAACTGTTTTGGAAAATGATCAGAAAGTTATTTTACTAAAAAAGAAGATTCATAGCAGGTATTTTCTGATTACACCTTTGCTGTAATAATGTGCTACCCTTACGGAAAAATCACATGAATTTCACGTGAACACGTGAAGTGTTCCAAAAACACATGTTTTAATGTGATCACGTGATCTTATATGAAGTTAATATGATAACGTGGCAACAAAAACAACATGTAATAACATGAAACTACTCATGTGAAAACCTGATGACCTGTGAAGTGTTCCAAATACAAGTTTTCACATGATTTCATGTGAAATTTCATGTGAAATCATGTGGTTTTTCTTTAAGGGTACTAAAATGGCATTCTGGCTGTGAACCAAGTAAGAGGGGTTCTCCAGTAAACGCAGCAGGGGTAGCCATTAACTGTCACAGGGGCGGCAGGTAGCCTAGCGATTAAGAGCGGGCCCGTAACCAAAAGGTCTCTGGTTTGAATCCCAGAGCTGGTAAGGTGGACAAATATGCCATTCTGCCCTTGAGCAAGGCAAACAACTGCTCCCCGGGCGCAGATGAAGTGGACGTCGCACTTCTCTGATTCAGAGGGGTTGGGTGTAATGTGGAAGACACATTTCGGTTGAATTCATTCAGTTGTGCAACTGACTAGGTATCCCCTTTCCCCAACGACCCCTATGGACACACGACACATCCACAACACATTGCGGACCACCGCAAGGCCTGATGTTCAAGGCACATACATGTATCAGACTTGACAGGGTATATGTGACTGAGCTAAATCAAATCAAATCAAAATGTATTTGCCACATGCGCTGAGTACAACAGGTGTAGACATTACCGTGAAATGCTTACTTACAGCCCTTTACCAACAATGCATTTATTTTTAATAAAAAAGTAAAATAAAACAACAACAACAAAAAAGTGTTGAGAAAAAAAAGAGCAGAAGTAAAATAAAATAACAGTAGGGAGGCTATATACAGGGGGGTACCGGTGCAGAGTCAATGTGCGGGGGCACCGGCTAGTTGAGGTAGTTGAGGTAATATGTACATGTGGGTAGAGTTAAAGTGACTATGCATAAATAATTAACAGAGTAGCAGCAGCGTAAAACGTTGGGGTGGGGGTGGGGAGGCAGTTCAAATAGTCTGGGTAGCCATGTTTAGCTGTTCAGGAGACTTATGGCTTGGGGGTAGAAGCTGTTGAGAAGCCTTTTGGACCTAGACTTGGCGGTCCGGTACCGCTTGCCGTGCGGTAGCAGAGAGAACAGTCTATGACTTGGGTGGCTGGAGTCTTTGACCATTTTGAGGGCCTTCCTCTGACACCGCCTGGTATAGAGGTCCTGGATGGCAGGAAGCTTGGCCCCAGTGATGTACTGGGCCGTACGCACTACCCTATGTAGTGCCTTTCGGTTGGAGGCCGAGCAGTTGCCATACCAGGCGGTGATGCAACCAGTCAGGATGCTCTTGATGGTGCAGCTGTATAACTTTTTGAGGATCTGAGGACCCATGCCAAATATTTTCAGTCTCCTGAGGGGGAATAGGCTTTGTTGTGCACTCTTCACGACTGTCTTGGTGTGTTTGGACCATGATAGTTCGTTGGTGATGTGGACACCAAGGAACTTGAAGCACTCAACCTGTTCCACTACAGCCCCGTCGATGAGAATGGGGGCGTGCTCAGTCCTCTTTTTTTCCCTGTAGTCCACAATCATCTCCTTTGTCTTGGTCAAGTTGAGGGAGAGGTTGTTATCCTGGCACCACATGGCCAGGTCTCTGACCTCCTCCTTATGGGCTGTCTCATCGTTGTCGGTGATCAGGCCTACCACTGTTGTGTCGTCGGCAAACCTAATGATGGTGTTGGAGTCGTGCCTGGCCATGCAGTCATTGGTGAACAGGGAGTACAGGAGGGGACAAAGCACGCACCCCTGAGGGGCCCCCGTGTTGAGGATCAGCGTGGCAGATGTGTTGTTACCTACCCTTACCACCTGGGGGCGGCCCGTAAGGAAGTCCAGGATCCAGTTGCAGAGGGAGGTGTTTAGTCCCAGGATCCTTAGCTTAGTGATGAGCTTTGAGGTCACTATGGTGTTGAACGCTGAGCTGTAGTCAATGAATAGCATTCTCACGTAGGTGTTCCTCTTGTCCTGGTGGGAAAGGGCAGTGTGGAGTGCAATAGAGATTGCATCATCTGTGGATCTGTTGGGGCGGTATGCAAATTGGAGTGGGTCTAGGGTTTCTGGGATAATGGTGTTGATGTGAGCCATGACCAGCCTTCCAAAGCACTTCATGGCTACAGATGTCAGTGCTACGGGTTGGCAGTCATTTAGGCAGGTTATCTTAGTGTCCTTGGGCACGGGGACTATGGTGGTCTGCTTGAAACATGTTGGTATTACAGACTCAGTCAGGGACATGTTGAAAATGTCAGTGAAGACACTTGCCAGTTGGTCAGCACATGCTCGGAGTACACGTCCTGGTAATCTGTCTGGCCTTGCGGCCTTGTGAATGTTGACCTGCTTATAAGTCTTACTCACATCGGCTACGGAGAGCGTGATCACATAGTCATCCGGAACAGCTGGTGCTCTCATGCATGCTTCAGTGTTGCTTGCCTCGAAGCGAGCATAGAAGTGATTTTGCTCGTCTGGTAGGCTTGTGTCACTGGGCAGCTTGCGGCTGTGCTTCCCTTTGTAGTCTGTAATAGTTTTCAAGCCCTGCCACATCCGACGAGCGTCAGAGCCGGTGTAGTACGATTCAATCTTAGTCCTGTATTGACTCTTTGCCTGTTTGATGGTTCGTCGGAGGGCATAGCGGGATTTCTTATAAGCGTCCGGGTTAGAGACCCGCTCCTTGAAAGCGGCAGCTCTACCCTTTAGCTCACTGCGGATGTTGCCTGTAATTCATGGCTTCTGGTTGGGGTATGTACGTACGGTCACTGTGGGGACGACGTCATCAATGCACTTATTGATGAAGCCAATAAGTGCCCTGTGTACCTCAGTTGGTAGAGCATGGCGCTTGCAACGCCAGGGTTGTGGGTTCGATTCCCACAGGGGGTCAGTATGAAAAAAAAAAATGTATGCACTCACTAACTGTAAGTTGCTCTGGATAAGAGTGTTCCTGTCTGTGCTAGCAAAACAGTCCTGTAGCTTAGCATCTGCGTTATCTGACCACTTTTTTATTAACCGAGTCACTGGTGCTTCCTGCTTTAGTTTTTGCTTTTAAGCAGGAATCAGGAGGATATAGTTAAGGTCAGATTTGCCAAATGGAGGGTGAAGGAGAGCTTTGTATGCATCTCTGTGTGTGGAGTAGAGTTTTTGTTCCTCTGGTTGCACATTTAACATGCTGGTAGAAATGAGGTAGAACGGATTTAAGTTTCCCTGCATTAAAGTCCCCGGCCACTAGGAGCGCTGCCTCTGGATGAGCGTTTTTCTTTTTACTTATGGCCTTATACAGCTCATTGAGTACAATCTTAATGCCAGCATTGGTTTGTGGTGGTAAATAGACAGCTATGAAAAATATAGATGAAAACTTTCTTGGTAAATAGTGTGGTCTACAGCTTATCATAAGATACTCTACCTCAGGCGAGCAAAACCTCGAGACTTCCTTAGTATTTGATTTTGTGCACCAGCTGTTGTTTACAAATACAGTAGAAGTCGGAAGTTTACATACACCTTAGCCAAATACATTTAAACTCAGTTTTTCACAATTCCTGACATTTAATCCTAGTAAAAATTCCCTGTCTTAGGTCAGTTTGGATCACCACTTTATTTAAAGAATGTGATATGTCAGAATAATAGTAGAGAGAATTATTTATTTCAGCTTTGATTTCTTTCATCACATTCCCAGTGGGTCAGGAGTTAACATACACTCAATTCGTATTTGGTAGCATTGCCTTTAAATTGTTTAACTTCGGTCAAACATTGCAGGTAGCCTTCCACAACCTTCCCACAATAACTTGGGGGAATTTTGGCCCATTCCTCCTGACAGAGCTGGTGTAACTGGGTCAGGTTTGATGGCCTCCTTGCTCGCACACGCTTTTTCAGTTCTGCCCACACATTTTCTATAGGATTGAGGTCAGGGCTTTGTGATGGCCACTCCAATACCTTGACTTTGTTGTCCTTAAGCCATTTTTCCACACTTTTGGAAGTATGCTTGGGGTCCATTTGTCCATTTGGAAGACTCATTTGTGACCACGCTTTAACTTCCTGGCTGATGTCTTGAGATGTTGCTTCAATATGTTCACATAATTGTCCTTCTTCATGATGCCATCTATTTTGTGAAGTGCACCAGTCCCTCCTGCAGCAAAGCACCCCCATAGCATGATGCTGCCACCCCCGTGCTTCACGGTTGGGATGGTGTTCTTCGGCTTGCAAGCCACAGCCTTTTTCCACCAAACATAACGACGGTCATTATGGCCAAACAGTGCTATTATTGTTTCATCAGACCAGAGGACATTTCTCCAAAAAGTACAATATTTGTCCCCATGTGTAGTTGCAAACCGTAGTCTGGCTTTTTTTATGGCGGTTTTGGAGCAGTGGCTTCTTCCTTGCTGAACGGTCTTTCAGGTTATGTCGATATAGGACTCGTTTTACTGTGGATATAGATACTTTTGTACCTGTTTCCTCCAGCATCTTCACAAGGTCCTTTGCTGTTGTTCTGGGATTGATTTGCACTTTTCGCACCAAAGTACGTTCATCTCTAGGAGACAGAACGCGTCTCCTTCCTAAGCGGTAGGAAGGCTGCGTGGTCCCATGGTGTTTATAGTTGCATACTATTGTTTGTACAGATGAACGTGGTACGTTCAGGCATTTGTAAATTGCTCCCAAGGATGAACCAGACTTGTGGAGGTCTACAAACATTTTCTGAGGTCTTGGCTGATTTCTTTTGATTTTCCCATGATGTCAAGCAAAGAGGCACTGAGTTTGAAGGTAGGCCTTGAAATACATCTACAGGTACACCTCCAATTGATGTCAATTAGCCTATCAGAAGCGTCTAAAGCATGACATCATTTCCTGGAATTTTCCAAGCTGTTTAAAGGCATAGTCAACTTAGTGTATGTAAACTTCTGACCCACTGGAATTGTGATACAGTGAATTATAAGTGAAATAATCTGTCTGTAAACAATTGTTGGAAAAATTATTTGTGTCATGCATGAAGTAGATGTCCTAGTCAACTTGCCAAAACTATAGTTTGTTAACAAGAAATTTGTGGAGTGGTTGTAAAACGAGTTTTAATGACTTCAACCTAAGTGTATGTAAACATCCGACTTCAACGGTATGTAAACATTATTAAAGTGGTTAGTGTTCCATTTCTTAAAGTGGTCAGTGATTTCTCGTCTATGTCTAAAGACAGCAAACTCTGTGTTAGAGATGGCTGTTTAACAGTCTGATGGCCTTGAGATAGAAGCTGTTTTTCAGTCTCTCGGCCCCAGCTTTGATGCACCTGTACTGACCTCGCCTTCTGGATGATAGCGGGGTGAACAGGCAGTGGCTCGGGTGGTTGATGTCCTTGATTATTTTTTTGGCCTTCCTGTGACATCGGGTGCTGTAGGTGTCCTGGAGGGCGGGTAGTTTGCCCCCGGTAATGCGTTAGGCAGACCACACCATCCTGGAGGGCGGTGCAGTTGCCGTACCAGGCGGTGATACAGCCCAACAGGATGCTCTCAATTGTGCATCTGTAAAAGTTTGTGAGGGTTTTAGGTGCCAAGACAAATGTATTCAACCTCCTGAGGTTGAAGAGGCTGTGTTGCGCCTTCTTCACCACACTGTCTGTGTGGATGGTCCATTTCAGTTTGTCAGTGATGTGTACGCCAAGGAACTTGAAGCTTTCCAACTTCTCTACTGCGGTTCCGTCGATGTGGATAGAGGCGTGCACCCTCTGCTGTTACCTGAAGTCCACGATCATCTCCTTTGTTTTGCTAACATTGAGTGAGAGGTTATTTTCCTGGCACCACACTCCCAGAGCCCTCACCTCCTCCCTGTAGGCTGTCTAGTCATTGTTGGTAATCAAGCCTACTACTGTTGTGTCAAACTTGATGATTGAGTTGGAGGCGTGCCTGGCCACGCAGTCATGGGTGAACAGGGAGTACAGGAGGGGGCTGAGCACGTACCCTTGTGGGGCCCCAGTGTTGAGGATCAGCGAAGTGGAGGTGTTGTTTCCTGTCTTTACTGCCTTCGGGCAGCCCATCAGGAAGTCCAGGACCCAGTTGCACAGGGCAGGGTTCAGACCCAGGGCCTCGAGCTTAATGATGAGCTTGGAGGGTACTATGGTGTTGAATGCTGAGCTATAGTCAATGAACAGCATTCTTACATCGGTATTCCTTTTGTCCGATGGGATAGGGCAGTGTGCAGAGTGATGGCGATTGTATCGTCTGTGGATCTATTGGGGCAGTAAGCAAATTGAAGTGGGTCTAGGGTGGCAGGTAAGATAGAGGTGATATGATCCTTGACTAGTCTCTCAAAGCACTTCATGATGACAGAGGTGAGTACTACGGGGCGATAGTCATTTAGTTCAGTTACCTTTGCTTTCTTGGGTACAGGAACAATGGTGGCCATCTTGAAGCTTGTGGGGACAGCAGACTGGGATAGGGAGAGATTGAATATGTCCATAAACACACCATCCAGCTGGTCTGCGCATGCTCTGAGGACGCGGCTAGGGATGCCGTGTGGGCCGGCAGCCTTGCGAGGGTGAACACGTTGAAATATTTTACTCACTTCAGCCATGGAGAAGGAGAGCCCACAGTCCTTGGTAGTGGGCCGTGTCTGTGGCACTGTGTTATCCTCAAAGCGGGCGAAGAAGGTGTTTCGCTTGTCCGGAAGCAAGACTTAGTTCTCGGCGAAGTGGCTGGTTTTCCTTTTGTAGTCCGTGATTGTCTGTAGACCCTGCCACATACGTCTCGTGTCTGAGCTGTTGAATTGCGACTCCACTTTGTCTCGACACTGACGTTTTGCTTGTTTGATTGCCTTGCGGACTGAATAACTACACTGTTTTTCTATTCTGCCATATTCCTAGTCACCTTGCCACGGTTTCTAGTTAGGGCGGGTTTTAATAGTCACAGTGGGTACGACATCTCCTATACACTTCCTGATATACTCAGTTACCGTATCGGTGTATTCGTCTAAATTATTTCCGCAAGCTACCCAGAACATATCCCAGTCCGCGTGATCAAAACAATCCTGAAGGGTGGATTCCGATTGGTCAGACCAGCGTTGAATAGTCCTCAGCACAGGTACTTCCTGTTTGAGTTTCTGCCTATAGGAAGGTAGAAGCAAAATGGAGTCGTGGTCAGATTTGCCGAAAGGAGGGCGGGGGAGGGCCTTGTAAGCATCGCGGAAGTTTGAATAACAGTGGTCCAGAGTTTTAGCAGCGCGAGTACTACAGTCAATATGTTGATAGAACTTTGGCAGCCTAGTCCTCAAATTTGCTTTGTTAAAATCCCCAGCTACAAAAAATGCAGCCTCAGCATATGTGGTTTCCAGTTTGCATAAATTCCAGTGAAGTTCTTTGAGGGCTGTCGTGGTATCGGCTTGAGGGGGGATATAAACGGCCGTGGCTATAACGTAGGAACATTTTCTCTGGATATAATACGGCTGGCATTTGATTGTGAGGTATTTTAGGTTGGGTAAACAAAAGGACTTGAGTTCCTGTATGTTACTACAATTACACCATAAGTCTTTAATCATGAAACACACACCTCCGCCCTTCTGCTTCCCGGAGAGATATTTATTCCTATCTGCGCGATGAACTGAGAATCTGCTGTAAAGCAAAATTACAGTATTAAGCTGGCAACTATGGTGCCAGTATAATGCTGTACATTTACAGTGAAATTCTCCCTGAAATCTAAATGTAAGAAAAACTGTACATTTGTGAATAAAATACATTTATTCAAATTGGTAACAACATTAACAACATATTAACAACATAATTGACAATAGAAGTAACAACAGTTAACACATTTGTAACCAAATAAGAGCATCACTCATTACAACACACATTTTAAAACTATATTGTGTGCCTGTGTGTGTGGGGTGTGGGGGAGAGAGACAGAGAGAGGGAGATGGAGTTACAATATGGATTGGTTCCAATCCTTTATCTATGATCATGGGCAACTCTATTCGGATAAGGGGGTTCAGAGGCAGTGAAACACACAATGGGGCAGGAGACCATCCAGGAGAGAGAAGTTAGCGCAGCATCAGGTGTTCCTCATGATGCTCTGTAACAAACCTCCTCAATTCTGATTTGTCAGCTCTTCTCACCCCTAGGACAAGCATAGAAAAATAAAGAATAGAATGAGAGACAGAGCACCAGGGCTGTTACTCTGTGGGTAAAAAGATAGGTGACAAGGGACATATCAAGCTGGTGGTGTGTGTGTGAGTGTGTGTGAGTGTTTGTGTGTGTGTGTGTGTGTGTGTGTGTGTACTTCATTCACAATCTGTGAGCTCTTGGAGGAATGGGGCAATGTAGGGATTAAGAACAGCTGGCTTCCTCTAGGCCACCTTGTCATGCACTTTGTCCCATCTTCAGGGTTCATCATCATGGGTTGATTCAAACCAGGAATATGTATAGCCAAATATCCCATATATACTGAACAACAATATCAATGCAACATTCAACAATTTAAAAGATTTTACTGAGTTACAGTTCAGATACAGTGCATTTGGAAAGTATTCAGACCCCTTGACTTTTTCCACGTTACATCCTTATTCTAAAACGGGTTAAATTGTTCATCAATCTACACACAATACCCCATAATGAAAAAAGCAAAAACTGCTTTTTATACATTTTGGGAAATGTATTAAACAAAAAAACTGAAATAATAAATGTACATAAGTATTCAGACCCTATACCCAGTACCTTGTTGAAGCACCTTTGGCAGCAATTACAGCCTCAAGTCTTCTTGGGTATGATGCTACAAGCTTGGCACGCGTGTATTTGGGGAGTTTCTCACATTCTTCTCTGCAGATCCTCTCAAGCTCTGTCAGGTTGGATGGTTTTCAGGTCTATCCAGAAATGTTAGATCGGGTTCAAGTCCGGGCTGGCTGGGCCACTCAAGGACATTCAGAGACTTGTCCCGAACCCACATCTGCATTGTCTTGGCTGTGTGCTTAGGGTCGTTGTCCTGTTGGAAGGTGAACCTTCGCCCCAGTCTGAGTCCCTGAGCGCTCTGGAACAGGTTTTCATCAAGGATCTCTCTGTACTTTGCTCCGTTCATCTTTCCTTCGGTCCTGACTAGTCTCCCAGTCCCTGCCAATGAAAAACATCCCCACAGCATGATGCTGCCACCACCATGCTTCACCGTAGGGATGGTGCCAGGTTTCCTCCAGACGTGACGCTTGGCATTCAGGCCAAAGAGTTCAATCTTGGTTTCATCAGACCAGAAAATGTGGTTTATCATGGTCTGAGAGTCCTTTAGATGCATTTTGGCAAACTCCAAGCGGGCTGTCGTGCCTTTTACTGAGGAGTGGCTTCTATCTGGCCACTCTGCAATAAAGGCCTGATTGGTGGAGTGCTGCAGAGATGGTTGTCCTTCTGGAAGGTCCTCCCATCTCCACAGAGGAAGTCTGGAGCTCTGATAGAGTGACTGTCAACTGTGGGACCTAATATCGACAGTTGTGTGCCTTTCCAAATCATGCCCAATCAATTGAATTTACCACAGGTGGACTCCAATCAAGTTGTAGAAACATCTCAAGGATGATCAATGGAAACAGGATGCACCTGAGCTCAATTTCGAGTCTCATAGCAAAGGGTCTGAATACTTATGCAAATACGGTATTTTTGTTTTTTATTTGTAATACATTAAAACATTTTATAAAAACCTGTTTTCACTTTGTCATTATGGGGTATTGTGTGTAGATTGATGAGGAACATGTTTTATTAAATACATTTTAGAATAAGGCTGCAACGTAACAAAATGTGGAAAAAGGGATAGGGTTTGAATACTTTCCGAATGCACTGTAACTGCTCACACGACGCCATACACTCTGTGTGCCATCTGCCCGGTACAGTTGAAACCGGGATTCATCCCTGAAGAGCACACTTCTCCAACATGCCAGTGGCCATCGCAGCTGAACATTTGCCCACTGAAGCTGGTTACAACACCGAACTGCAGTCAGGTCAAGACCCTGGTGAGGACGACGAGCACGTAGATGAGCTTCCCGAGACAGTTTCTGGCAGTTTGTGCAGGATGTTTCGGTTGTGCAAACCCACAGTGTCATCAGCTGTCCCGGTGGCTGGTCTCAGACGATCCCGTGGGTGAAGAAGCCGGATGTGGAAGTCCTGGGCTGGCATGGTTACACGTGGTCTGCGGTTTTGAGGCCGGTTGGACGTACTGCCAAATTCTCTTAAACCACATTGGAGGCGGCTTATGGTAGAGAAATTAACATTCAGTTCTCTGGCAAAAGCTCTGGTGGATATTCCTGCAGTCAGGATGCCAATTGATAGCGCCCTCAAAACTTAAAACAGCTGTGGCATTGTGTTGTGTGACAAAACTGCACATTTTAGAGTGCCCTTTTATTGTCCCCAGCATAAGGTGCACCTGTGTAATGATCATGCTGTTTAATCAGTTTCTTGATATGCCACACCTGTCAGGGGGATGGATTATCTTGGCAAAGGAGAAATGCTCACTAACAGGGATGTAAACAAAAATGTTTACAAAATTTGAGAGAAATACGCTTTTTGTGCATATGGAAAATGTATGGGATTTTTTATTTCAGCTCATGAAACATGGTACCAACACTTTACATGTTGCATTAATATATTTGTTCAGTATAGTTTATGAAATCAATTGAGACATTGAACAAACACAAATAAGATAGCTAGATAAATCTACTTCAAACCCTAGCTGACTAATAAAACACTGCTATTGCCTACACAATACTACAGATTATTTTCCAGTCTCACAACATTTTCCTTTCTTTCTGTGCCACCAAATGTTTGCATACTGGTAAAGTGAACAGGTTTAGCTAATACTGTAACATTATGGAAGAATGTTGTTGAGAAGTTATACGGGCACGGACGTACAGTGGGGAGAACAAGTATTTGATACACTGCCAATTTTGCAGGTTTTCCTACTTACAAAGCATGTAGAGGTCTGTAATTTTTATCATAGGTACACTTCAACTGTGAGAGACGGAATCTAAAATAAAAATCCAGAAAATCACATTGTATGATTTTTAAGTAATTAATTTGCATTTTATTGCATGACATAAGTATTTGATACATCAGAAACCTTTGTTTGCAATTACAGAGATCATACGTTTCCTGTAGGTCTTGACCAGGTTTGCACACACTGCAGCAGGGATTTTGGCCCACTCCTCCATACAGACCTTCTCCAGATCCTTCAGGTTTCGGGGCTGTCGCTAGGCAATACGGACTTTCAGCTCCCTCCAAAGATGCTCTATTGGGTTCAGGTCTGGAGATTGGCTAGGCCACTCCAGGACCTTGAGTTGCTTCTTACGGAGCCACTCCTTAGTTGCCCTGGCTGTGTGTTTGGGGTCGTTGTCATGCTGGAAGACCCAGCCACGACCCATCTTCAATGCTCTTACTGAGGGAAGGAGGTTGTTGGCCAAGATCTCGCGATACATGGCCCCATCCATCCTCCCCTCAATACGGTGCAGTCGTCCTGTCCCCTTTGCAGAAAAGCATCCCCAAAGAATGATGTTTCCACCTCCATGCTTCATGGTTGGGATGGTGTTCTTGGGGTTGTACTCATCCTTCTTCTTCCTCCAAACACGGCGAGTGGAGTTTAGACCAAAAAGCTATATTTTTGTCTCATCAGACCACATGACCTTCTCCCATTCCTCCTCTGGATCATCCAGATGGTCATTGGCAAACTTCAGACGGGCCTGGACATGCGCTGGCTTGAGCAGGGGGACCTTGCGTGCGCTGCAGGATATTAATCCATGACGGCGTAGTGTGTTACTAATGGTTTTCTTTGAGACTGTGGTCCCAGCTCTCTTCAGGTCATTGACTAGGTCCTGCTCTGTAGTTCTGGGCTGATCCCTCACCTTCCTCATGATCATTGATGCCCCACGAGGTGAGATCTTGCATGGAGCCCCAGACCGAGGGTGATTGACCGTCATCTTGAACTTCTTCCATTTTCTAATAATTGCGCCAACAGTTGTTGCCTTCTCACCAAGCTGCTTGCCTATTGTCCTGTAGCCCATCCCAGCCTTGTGCAGGTCTACAATTTTATCCCTGATGTCCTTACACAGCTCTCTGGTCTTGGCCATTGTGGAGAGGTTGGAGTCTGTTTGATTGAGTGTGTGAACAGGTGTCTTTTATACAGGTAACGAGTTCAAACAGGTGCAGTTAATACAGGTAATGAGTGGAGAACAGGAGGGCTTCTTAAAGAAAAACTAACAGGTCTGTGAGAGCCGGAATTCTTACTGGTTGGTAGGTGATCAAATTCTTATGTCATGCAATAAAATGCAAATTAATTACTTAAAAATCATACAATGTGATTTTCTGGATTTTTGTTTTAGATTCCGTCTCTCACAGTTGAAGTGTACCTATGATAAAAATGACAGACATCTACATGCTTTGTAAGTAGGAAAACCTGCAAAATTGGCAGTGTATCAAATACTTGTTCTCCCCACTGTATGTCACGCAGCTGAGAGCCGAGTGAACCGAATCACACAGCCTGTGTCACAGGGTTGTGACAGCTAAGGAGGACGCTATGTGCCGGTGTTGTTGCCATTCATGCTCTCCTCATAGAGTAGACTGTATCACGATGACATCTAGATGGCTAAAGTACTTAAGTAAAAATAGTTTAAAGTACTACTTAAGTAGTTTGTTGGGGAATCTGTACTTTACTTTACTATTTATATTTTTGACAGCTTTTATTTTTACTTCACTACATCCCTAAAGAAAATAATGTACTTTTTACTCCATACATTTTCCCTGTCACCCAAAATGTATTGTTACATTTTGAATGCTTAGCAGGACATGAAAATTGGCAAATTTGCGCAATTACCAAGAGAACATCCCTGGTCTTCCCTATTGCATCTGAGCTGGCGGACTCACTAAACACACATGCTTCGTTTGTAAATGATGCCTGAGTGTTGGAGTGTGCCCCTGGCTATCCATAAATTTCAACAACAAGAAAATGGTGCCGACTGGTTTGCTTAATATAAGGAATTTGAAATTATTTATACTTTTACTTTTACTTTTGATACTTAAGCGTATTTTAGCAATTACATTTACTTTTGATACTTAAGTATATTTAAAACCAAATACTTTTAGACCTTTACTCATGTAGTATTTTACTGTGTGACATTCACTTTTACTTGAGTCATTTTCTAGTTAAAGGTATGTTTACTTTTTCCACCACTGCTACCAATATTAGTTTTTTCTTGTGTAGGCTGCTATCCTCCTGGAAATATAATCATGGGAGGGAAAAACATTGGCCACATTACTAGCTACCGCCGTTGACACTGTGATAGAGCTGCCAGTGGAAGCACCTTAGGTCGGCAGGCACTGGTCATTCACCTCGGCTTTAGCGGCTAAGGCTCGTGAGTAGTTTAACTGCCCATGACATGGTGTATGTGTAAAACGCGCCCTGTCAATCCCGCCCCAAAAACGTTACGCCAGTAATACGGGTAAAATCTTTTGAACTGCTAGAAATAAGCCATTTTCATGAATCTGTGCTCAGTTTGTTCTCTATGGCACTCAGAGACTGCAACGAAGCCTATTATCAACAACAATTATTATCTGGGTGAATTCTTTCTAGGTCGCACAGCAAGATATTTACGAGCAATTTAGAGCAGACCGAAATGGCTTGTGTCAACTTGAGCTAGATAAGTAGCCAGCTAGCTAGCTAGGTTAGCTAAGAAAACATGCAGTAATTCGTCGTTGACTAGCAATGAAGTTACTTATAAACAAGTCAAGGCACCTTCCCAGCAGCTGCTGAAAATATTCTTCCACTTCACAGCAGCTTCAAGAAGATATTTAATAAAATAGTCTGAGTTTCATGTATCTCACTCAACAGCATGAGGTTGGCACCTGAAACGGATCATTTTAATTTATCGTAGACATTAGCTATTACTGTAAAGAAATACAGTATGTTAGAGTAGTTTTTACAGAAGTGGATGTGTCAGCTTAATCCAACTCTAAAAATACAGTTACATTTTGTATATTTACCATATGTTCACTGCTATCAGTAGCCGGGAAATGTTTAAATGTGTAGTGAAGAACCCTCTTTTGTAATGAAGAACCCTCTGCAGATGGTTATTCAAAGAACCGATATAAAAAGCCAATAAAAGAGTTCAGCTAAAGGGACAAAATGAAGAACAAAAAAGGGTTCGCCTACAGGGACAAAATGAAGAAAACATTTTTTGGTACTAACTAGCACTTTTTTGAGTGTAGAAGGCGGCGATGCAGGGAAGAAGAGAGAACTCCCGCTCTCATTTCCTTAATATTCATGTAATTCTTTCTCTCTCTCAATCTCTTTTTGACTTTCTTTCTCTGTCATGGTTTATGTTCTCACTGCCTCACTGTCACTGTTCCCAACAAAAAATGTGTCAACCCCTACAAAAATGTCCATTAATTATAATCCACATAATAATTCACATTTCCAGTTGCTGCAGGATTACTTTCCTGCTGTAGCAAACTGGCTCAAATTAAGGTCCTACATCTGTATGTGCACTCACTGATATAAGTTAGGATAACAGCGTATGCTAAATGGCATACATTATTATTATTATTATTATTATTATTATTATTATATTACCCTTTCTTTCCTCGCTTTAATGTACTGGCTTGAGTTTCGAGCAGTTATAATCAAAAAATGTTATACGTTTATCTAGATGGCTGTTGCTTTTCATCATGTACTCCGAGCTGTTCACACGATCAGTCCATGTTTTAAGAAAAAAAATAATCTTAAGCCAGACTTGGTACGTTATCAAAGATAATAAAAATCATTCAGCAAAATGATGGCTTATACTTTCCAAAATAAATGCTCAATTTCAGTGATGTCTACATTAAATAAATCTAATAGCGATCATCTAGGAATTTGGCTTTTACTAAGCTACTTAAGGCCTGGGTCTATGACAATTCATCAATAAAACTAATCAATCCATGCACCACATTCTTTTGAGAAAAAAGGAATATGTCCAAAAGACAACATTTGGGAGTAATTATGTTGCCAACAACATCAACTATGTCAAAAGGAAATCTTTTAGAAGCACAGTATGTTAATTCAGCAACACATAAAATAACAAAATAGTTCTCTTTCTGCAGCTTGTCAGTTCAATTTGAGTTCCTCCCAACAGGACATTTAAAGGACATCTCAAAGCCATGAGTAATACAATAATTAGGCAAAGGGTACAGAGAAAGGTGCAAAAGCGGAACTGTTATTTCTCTGACCCTTTCGTCGTTCCCCTGGATGTTTGTTTGTGTTGTGCATTCGGAAAGGATTCAGATCCCTTGACTTTATCCACATTTTGCTACGTTACAGCTTTAATCTAAAATTGATTACATTATTCCCCTCCCCCATCAATCTACACACAATACCCCATAATGACAAAGCAAAAAGACAAAAAAAACAGGTTTTTATATATTTTTAAAAAATGTATTAAAAATAAAACACTGAAATATCACATTTAAATAAGTATTCAGACCCTTTACCTAGTACTTTTTTGAAGCACCTTTGGCAGCGATTACAGCCTTCTTGGGTATGACGCTACAAGCTTGGCACACCTGTATTTGGGGAGTTTCTCCCATTCTTCTCTGCAGATCCTCTCAACTCTGTCAGGTTGGATGGGGAGCTTTGCTGGACAGCTATTTTCAGGTCTCTCCAGAGATGTTCAGTCGGGTTCAAGGCCATTCATGGACATTCAGAGACTTGTCCAGAAGCCTCTCCTGCGTTGTCTTGGCTGTTTGCTTAAGATCATTGTACTGTTGGAAGGTGAACCTTCGCCCCAGTCTGAGGTCCTGAGCACTCTGAAGCAGATTTTCATCAAGGATCTCTCTGTACTTTGCTACGTTAATCTTTCCCTCGATCCTGACTAGTCTACCAGTCCCTGCTGCTGAAAAACATCCCCACAGCATAATGCTTCCACCACCATGCTTCAACGTATGGATGGTGCCAGGTTACCTCCAGACGTGAAGCTTGGCATTCAGGCCAAAGAGTTCAATCTTGGTTTCATCAGACCAGAGAATCTTATTTCCCATGGTCTGAGAGTCCTTTAGGTGCCTTTTTGCAAACTCCAAGTGGGCTGTCATGTGCCTTTTACTGAGGCGTGGCTTCCATCTGGCCACTCTACCATAAAGGCCTGATTGGTGGAGTGCTGCAGAGATGGTTGTCCTTCTGGAAGGTTCTCCCATCTTCACAGAGGAACTCTGGAGCTCTGTCAGAGTGACCATCGGGTTCTTGGTCACCTCCCTGACCAAGGCCCTTCTCCCCCGATAGCTCAGTTTGGCCGTGCGGCCAACTCTAGGAAGAGTCTTGGTGGTTCCAAACTTCTTCCGTTTAAGAATGATGGAGGCCAAAAACCTGTTTTTGCTTTGTCATTGTGGGGTATTGTGTGTAGATGGTCCCATTTAGCTCAGTTGGTAGAGCATGGAGCTTGCAACGCCAGGGTTGTGGGTTCGATTCCCATGGGGGCCAGTATGAAAAAAACACACAAAAATGTACACAAAAATGTATGCACTCACTAACTGTAAGTCGCTCAGGATAAGAGTGTCTGCTAAATGACTAAAATGTAAATGTAGATTGATGAGGGGACAAATTAATTAAATCAATTTTAGAATAAGGCTGTAACGTACCAAAATGTGGAAAGAGTCAAGGGGTCTGAATATTTCCGAATGCACTGTAAATAGATCAGAGTGGAGTAGAAGACAGACAGAGGGTGAAGAGGGGTAAGGAAGGATGAGGACGAGAGAAGGAGTGAAGAATGGTGGAAAGGCAGACAAATGGGACAGGGTTAGGACAAGAAGACGACAGGGTTAGAATGTGGGAAGCTAATCCAAACTCCACACTCAACCAGAGCAGACCAGACCTCAGGCCATCTCTGTCTCAGTAGCGATGCTTATCTGGGAAAAGGTCTATATTAAGCAGACAGGGTTATGATCTAGTGTTCACGTGTCTATGTCCAGCTGTGAAAGTCACAGCAGGTAGCTTAGTGGTTAAGAGCGTTGTGCCAGTAACCGAAAGGTCGCTGGTTCTAATCCCCAAGCCGACTAGGTGAAAAATCTGTCGATGTGCCTTGAGCAAGGCACTTAACCCTAATTGCTCCTATAATGCGCTCTGGATAAGAGCGTCTGCTAAATGACGTAAATGTCAATTTCCGCAACAGCTAAGAGAGTTGAAGCATGAGGCTCAACTTCTCTGCTGTTTCGGTCGTGTGGCTAACATGCTGTAACAGCATGAAGTGAACCCGTGCGGGCATCAGATGTGTAGCTGAGTGATCATAAGGTCCAGTGAACAGCAATAGGTAAGTCCGGGAGCAGTTCGTAGGCTGCTACAGCACAGGCGAGCAGGAGGCACGGCTGTTGATTGCGCGTGCTAGCGGGCTGGTGCTAGCAGATGGATCTTCATGGTCGTCGCAATGGGAAGCCTGTTGAAACCACATCAGACGATGGGTTAAGGTTAAGGTTAAGGTTAGGAGTTAGGTTAAAGGACTAAGGTTAGGGTTAGGGTTAGTAGTTGCAAAGTTGCTAATTAGCTCAAATGCTAAAGTTGTCCGTGATGAGATTCGAGATACGTTAACTACAGTATGTTACCTCTGGTCTATGGCTGTCTGGTCATGCTTTCTGGTCAGGGACAGTCCACTGAGACCACCAACAGAGTGGGAACCAGGGGGTGGACACACAGGCAGCTTTCAGCAGGCAAACTTGAGGAGTCATTTCCTATGGCTTAATGTAGGATATTGTAGCTTAATATGGGTTATTGTAGCTTAATGTGGGTTATTTGACTGGTCTACCTCGACTGTGAGAGCACAGATGACAGAGTGCACAGATGACAGAGTACCAAGCAGGCTACTTTATGATTGCACTGCAACTTCATAATGTTCAATCTGCAGAAGAAGGAAAATATCTGGACTGTGAGTCATTCTCGGGTACTGGACTGGACTCCGGCTCTATGTCTCCCTATTCTCTGGTATTCTACAGCAGGGGTTGTAAAGTACTTTTCTTTGTATGGTAGTTAATTGCCGTTAATTGCCGTTCATTTTCCCTACTTTTCTCTCAGAATATATCACACACATTTTGGTTCTGTTATTTCTGTATTTTTTTCACTCCTTTCCGTTGACGTGTGGGATTAGAGCAACCTTTTTTTCCACCGCAGACCAGAGCAGACACAGAAATATTTTCGTAGTCTGTGGTGGGGTGAGTTGGGGGGTTGTGCTGTTTGAGTTCGGAACGGCACCCGACATGGCGTGCAACCCAAACAAGTGCATCTACGGTATTTCTTCAGATGTTATATTGCACAGTGCTACATACACTGGTATGCACACTTAATTGCTATCTAGCAAGAAAACTTCGCTTGGAAGAATACTTAAACCATTTCAACTCACCATTCTTGGATCCCTGGGAGCTATCCCTGATGCTATCTGGCAAAAGAACAATGGCTTTTGTTTTTAGCCAACTTATTTGACGATAGGCTATTTACTCACTTCACTTCTGTTTAAACTTCTCATGTAAATCATGGTTAGTCAATGTGCTAAAATGACTATTAATATTGCATATCATGTCCATGTAAGCTTGTTACTGTAACTACAAGCTTACACAGATATTTAAAAGTTTAGGTGGCTACTGTCAGAGACGTGATGCGCGTCCAGTCCATCCAATCAGCAAGTGATGTGGATGTGTGTTTTTTTATTTTTACAAAGACTCTTCAGGGAGTAAGAGATGCGCTACTGGCTCACAGACTGGGCAGCGCCGAGTTAATGGATTACCCATCCCATGCCTAGGCCCAGTGTACCTGGTAGTGAACTCTCCGCAGCCCTCTCAGCCCCTTGTCCTTTCCTGAACAACAGGAGTACCGCCCTCCTGCAGTCTAAACAATGGTAGATGTTAAAACAATCTATCAGTGAAGTGAGTGTATTTGGGTCTCATTGAGTAAGATGTGTTCTGCCCTGACGTGTGGTTAAGTAGACTGAACGGTGCTGTTCTTTGCATGGTATGAGCTCTTAAAGATTGTTCCTCGCTCTATAAAACTCCCAACCAGTTGGCATTTAAGAAAGACCAAAGACTTCTTGGAAGAACCACAAGGCTTTCCTTTTAAGGAAATCTGCTATAGTGTAAGGCACCAAGAGTCAGTTGGGGGAAAAAGTACACCCCTTGCTCAAAGTAATGGATCAGGATCCTAATCTTGGTGGTCAATAAGTACACTGTCAGTAACATTTTGCCAGTAAACTACATACGAAACACAGTTTACCAATCTAACCTTGATGTTGTTGGTCTATGTTTCCTTGCAACTGTAGTGTATGTTATACAAGTCTCTACTTTTATCCAAAGTCAAAAACACTGTTTCAAATGTTTCTACAGTGAGGGAAAAAAGTATTTGATCCCCTGCTGATTTTGTACGTTTGCCCACTGACAAAGACATGATCAGTCTATAATTTTAACGGTAGGTTTATTTGAACAGTGAGAGACAGAATAACAACAACAAAATCCAGAAAAACGCATGTCAAAAATGTTATAAATTGATTTGCATTTTAATGAGGGAAATAAGTATTTGACCCCTCTGCAAAACATGACTTAGTACATGGTGGCAAAACCCTTTTTGGCAATCACAGAGGTCAGATGTTTCTTGTAGTTGGCCAACAGGTTTGCACACATCTCAGGAGGGATTCCGTCCCACTCCTCTTTGCAGATCTTCTCCAAGTCATTAAGGTTTCGAGGCTGATGTTCGCCAACTCGAACCTTCAGCTCCCTCCACATATTTTCTATGGGATTAAGGACTGGAGACTGGCTCGGCCACTCCAGGACCTTAATGTGCTTCTTCTTGAGCCACTCCTTTGTTGCCTTGGCCGTGTGTTTTGGGTCATTGTCATGCTGGAATACCCATCCACGACCCATTTTCAATGCCCTGGCTGAGGGAAGGAGGTTCTCACCCAAGATTTGATGGTACATGGCCCCGTCCATCGTCCCTTTGATGCGGTGAAGTTGTCCTGTCCACTTAGCAGAAAAACACCCCCAAAGCATAATGTTTCCACCTCCATGTTTGACGGTGGGGATGGTGTTATTGGGGTCATTGGCAGCATTCCTCCTCCTCCAAACACGACAAGTTGAGTTGATGCCAAAGACCTCGATTTTGGTCTCATCTGACCACAACACTTTCACCCAGTTCTCCTCTGAATCATTCAGATGTTCATTGGCAAACTTCAGACGGGCCTGTATATGTGCTTTCTTGAGCAGGGGGACCTTGTGGGCGCTGCAGGATTTCAGTCCTTCACGGCGTAGTGTGTTACCAATTGTTTTCTTGGTGACTATGGTCCCAGCTGCCTTGAGATCATTGACAAGATCCTCCCGTGTAGTTCTGGGCTGATTCCTCACCGTTCTCATGATCATTGCAACTCCACGAGGTGAGATCTTGCATGGAGCCCCAGGTCGAGGGAGATTGACAGATCTTTTGTGTTTCTTCCATTTGCGAATAATCGCACCAACTGTTGTCACCTTCTCACCAAGCTGGTTGGTGATGGTCTTCCAGCCTTGTGTAGGTCTACAATCTTGTCCCTGACATCCTTGGAGAGCTCTTTGGTCTTGGCCATGGTGGAGAGTTTGGAATCTGATTGATTGATTGCTTCTGTGGACAGGTGTCTTATATACAGGTATCAAAATGAGATTAGGAGCACTCCCTTTAAGAGTGTGCTCCTAATCTCAGCTCGTTACCTGTATAAAATACACCTGGGAGCCAGAAATCATTCTGATTCCCTCATTAAAATGCAAATCAATTTATAACATTTTTGACATGTGTTTTTCTGGATTTTTTTGTTTGTTATTCTGTCTCTCACTGTTCAAATAAACCTACCGTTAAAATTATAGACTGCTCATTTCATTGTCAGTGGGCAAACGTACAAAATCAGCAGGGGATCAAATACTTTTTTCCCTCACTGTACATAAGACGAATCAAGCCGGTTGGTCACATTTTAGGTCCTGTGCTATTTACTGTCTATATAAACGATATTGTTCTCTCTGTTAAATTGTTTAACATTCCCTTGTATGCAGATGACACTGTTGTATATGCTATTGCCACTGTTGAGCAGGCTCTTTCTGAGCTTCAATCTGCCTTTACTACCTTGCAGAAAGGCTTTGAATATGTCACATCTACTCCCACACCCCCTCTCCGGCGCTCGACGTCGCCGGTCTACTAACCACCGGTCCTGGCAACCCATTTTTACGCACACATGCGTCTCATTATCAGTCACACCTGGACTTCATTACTCCGTGATTACTTACCCTTTATATAGTATTCTTTTGTTATCAGTTATCAGGTAGTATTGGTTATGTTTCCTTGACAGACGTTTCTCTTGTTTTGAATCGTTCTATGTTAATTTTTTAGTTTTTTGTATATATATATATATATATATATATATATATATATATATATATATATACAGTTGAAGTCGGAAGTTTACATACACCTTAGCCAAATACATTTAAACTCAATTTTTTAAAATTCCGGACATTTAATCCTAGTAGAAATTCCCTGTCTTAGGTCAGTTAGGATCACCACTTTATTTTAAGAATGTGAAAAGTCAGAATAATAATAGAGAGAATGATTTATTTCAGCTTTTATTTCTTTCATCACATTCCCAGTGGGTCAGAAGTTTACATACACTCAATTACTATTTGGTAGCATTGTCTTTAAATTGTTTAACTTGGGTCAAACCTAGCCTTCCACAAGTTAATTTTGGCCCATTCCTCCTGACAGAGCTGGTGTAACTGAGTCAGGTTTGTAGGCCTCCTTGCTTGCACATGCTTTTTTGTTCTGCCTACAAATGTTCTATAGGATTGAGGTCAGGGCTTTGTGATGGCCACTTCAATACCTTTACTTTGTTGTCCTTAAGCCATTTTGCCACAACTTTGGAAGTATGCTTGGGGTCATTGTCCATTTGGAAGACCCATTAGCAACCAAGCTTTAACTTCCTGACTGGTGTCTTGAGATGTTGCTTCAATATATCCACATAATTTTCCTTCCTCATGATACCATCTATTTTGTGAAGTGCACCAGTCCCTCCTGCAGCAAAGCGCTCCCACAGCATGATGCTGCCACCCCTGTGCTTCACGGTTGGGATGGTGTTCTTTGGCTTGCAAGCAACCCCATTTTTCCTCTAAACATAACAATGGTCATTATGGCCAAACAGTTCTATTTTTGTTTAATCAGACCAGAGGACATTTCTCCAAAAAGTATGATCTTTGTCCCCATGTGCAGTTGCAAACCATAGTCTGGCTTTTTTATGGCAGTTTTGGAGCAGTGGCCTCTTCCTTGCTGAGCGGCCTTTCAGGTTATGTCGATATAGGACTCGTTTTACTGTGGATATAGAAACTTTTCGACCTGTTTCCTCCAGCATCTTCACAAGGTCCTTTGCTGTTGTTCTGGGATTGATTTGCACTTTTCGCACCAAAGTACGTTCATCTCTAGGAGATGTCTCATTCCCATGGTGTTTATACTTGCGTACTATTGTTTCTACAGATGAACGTGGTACCTTGAGGCATTTGGAAATTGCTCCCAAGGATGAACCAGACTTGTGGAGGTCTACAATTTTTTTTCTGAGGTCTTGGCTGATTTCTTTCAATTTTCCCATGATGCCAAGCAAAGAGGCACTGTTTGAAAGTAGGCCTTGAAATACATCCACAGGTACACCTCCAATTGACTCAAATGATGTCAATTAGCCTATCAGAAGCTTCTAAAGCCATGACATAATTTCCTGGAATTTCCCAAGCTGTTTAAAGGCACAGTCAACTTAGTGTATGTAAACTTCTTACCAACTGGAATTGTGATACAGTGAATTATAAGTGAAATAATCTGTCTGTAAATAATTGCTGGAAAAATTACTTGTGTCATGCGCAAAGTAGATGTCCTAACCGACTTGCCAAAACTATAGTTTGTTAACAAGAAATTTGTGGAGTGGTTGAAAAACGATTTTTAATGACTCCAACCTAAGTGTATGTAAACTTCCGACTTCAACTGTATATACTTATTATGGACAGAGTATGCTTTACATTAGTTATCTTGTTGTTATTAGTTGTTTTAATTGTTATTATTCCCATCCTTCAGCTCCATTCAACACCTCCCATCACTTAACACCATCCATTTTGGATTTCTATTTGCCATATATTTTTCAACTGTACTCTGATGTTTCACAAAAGTTCTGAACCCTTCTATTCTCATTGTTTCTACAAATTGTAAACTGTGACCAAATAACAAGCTAGAAATAGACAGTACCAAAACGAATCATCTAATGATTCTGTCTCTTCGCAGCAAAATCTGCAGAGCTGGGAAGATTGAAATCCCCTATATAAATAACATTCTATTGGTAGCAAGAAAGTTTGTATAATAATTTAAATGGAAAAATTATACGTTTTGAATCCGCCGTCGTTTTGCGTATCAGTTCATAAACACTATGCCATGGAATCGGTACGTTAAAAATCTTTGGTCAATCCTTTAGTCCTTATTTATCACAATGTTATTTGACCAATTATGTTCTTTAATGCAGGGCTGACAGACAAGTTCCTAACCTTTCCCACTTTCCTCTTCCATTTTAGCGGTAATGCTTCAATCATTCGGTTGTAATTTTGGGTAGAGCGCATTCGGAAAGTATACAGACCCCATGAATTTTTCCACATTTTGTTACGTTACAGCCTTATTCTAAAGTGGATTTAATTAACTTTTGTCCTCATCAATCTACACACAATACCCTATAATGACAAAGCGAAAACAGGTTTTCATACATTTTTGCAAATGTATTGAAAATAAAAACACAAATACCTTATTTACATAAGTATTCAGACCCTTTGCTATGAGACTCGAAATTGAGCTCAGGTGCATCCTGTTTCCATTGATCATCCTTGAGATGTTTCTACAACTTGATTGTGTCACAGTTGGGTGTAGAAGTGGTGTGGAATCAAGCGCAGGACACACAGAGGCTTAGTACTGACGTCTTTAGTGAAGACAAAAAGAACAAGCCAAACACGGCTACATACAACCTGGCAGGCAAGCGAACTTTACGCACACCGGTAAAGTACATACAAAAGCACAAAAGTGCGGAGCTCTCTACTACACCGAACAGAGAGACAAAAACGAACTAGCATCCCACAGTGACAACGAACAATTACACACAACATATAACAAACTCAAGAGAACTTATAGGGCGCATAATTAACACTAACAAGGAACAGGTGTAACAAAACAGACAAAACCAATCAAACATCGAAACATAGAACGGTGGCAGCTAGTACTCCGGAGACGACGACCGCCGAAGCCTGCCCGAACAAGGAGAAGGAGCAGCCTCGGCCGAAACCGTGACAGTACCCCCCCCTTGACGCGCGGCTCCAGCCGTGCGCCGACCCCGGCCTCTAGGACGACCAGGAAGACGCGGAGCAGGGCACGTGGGATGACCACGATGGAACTCGGTCAGAAGAGACGGGTCTAGGATGTCCCTCCTCGGCACCCAGCACCGCTCCTCCGGGCCGTACCCCTCCCACTCCACAAGATATTGGAGACCCCCCATCCGGCGTCTCGAATCTAGGATGGACCGAACAGTGTACGCCGGAGCCCCCTCGATGTCCAGCGGGGGCGGAGGAGTCTCTTCTATCTCATAGTCCTGGAGTGGACCAGCTACCACCGGCCTGAGGAGAGACACATGGAACGAGGGGTTAATATTCTTGTAATCAATTGGCAGTTGTAACCTGTAACACACCTCGTTCAATCTCCTCAGGACTTTAAAAAGCCCCACAAACCGCCGACCCAGCTTCCGGCAGGGCAGGCCGAGGGGCAGGTTTCTGGTCGAGAGCCAGACTCGATCTCCAGGTGCGTACACTGGCCCCTCACTGCGGTGGAGATCGGCGCTCATCTTATGTCGACGGATGGCTCGCTGCAGATGGATGTGTGCAGCGTTCCACGTCTCCTCCGAGCGCCGCACACACTCATCCACCGCAGGGGCCTCGATCTGGCTCTGATGCCAAGGTGCCAGAGCCGGCTGGTACCCTAACACACACTGGAAAGGAGTTAGTTTAGTGGAGGAGTGGCAGAGAGAGTTCTGTGCCATCTCGGCCCAGGGAACATACCTCGCCCACTCCTCCGGCCGGCCCTGGCAATACGACCTCAGAAACCTACCCACATCCTGGTTGACACGTTCGACCTGCCCATTACTCTCCGGGTGGTAACCCGAGGTAAGGCTCACCGAAACCCCCAAACGCTCCATAAACGCTCTCCAGACTCTGGAGGTAAACTGGGGGCCTCGATCAGACACTATATCCTCGGGTACCCCGTAATGCCGGAAGACGTGGGTGAATAGAGCCTCAGCGGTCTGTAGGGCAGTAGGAAGACCCGGCATGGGAAGGAGACGACAGGCCTTCGAGAACCGATCCACAACGACCAGGATGGTGGTATTCCCCTGTGAGGGGGGAAGGTCTGTAACAAAATCCACCGAGAGGTGAGACCTGGGTCGTTGTGGAACGGGCAGGGGTTGTAACTTACCCCTGGGCAAGTGTCTGGGCGCCTTACACTGGGCACACACCGAGCAGGAGGAGACATAAATCCTCACATTCCTGGCTAACGTTGGCCACCAGTACTTTGTGCTAAGGCAGTGCACTGTCCGGCCAATACCTGGATGCCCAGAGGAGGGTGACGTGTGAGCCCAATAAATGAGTCGATCCCGGACCTCGAGCGGGACGTACGTCCGACCCACCGGACACTGTGGAGGGCTAGGGTCGGTGCGTAACGCCCGCTCGATCTCCGTATCGACCTCCCACACCACCGGTGCCACCAGACAAGACTCAGGTAGTATGGGAGTGGGCTCAACGGACCTCTCCTCTGTGTCATACCGCCGAGACAGGGCGTCTGCATTCCCGTTCTGGGACCCAGGGATGTAAGTGATCTTAAACACGAACCGGGCTAGAAACATAGTCCACCGAGCCTGGCGAGGATTTAGTGTCCTAGCTGCCCGAATGTATTCCAGGTTACGGTGGTCAGTCAAAATGAGAAAAGGGTGTTGAGCCCCCTCAAGCCAATGCCTCCACACCTTTAGGGCCTGTACCACGGCTAACAGCTCCCTGTCCCCTACGTCATAATTTCGCTCCGCCGGACTGAGCTTTTTCGAGTAAAAAGCACAGGGGCGGAGTTTAGGTGGTGTGCCGGATCGTTGCGAGAGAACGGCCCCGATACCGGCTTCTGACGCGTCCACCTCCACTTGGAATGGTAAAGCGGGATCCGGATGCGCCAGCACCGGAGCCGAAGTAAACAGGTCCTTCAGTCTCCCAAAAGCCCTGTTCGCCTCAGCTGACCACCGCAAGCGCACCGGACCCCCCTTCAGAAGGGACGTTATGGGAGCTGCCACCTGTCCAAAACCCCGGATAAACCTCCGGTAGTAATTCGCAAAGCCCAAGAACTGCTGCACCTCTTTCACTGTGGTTGGGGTTTGCCAATTACGCACGGCTGACACACGGTCAACCTCCATCTTCACCCCTGACGCGGACAACTGATAACCCAAAAAGGAGACAGACTCCTGGAAGAACAGACATTTCTCTGCCTTGACATACAGGTCATGCTCCAACAGCCTCCTCAACACTCGGCGCACCAGGGCTACATGCTCGGCTCGGGTAGAACTGTACACTAGAATATCGTCTATGTACACGACCACTCCCTGCCCCTGCATGTCCCGGAAGATCTCATCCACAAAGGATTGGAAGACTGATGGAGCATTCATTAACCCGTATGGCATGACGAGATACTCATAATGACCCGAGGTAGTACTAAATGCTGTCTTCCATTCATCGCCCTCTCTAATGCGCACCAAGTTGTATGCGCTCCTGAGGTCCAATTTTGTGAAGAACCGTGCCCCGTTTAATGACTACGTCATAGTCGCAATCAGAGGGAGTGGATAACTATATTTCACAGTAATCTGATTGAGACCGCGGTAATCGATACACGGGCGCAAACCTCCATCTTTTTTCTTCACAAAAAAGAAGCTTGAGGACGCAGGGGAAGTGGAGGGCCGTATGTATCCCTGTCTCAGAGACTCTGCAATGTATGTCTCCATTGCCCTCTTCTCCTCTTGTGACAAAGGATACACATGGCTCCGTGGGAGCGCAGCTCCTGCCTGGAGGTCTATCGCACAATCCCCCCGTCTATGAGGTGGCAATCGTGCCGCCCTCCCCTTGCTAAACACGAGTGCTAAATCCTCATACTCGGGGGGAACATGCATTGCGGGCATTTGGTTTGGACTCTCCACCGAGGTCGCCCCTACGGAAACACCCAGACATAGCCCCACACACTGGGCAGCCTACCCCTTAAGAGCCTTCTCTCGCCACGAAATGGTAGGATCGTGAGTAATCAACCAGGGAAGGCCCAGCACCACCGGATACGCAGGAGAGTCAATCAGGTATAGCTGAATCGTCTCCTCAGGTGGATGGTCGAACACTGCCCGGAAACGGCGGGAGAACTCTGCATAGGTGATCGTTGCGGCGTCTATCCTCCTCCATTCGGCGTTGGCCCACTCCAACGCCTTGCCGGTGAGACAGGAGATGAGGGCGGAAACGCTCTCGTGTCCCGAGGGCACCGGGTGTACGGTGGCGAGGTAGAGTTCGATTTGCAACAGGAAACCCTGACACCCGGCCGCGGTGCCGTCGTACGCCCTCGGGAGCGAGAGCCGAATCCCACTGGGTTCCAGAAGTTGGACAGGTGGACTGACCGATGGTGATGGTGTGGTAGGTGGGGGCGTGGGTACCCCGCTGGCCTCCCATCGATGGAGGGTGTTCATCACCCTATCCAGAGCGTGCCCGATCTGGTTGATCCTGTCCTCCTGTCCACGAAGGCGCTCCTCAATAATCTCGGTAGGTGCGGCTGCTCCTGCTGATTCCATAGTAATGGTGTGTAATTCTGTCACAGTTGGGTGTAGAAGTGGTGTGGAATCAAGCGCAGGACACACAGAGGCTTAGTACTGACGTCTTTAGTGAAGACAAAAAGAACAAGCCTAACACGGCTACATACAACCTGGCAGGCAAGCGAACTTTACGCACACCGGTAAAGTACATACAAAAGCACAAAAGTGCGGTGCTCTCTACTACACCGAACAGAGAGACAAAAACAAACTAGCATCCCACAGTGACAACGAACAATTACACACAACACATAACAAAACTCAAGAGAACTTATAGGACGCATAAATAACACTAACAAGGAACAGGTGTAACAAAACAGACAAAACCAATCAAACATCGAAAACATAGAACGGTGGCAGCTAGTACTCTGGAGACGACGACCGCCGAAGCCTGCCCGAACAAGGAGAAGGAGCAGCCTCGGCCGAAACCGTGACAGATTGGAGTCACCCTGTGGTAAATTATATTGAATGAACATGATTTGGAAAGGTACACACCTGTCTATATAAGGTCCCACAGTTGACAGTGCATGTCAGAACAAAAACCAAGCCATGAGGTCGAAGGAATTGTCCATAGAGCTCCGAGACAGGATTGTGTCTTGGCACAGATCTGGGGAAGGATACCAAAAAATGTCTGCAGCATTGAAGGTCCCCAAGAATACAGCTGCCTCCATCATTCTTAAATGGAAGAGGTTTGGAACCACCAAACTGAACCCGTTGGTCACTTTGACAGAGTTCCAGAGTTCCTCTGTGAAGATGGGAGAACCTTCCAGAAGGACAACCATCTCCGCAGCACTCCACCAATCAGGCCTTTGTTGTAGAATGGCCAGACGGAAGCCACTGCTCAGTGAAAGGCACATGACAGCCCACTTGGAGATTGCCAAAAGGCACCTAAAGGACTCTCAGACCATGAGAAACAAGATTATCTGGTCTGTTGAAACCAAGATTTAACTATTTTGCCTGAATGCCAAGAGTCATATCTGGAGGAAACCTGACACCATCCCTACGGTGAAGCATGGTGGTGGAAGCATCATGCTGTGAGGATGTTTTTCAGCAGCAGGGACTGGGAGCCTAGTCAGGATTGAGGGAAAGATGAACGGAGCAAAGTACAGAGAGATCCTTGATGAAAACCTGCTCCAGAGCGCTCAGGACCTCAGACTGGGGCGAAGGTTCACATTCAAAAAGGACAACAACCCTAAGCTTCTGGACAAGTCTCTGAATGTCCATGAATGGCCTTGAACCCGATCGAACATCTCTGGAGAGACCTGAAAATAGCTGTGCAGAGACGCCCCCCATCTAACCTGACAGAGCTTGAGAGTATCTGCAGAGAAGAATGGGAGAAACTCCCCAAATACAGGTGTGCCAAGCTTGTAGTGTCATACCCAAGAAGACTCGAGGCTGTCATCGCTGCCCAAGGTGCTTCAACAACGTTCTGAGTAAAGGGTCTGAATACTTATTATGTACTCAGAAACATCAAAATGGTATCCACAGGTACATCTGACTCTGGGGAAGTAGATAAAGGGCCTCATTGCCAAAGTATCAATTTAAAGATGCACTATGCAAAAAGCGCTCTGCCATTTTGTGGTTGCTAAAATGTGAATAGTTTGCCTAATTTCAGTTCATGTGATAAAACAAGCAAGTATAGTGTAGATCAGGGGTACTCAACTCTTACCCTATGAGGCTCAGAGCCTGCTGGTTTTCTGTTCTACATGATAATTAATTGCACACACCTCGTGTCCCAGGTCTAAATCAGTCCCTGATTAGAGGGGAACAATTTGTATTGTATTTTTAGCTGTTTGAAGCTGGTGTACAAAACCAAAAGTAAAAGATGCAAAAACGATACTTAAGAATGGGAAGCAGAGAAGTAATGCACATAGAACAAATCTACCACTTATTATACTTGTGGTCAATGCGAATGACAGATCTATGACACACATTTCTATGTGATTTTGGTCCGGTTGCCCAAAAAGTTACATATTGCAGCTTTACAGTGCCTTGCAAAAGTATTCATCCCCCTTGGCGTTTTTCCTATTTTGTTGCATTACATCCTGTAATTTAAATTGATTTTTATTTTTATTTCATGTAATGGACATACACAAAATAGTCCAAATTGGTGAAGTGAATTGAAAAAATATATAATAATAATAATAAAATAATAAAAGTGGTGCGTGCACATCTATTCACCCCCTTTGCTATGAAGCCCCTAAACAAGATCTGGTGCAACCACTTACCTTCAGAAGTCACATAATTAGTTAAATAAAGTCCACCTGTGTGCAATCTAAGTGTCACATGATCTCAGTATATATACACCTGTTCTGAAAGGCCCCAGAGTCTGCAACACCACTAAGCAAGGGGCACCACCAAGCAAGTGGCACCATGAAGACAAAGGAGCTCATCAAACAGGTCAGGGACAAAGTTGTGGAGAAGTACAGATCAGGGTTGGGTTATAAAGAAATATCAGAAACTTTGAACATCCCACGGAGCACCATTAAATCCATTATAAAAAAATGGAAAGAATATGGCACCACAACAAACCTGCCAAGAGAGGGCCGCCCACCAAAACTCACGGACCAGGCAAGGAGGGCATTAATCAGAGAGGCAACAAAGAGACCAAAGATAACCCTGAAGGAGCTGCAAAGCTCCACAGCGGAGACTGGAGTATCTGTCCATAGGACCACTTTAAGCCGTACACTCCACAGAGCTGGGCCTTACGGAAGAGTGGCCAGAAAAAAGCAATTGCTTAACGAAAAAAATAAGCAAACACGTTTGGTGTTCGCCAAAAGGCATGTGGGAGACTCCCCAAACATATGGAAGAAAGTACTCTGGTCAGATGAGACTAAAATTGAGCTTTTTAGCCATCAAGGAAAACGCTATGTCAGGCGCAAACCCAACACCTCTCATCACTCCGAGAACACCATCCCCACAGTGAAGCATGGTGGTGGCAGCATCATGCTTTGGGGATGTTTTTCATCGGCAGGGACTGGGAAACTGGTCAGAAATTAAGGAATGATGGATGGCGCTAAATACAGGAAAATTCTTGAGGGAAACCTGTTTCAGTCATCCAGAGATTTGAGACCGGGACGGAGGTTCACCTTCCAGTAGGACAATGACCCTAAGCATACTGCTAAAGCAACACTCAAGTGGTTTAAGGGGAAACATTTAAATGTCTTGGAATGGCCTCGTCAAAGCCCAGACCTCAATCCAATTGAGAATCTGTGGTATGACTTAAAGATTGCTGTACACCAGCGGAACCCATCCAACTTGAAGGAGCTGGAGCAGTTTTGCCTTGAAGAATGGGCAAGAATCCCAGTGACTAGATGTGCCAAGCTTATAGAGACATACCCAAAGATACTTGCAGCTCTAATTGTTGCAAAAGGTGGCTCTACAAAGTATTGACTGTGGGAGGTGAATAGTTATGCACGCTCAAGTTGTCTTGTTCTTTTTTTGTCTTATTTCTTGTTTGTTTAACCCCCCAAAAAATATTTTGCAAATTCAAAATGGTTGGCATGTTGTGTAAATCAAAATATACAAACCCCCCAAAAATCCATTTTTAATTCCAGGTTGTAAGGCAACAAAATAGGAAAAATGCCAAGGGGGGTGAATATTTTCGCATGCCACTGTAATTGCCTAAAGCTCAAGAGCAAATCAACAGATGTTTTACCTTGTCGGCTTGAACCAATGACGTTACAGTTATTGGCCTAACACTCTAACCACTAGGCTTTCTGCCACCATATTACAACAAAAAAAAGGAAAGGGTTTAAGTTGATAAAATGTAGATGTGTCATATTTTATAGTTGTTCATCACTGCTGATTGGTGTATCTGTCTCTCAGTTGTGTCTTCTGTTTACCATGTCCCCTCTCCACTTCTCCTCATTCAGGTATTCGAAACAGCATCCTTTCGGTTACTGGCCCAACGCTCTAACCACTAGGCTACCTGCAACCCTATCACAACATGAAAAGGAATGGGTTGAAGTAAATAAAATGCAGCTCTGTCATATTTTACAGTTGTTCATCACTGCTGATTGGTGTATCTGTCTCTCTTCTTCTCTCTGCCTCTCTCTCTCTCTCTCTCTCTCTCTCTCTCTCTCTCTCTCTCTCTCTCTCTCTCTCTCTCTCTCTCTCTCTCTCTTCCCTTACAGAAAAACTGCATGAACTCACGTGTGGGAAATCACGATGTCACCTGAAATTTCACTTGTGAAATCATGTGCAAACACAAGTGTAGTTTCATGTTTTCACGTTGCTTTACTGTAAGGGTTGGTGTGAGGTGTGACCCAGGTGCGGTGCAGGATATACAGTAGGCAGTAGGCAGAGATGGTGAAACAAGGATCTTTACTGGTGGTCCAGAAGTCAGAATAGAAAATAACGGACTTATCACGATAAAAGAAAGGGGAGCAAATAAGTCTCCAAAAACCGTCTGACAGCCAAAATACAAAATACTACCTAAGACTGAAACAAATAACGAAACAGGGAGAACACTTCTCAATTAGTACTGCTGGACATAGAGAAACTAGCAGAGAAAACTGAAATTCATGTGTTTTTTCTGTAAGGGTTGTATCTTCTATTTACCCACTACCCTCTTCATCTTCACCCATTTTCCTTCTCTTCCCTTTTTTTGTTTCGTCGTGTCTCTATAACTCTCCATCTCTCTCGACCATGGACTGTCCAGCTAAATGGGTTTTCCACTTTCCCACCCTCTGCCTTTTCCTTTTTCTGATCTCTCCCTCTCCCTCTCTGTCATCCCTCTCTCTCCATACTGTGAAAAGATAATGATGGCCCCCCTGCCGTGGCAAAGTGGATGTGGTCGTTCTACCGTCCCACTAACAGAGATCTGTGCCAATGACTCGCCCTACTACTTGGTAAACGAATGGATACACTCTCCTTCTTTCTCGATCCCTCTCTTCCTTTCTCTTTCTAATGACACACCATACCTGAGAGGAAGGAGGAAGGAGATGGAGAGAATGAGTGAGAAGGAGCCAGAAAATGATAAATCCAGGGCTGAGTATTTTAGAATGTTCTAAAATCCCCCTTCTAGTCGTTGAGCCAACCTCTCCAAGGATCGCAGAAGGAATTTAACAATTTACTGGCCTCTCACCTCCCAACCTGGAGAGGGTAAAGCTCTGAAATAGACTGATGGTGAAATATGCCTCTCAGTTTGGTAATCTAACAGGAGCGATATGTAACCTGTCCATCTGGCTTCGATTTATGTGCAAAATAAGGGCTTTGGGGGTATTTTCACTGGTATAATTTATGATGCTGAAAAACAAGGTCTTACTGTATTGATTTTTGCCTTGCTCAACGTCATGTCAACTTTGTAAGAGAAAAAAAAACTTTGACTAAGTGATGGGTATAGGTCCTTCAGTGCACCTTAGAGTTTTGTTAGTCTTATTAGAATACTATAGCATTGGTTGGATACCCTGCCAGTGGCGATTTTAGCATGTAAATCTTGGGGCAAACTCAACCAATTTTCTTATATGCATGCCAGCATAGCCACTACACAACACAACACAACACAACACTAAACAATACATTAATTGCACTATAACGGTGACAAACGGTGGCCACAAACTGTTAGGGCCTACATAAAGCTGTACCGACAGTAGAGCTTTCCTTCCAGCACCATGGAGTGAATGAATGCTTACCAACGCTACACCTGGCTATCAGCGGAGCCTTATCTGGCAGCGAAACAGTTCATTCAGCCTCGTTTACTTCCTTTTCAAAAACCATAGCTGATATGGCTGACTTGCTTAAATAAATATATTTTTTTACTGACTCCTTGTGGATTTGTGTAACTCGATAAGAACTGCGTTCTCCTTCAATAATAACGAATGCAAACATGAGTTTTGACTTTTGAACCATACACAAACATCATTGCATTTATGTTCAGTAAATTCATAATGTTTGTTCTTATATCATTAACACTTGGCGATAAGTATAAGCAAGTGCAAACAAATGAGCTGCGACGGGTAGGCCTATTCGTTCAGCACTTTCAAAATGGACACCGACAGAAATTCAGATAGCTATTAGTTCAGATAAATTCAGCAAGATGTTGAGGCCTTAACTTTACTCTTCTTTAAGTCACCACACAGAGAGATCAAACCCATATTTATGTTTATTTATTTTCCCTTTTGTACTTTAACTATTTCCACATCGTTACAACACTGTACATAGCCATAATATGACATTTGAAATGTCTCTATTCCTTTGAAACTTTTGTATGTGTAATGTTTACATTTTTGATTGTTTAGTTCACTTTTGTTTATTATCTATTTCACTTGCTTTGGCAATGTAAACATATGTTTCCCATGCCAATAAAGCCCTTTGAATGTAATTTAATTGAGAGAGAGAAAGACATGGTTAGCCTACCATTTGAAGTATTTTATTAGGCCTATGTGGTCTAAAAAGGAAAAAAAAATACAATCACCAGGATCCACTTTTATAGACAATATACTGACGCACAGACAGTGCATTGCGCAAACAAAACAACTCTCGCAATATCAACTGGAATTACATAGGTTTATTAGCCTACTGTAGTTTATGTTGAAAAAAATGTATTTGAATGGGAAGAGACTGTCACTGGCAAACATGGTTACAGACCCAACAACATTATGTAGTATCCCCTCCTCGTGAAGAAAAGCACATTAGCTAATTATAATACACAAAGTAAGCAAAACAATTAAATGCATTATTCCAACATTGCCTAAAATGATGAATAAGATACTAATGAGATAGACCTATATAAGCAATATAACAATTGAGATGTACAAACTATGGCATAAAGGAACGATGAGCGGATCATTTTGATTAAGACATTGAGCGAGCTAAGACGGACATAGTCGATACAGTATTCTCCCTGTACACCAAGTCAAAACTGTAGGGGGCATATAAGGAGACAATTAAAGCTCTTACAATATTCGATGATGTCATTTCTCTAAAACAGGCTACATGTGCACCACCAAGTCAGAACAGGCAAACAGGGGAAGCAAAATAGGGATTGCTTTGCGTCGCTCGCAGTTAGCCAGCCACCTTCCAAACCATTCATTGTTGAATTTGCAATTTCCGACTGTGTAATGTTTGTCAAAATGGCCAATGATCACCGATACGTTTGAACTATAATTTATCTTCATTTAACAAGGATTGAAATGGATTTGCCAGTAGATTGTTGATGTGATTCATGAGGATGACTGCTTGTCTAGCTAGCTAGCTTGCTAGCTAAGATTTTGAAAGTATGATGTTGACATGATCAGTCCAATCAAAGCTATGGTAGATATAACGTGATTTGAAGTAATTTTATCTGTAGTCAATGATCTTGAGCCTTCTTGGACGATCACTTCTACTGTAAATTTATGGCAGCACCCAAGGGGGCTTGAACTGCCTAGCTTTCTCTGTAGATTCTATGTTGACGTAGTGTCCCCATGAGTGACAGAATACGGACAGATTACCAACGCCTACGCTCTGTGCTTTTGCTGACTGCCCATCCAACACAGAAAGCACTGAGCTAGGCTGAAACACCTGCATTTTGGAGCTGCTTTACTCAAGAAAGAGACCATATTTGTATGCGGCTATATTAACTCATGGATTTTTTAGTTTTTACATTATTTGCAAACTGATATGTGACACAAATTAATGCCAGAATAACATGCAAAAAAGTATATATACTGTATATTTATACATATTTTATGTATTTATTTTTTAGCTAAACAGGTGTGGCTCAAAACTGCCCGGAATGATGGGTCACCACTGTACCCTGCAGACTAAACTGAACTGCTATTCTGAACTGCATTTGTCAATGTTTTGATTCCTGAAAATACCTTTTCTTTTTATTTGGTGAATCATTCTGATTCATGAAATGAGTCACAAGGACCCTGTGCAACCTCTAAAAAGTTCAGTGCTCTAAGCACTGAAACTGTTCTGATTTGGCACCCCAGTAAACAGAGTAGGGAATCATTGACTTAGAAGAGTAGTCCCACTTAATGATGCTCTGCCTTTCCATTGCAATTGTAGAGAACGGCTGTTGTGAAAGGACACTATACACGGTAATTGTATTCTTTAATACATTCGGACTGATACTTCATTATATTAATGACAAGTATTCCACATGGCATTGTGTCGAAACCACTTTAATGGCTTGAAGGTACAATATGCTTTAAAAATAATTAATAAAGCCTTTTGTGTGTTTCTCAAGTGTTGAATAGATGTCCATATGGTTTGACTCACCAATCTGCATATTTCCTTAGCTTCAGTCTAGAACTAATTCCCTTGCAATTCCTCTCTACACACATGCAATATGAAAGGCATCCTTCAAGGTACTGATAATATAAATATTATATGTCAAATTGGAACTGGATGTTGGAATGTCAAGAGTCTGAATCAAGTCTTCAAAACAGTGAAAAAGTTCAATCTTTTCGAATGCTTTTCTTTATCAGAAAAAACATGTTATTCAAGCATTGTCCCCTGACCTCTTCCTTATACATTATAGAGATGAGTGATGAATGGAAGCTGTCCTGATCAATGGCAGACCTGGTGCTGTAAATTTTTTTTATTACTGTTAAATTAATTTGGATTTTAAGAATAATGACTAAAGGATTTCACCCCAAATACAGTATAAATGTTAGAATTATCATGTAGTGTCAACCCACTAACAGAGGGGGCGGTACTAAACATTCAAGGGTGAAGGGGAAGGCGGAAACTGTTTAGAAAAGCCACCTAAAGGTGGGAGGAGTCAAGTTCAGGAGGTATAAAACCGTATGTATGTGTTTTTGGCGTGAGAGCTCCCCATGAATAAAGATACAGATAATACTTGTGGGTTGTGGACCTTGAATCATTGATGATTAAAACCAGAGCCTTACAACCTCTGGTAATGATTCAAGCTTAGGTTGAATTAGAGATAGAAATTCACATGACAGTGTGGTCCTTTCGAGCGGAGCTTAAACACGTCTTTGTCGTTCTAAGGACACCGAAACCCATGCACGGGCGGGTGATTGCATCAGTGAAATAGTCCTGGCCTTCGACGTTAAGGTTAGAAACAGGCCGGTGTTGACTCTGATGAACGATAAAGACGTTAACGAGTTTGAAAAAGCATTTAAATCCAAACTACAAGGAATAGGTCAGTAATTTTTATTCATGGATTTTGGTGAAATGATTTGAACTTCTATAAGAATAGTGATTATTGTGGAGGGCAGAGAATAGTTACCAAAATCGCGAAGGAGAATAATTCTGGGAATTATTACTAAACGGGGAGGGTCCGAAATTGACCCTTTTTAAATAGCTATTACCAAAATAATCTAGTCCGAAATGACAAGGGGTGAAAGGCCATCACCAATGTAAACTAGTTTTTATTGAGACTGTACTGGGTACAGTGCTACGATAAACAGGGAAAGGGATGATTTTTGTCGTGTGCTATGGATACATAAAACAGGTCAAAAGTCGCGTAAACGACTGGGGATTTGCTAGAACACTGTCTGTTTCTCTAGGTTACAAATAGGTTTGGCAAATGATTGTATAATGTTGTGTACGTGTGAGACTTGAGAATCCATCAGTATACGTGATATTTGTTTCAAGGAAGGAGCAAAAAATAAGTTGCGTGAGAAAAAATGGTTGACTGACTCTTTTCATGAAACCGGAGTTTTAAATAAAAAACTCTGGGTTAGGGGTTAAATAATTTTAAATGGTTAATTACAAAAGCAGATCATACATTGGCTCAAGAGACGCACTAAAATAATAGCTCCTAGAAGAATAATTCTGGGAATTATTACTAAAGGGGGGGATTTCTTATTTTTCCACCATGGGAAATCTTCTAAAGAGGTCCGAGAATTAACGGGGGATGAAAGATATATGTTAGGAAGAGATCGAAGAAATATGTTTTATTAATCCATTTGGGAGAAGAGGTATGAATTTATTGGGCATCTCGAAGTAAAAAAGTTAGAAGTTATATGATTAGGCAGATGCATGTAAAACGGATTTGAAAAACAGCGAAAGGAGGGGCTAGAGACAGCGAGTGTTTTTTTAAGCGCGAAAGTGCTTTAACAGTAACAAAGGAATATTTAACCATCGTGACTGCAGGGGTAAAGAAAAGGAATAGGACAGTGAATTTTTTGGTTCAACGGGTAAAATGTTTGAAAAAATGATTCGTGTCAATTAAGAATAGGCTAAAAACACCACGAAGCGATTATTTGAGAGGTACCTATAAAATTCCAACGATGCATATGTATGAACTTTCTCACTCAAACGTAGACGTACGTCATGAGTGAGAAAGTAGAGAATATTTACATTTGCATTTTTGGTCATTTGGCAGACGCTCTGGTCCGGAGTGACTTGCAGAACCAATAGAGTGTTGCATTGAACTATTATGTTGTGTTGGGCATTTGAATGGCATAAGGTGAAATATGTGTGTATGAGGGAATTAAACGGCGGGTATGAATGATAACCGGATACTACTTAGTATTTGGTTGGTTAAATGCTGAATAAGAGATTTGAGGCGTGGTTATGGGGTAACTAGGAAGATGCACTTATTCAATGGGGAATGGGTGTAGGGAGAGAGAGTTTTTACGTGTATTAAAATTTGCATTAGATAGCTTTAGTAATATTCTAGATAGGTCTATGAAAATATGTTACAAGTACGAATGACATTATTTCCTAAGAAGGAAGATTGTAGGGAAGTTTCCCGCGCCTCCCCCATAATGTAGGAAGGAGCAGGAGAGGGGGGGGGGAGAGGTGAGAGACAGTACATAGTTCAGATGGTAGGAATGTCATTAAGTGTATGCTGATCAACGATATCAAGCATTTGTTTTATTGATTGGGGCCGAATCAGAGAGAACGGTTAAAGAGATTGAATAGCGAACTGAAATGGGTTAGCGGGAAAATACAAATAGTTGGAAAATTTTAAAACGATAATTTATTTTCGTTACAGGGAAGCAAGTGGCATTGGCTGTTGTGCTGGGGGAATAGCGCCAGCCTGTGGTGGGTTCTGGATTTGTTATAAATAAATTTATATTTTAAACTAAAGTGATGGAATAGACTACAATTATAACATCAGAAAAAGGACACAATATAATTCGTAATAGTTATTATAATTATTATTGATAGTTATTGCAGTTATTATCATTGATTCAGTAATGATAGAAGGGTAGAGAGGAAATAGGCAGGTTAAGGGTAGAGTTAGATAGAGAGAAAGAGGCAGGAAGAGCTAGAGAAAGTAAACACAGAGAGTTTAAACACAGGGAGTTGAGGAGATGTAGTAAGAGCTATAGAGGGTGTAGTGCACCCTAAGACAGGAATAGAGGGGTTCAGGAGGGATTTGGAGAGTCTAGCAGCAAGCTTTAAGCTAAACACAGGGGAAATTGAGAGGGCAGTCAGAACCCTAGTTGGGAAAGATTGGGCAGCTGTTCGGGGGCAGTGGGTTTCAGGGGATGCCAATGGAGCAGTCCTACCATGGGCAAATGATGGGCAATATGTTGGGAAAATAACTGAGCTGTGTAATAATTTAAGGGAACATTACCATCGACATGCTGACTTCTCCAAAGTACATGAATGTAAACAGGAAGACAGTGAGACCATCAGCCAAGTGGCATACCTGAGCCTCCCCAGGGACAGGGAAATGATACTCCGTACCATCAGCAGCTAGAAAATAGCATTCCTTAGTGGAATGAGACCAGAAATAAGCAGGAATATTAAGAGGACTTTAGTGGGATGGGGAACTACTTCGTTAGCCGAGGTCAAGAGATATGCAATCCATCATGAGCGGAATAGTAGACAGGATAGAGTAAGAAAAAGAACATACGGGAGCTGAGTATTTAATGGCCACTAGGGGAATTAGCTGGTAGAGGTAGAACTCCAGAATAGAAGGGGAGAGAGATTTTCTTAGGGGGTGGATCAAATAATTGATAATGGATCATTTGAAATGAGATCACATGTAGCAGATTTAGAGTAATCAATTAAATAATCATTGTATACTCGAGGAATTTTGAGTGATTTTATGGATTAGTTATAAGGAATTAGATTGATACAAACATTATTGATGGGTTAGGACTGGGGATATCTGTATCATGTTTTGTGTGTACTACCATCTTTAGATTACTGATGGTAATTGAAGGTTAACAAAATGTATAACCAGGAGAAAGAGATTAGCTTATCTCATTGGAATGTTGCTAAGGGGAAGCAGTAGTAAAGTTAGGTCATAAAAGGGAGCTACCAAATTAAGTTGAGCCTGGCTATCTTTGATTGTTGTTTTTCAATTGGGTTTTTCAAATAAATAAAAAACACACCCAGCATGATGTTTATAAAGGGTCGTTATGTTGAATTTAGGGGATTTTCAGCAGTTCATGGGTGGTGTTTACTATGCTGTAGGATGGATCGGTTTGTTGGGGGATATTTGAACCTAAATTAATGGAATAAGCTGCAGTAATCAGAGGAATGTACAATCTAAGGCGAGACAACTATTGCCTAGATCATTGATTTAGCAATAGGATCAGGTAGATAGGGACTAGAGAAAAAAAAAATTAGATGAAGAATGATGAGCTTTTTGGTAAGGATAGACTGCTGTAAAGCTTGGGTACTCCATTATGTACTGCATACGGGTAAATTAAGTGATCTTATCTATGGGAAGGCAATGGCGGCCCATGGTAAAATAATTTGGAACTCTAGGGAGGCATACATATATCAGGGATGTTACCCAAATGGTAGAGAGTAAAGAGGGATATGACATTGGTCGTGATTTAAAGATGATGTTTTTTTTTTTGGTGGGCTATTAGAGATAACTGGGTTAATCATGAACATATAGGTTTTTATTCTTTGTTACTAGGCAGAAGACTTAGGTGACCTAAATATGGACTTGTCATGTCCAACAATCAGTCTTCAGGTCAAGCCCGGGAGAGCCGGGGTAGAACAGAGGTTGAACTAAACATAAGTGTTTTTACAAGATAAGAGATTGATTGATTGGATTACTAATTGATTCTGAACTGAATGAAAGTCGAATTTAGCCGCCATAAAGACAAAGGAAGTGGGAGGAGCAATAAAGAAGCAAAAGACAATCTCAAAAATGAAAGACATGGCAATTAGTTGATAAATTACCTAAGGGAATGTTTAGATAGGTGGTAATATTGACACATGAGCAGAGCTATGTGTCAAGAGGGGGGAAGAGGCTAATTGTAGGATTAAATAATATACGAAGGAGAGGACAAAATACTTTTAAAAAAAACATTTTTTTAGATACAGTCTAAAAAGAGAATGCAGTCAGAAATTGTTAGATTAATCTGAACATGTGTGAAGATAGTTTATTAACCACACCCGTATGTCAGAGGTTTTGTGCCCCACAGGTGAACTAAAGGAGAAGGTGACCCACTATCTAACCAGGTGACTGGTGAGCATCCAGTCACTAGAAGGAAAACTGGAAGCAGGCCTGTTGGGAAGGGCCCTATCAGGTTATGTTGGTCACCGCCTTGGCCATTAGAATAGCAGAGAGAGGAACCTGGGTCCATGTTACCCACTGCAAGAAGGTAAGACCACATACAAGCACCACTTAGCACACGCAGAGTTGAAGAGAAGAACTAGACCGAATAGGGTCCGGGGATCACCTCTGTCAGCGAAGATCTCCTACCCCGACCTATAATCACTGTAGTGTGTTCTTAGGGTGTGAGTATGGGGTGGTACCAGGCAGAAGGACTAAAGGCAGGAGAGGGTTGGCGGTTTTTGGGAATATGGGTGACCCTGAGCTGCATCATAGTCTCGGCAATAGTTGTGGTATGTCAAGATCCACCACCACCTCGCACGAATTACGCTATGGCCTTACCATTATTAAGAAATAAAAGGGAAGCGACCCGACGTACTGACCGTCAAGGGCGAGTGATCTACAAAATAGGAGTCAGAGAAGGGTGGGGAGTAAGATTCAAAATTAGGATTAGGGATCTTATCAGAGCGGATAAGCAAGCAACATGGGATTATAATATCCCGTTGTATTTATGTTCAGCTCCCTCGGCGGATTGTTCCTGGGCTCAGGTATTTAGACATACTGGGGGACGGAGATATGAGACGGGGGGGGGGGGGGGGGCTGGACGTCCAGATGGAGGAAAAGAAGGTATAACGACATCCCCACGGAGATGGTAGTAACGATAGTAAAAGTCACTAAAGAGGACATGAAAAGAACTTACTGGGCTTGCGCGGACGAATACGGACGGGATACTTGTCTAAGATTACATTTGATGGAGTCAAAAAAAAGAAATATAGGTCAGGAAGGAAATATCCCAATTTGGATAGATGGTATCGGCATCCCCAGGGGTGTTCCAGACGAATACAAAGCTATGAATCAAATATGGGAGGGTTTTACCACAACATTTTGCTGGTGGGTGACAATAAACAAAAATGTGGATTGGATTAATTATATCTATTACAACCAACAACGATTTATTAACCAGACTAGAGATGCAGTAAAGGGGATCTCCGAACAATTATCCGCCACCTCACTCATGACTTGGGAAAATCGGTTGGCTCTGGATATGTTGCTGGCAGAAAGGGGTGGAGTCTGTAAAATGGTGGGGGGCCATTGTTGCACATTTATCCCTAACAACACCGCACCGGAGGGGACGGTCACCAGAGCTCTTGCAGGATTAACTGCGCTAAGTGAAGAATGGGCTGAAAACTCAGGAGTTAGTACATCCTGGACAGAATGGTTTGATACCATGTTTGGTAAATGGAAAACCATAGCAGTAACCATCTTAGGAGCGGTCAGTGTTTGTATGGGTATTCTTGTATTATGTGGTTGTTGTCTTGTTCCCTGTGTCCGAGGATTGGTGAGTCAGGCGTTAGTGAAATGCAGTATCTAAACAATGATGAGAGATGGACTGACTCCGGACTCTGACCAGGGGAATGTGAAAAGCGATCCTCCAGTATTGGTGGATGACGAGGATTTGGACCCTGAAAGACCGCAATTGGATGAAATGTTTATTAGTTCTGATGTGATCTCTGAGATTAATCATGCTTGTAAAATACATTTAACCTGAATGTGGGAATATTTAGTCAAAGGGGTGGATTGTTAGATTAATTTGGATTTTAAGAATAACGACTAAAGGATTTCACCCCAAATACAGTATAAATGTTAGAATTATCATTTAGTGTCAACCCACTAACAGAGGGGGCGGTACTAAACATTCAAGGGTGAAGGGGAAGGCGGAAACTGTTTAGAAAAGCCACCTAAAGGTGGGAGGAGTCAAGTTCAGGAGGTATAAAACCGTATGTATGTGTTTTTGGCGTGAGAGCTCCCCATGAATAAAGATACAGATAATACTTGTGGGTTGTGGACCTTGAATCATTGATGATTAAAACCAGAGCCTTACAACCTCTGGTAATGATTCAAGCTTAGGTTGAATTAGAGATAGAAATTCACATGACAATTACTATCGAAGCTTTGGGCAGTGTTTTTGCGTGTTTGTGTCCATGAGTCTGTGTATGTGTGTGTACAGTGCCTTGCAAAAGTATTCATCCCCCTTGGCTTTTTTCCTGTTTTGTTGCATTACAACCTGTAATTTAAATCAATTTTTATTTGGATTTCATTTCATGGACATACACAAAATAGTCCAAATTGGTGAAGTGAATTGAAAAAAAGAACTTGTTTCAAAAAATTCAAAACAAATAATAAATTATGGAAAAGTGGTGCATGCACATGTATTCATCCCCTTTGCTATGAAGCCCCTAAATAAGATCTGGTGCAACCAATTACCTTCAGAAGTCACATAATTAGTTAAATAAAGTCAGACTGTGTGCAATCTAAATGTCACATGATCTGTCACATGATCTCAGTATATATACACCTGTTCTGAAAGGCCCCAGAGTCTGCAACACCACTAAGCAAGGGGCACCACCAAGCAAGCGGCACCATGAAGACCAAGGAGCTCTCCAAGCAGGTCAGGGACAAAGTTGTGGAGAAGTACAGATCAGGTTTGGGTTATAAATTAATATCAGAAACTTTGAACATCCCACGGAGCACCATTAAGTCCATTATTAAAAAATGGAAAGAATATGGCACCTCAACAAACCTGCCAAGAGAGGGCCGCCCACCAAAACTCACGGACCAGGCAAGGAGGGCATTAATCAGAGAGGCAACAAAGAGACCAAATATAACCCTGAAGGAGCTGCAAAGCTCCACAGCGGAGAATGGAGTATCTGTCCATAGGACCACTTTAAGCCGTACACTTCACAGAGCTGGGCTTTTCGGAAGACCGGCCAGAAAAAAGCCATTGCTTTAAGAAGAAAATAAGCAAAGATGTTTGGTGTTCGCCAAAAGCCATGTGTGAGACTCCCCAAACATAAGGAAGAAGGTACTCTGGTCAGATGGACTAAAATTGAGCTTTTTGGCCATCAAGGAAAACGCTATGTCTGGCGCAAACCCAACACCTCTCATCATCCCGAGAACACCATCCCCAGAGTGAAGCATGGTGGTGGCAGCATCATGCTTTGGGGATGTTTTTCATTGGCAGGGACTAGGAAACTGGTCAGAATTGAAAGAATGATGGATGGCGCTAAATACAGGGACATTTTTGAGGGAAACCTGTTTCAGTCTTCCAGAGATTTGATACTGGGACGGAGGTTCACCTTCCAGCAGGACAATGACCCTAAGCATAAGTCTTCTGTTTTTTTGTCTTATTTCTTGTTTGTTTCCCAAGAAAAAAATATTTTGCGTCTTCAAAGTGGTAGGCGTGTTGTGTAAATCAAATGATACAAACCCCCCCAAAATCCATTTTAATTCCAGGTTGTAAGGCAACAAAATAGGAAAAATGCCAAGGGGGGTGAATACTTTCGCAAGCCACTGTATGAGTTTGTGCATAAGCATTTGCGCATCTGTGTTCTGAAGTTGTCTATTCAAATCAAATAATAATAATAAATAATATGCCATTTAGCAGACGCTTTTATCCAAAGCGACTTACAGTCATGCGTGCATACATTTTTTGTGTATGGGTGGTCCCGGGGATCGAACCCACTACCTTGGCGTTACAAGCGCTCTACCAGCTGAGCTACAGAGGACCACAATCAATTAGTCACATGCTTCGTAAACAACAGGTGTAGACTAACAATGAAATGCTTACTTGCAGGCCCTTCCCAACAATGCAGAGAGAAAATAGAGAAATAATAGAAAAGTAAAACACGTAACGATAACTTCGCTAACGAGTAGCGATATCTGGGAAGTATTCAGACCCCTTGACTTTTTCCACATTCTGTTACGTTACAGCCTTATTCTAAAATTTATTAAATTGTTTTTTTTCCTCATCAATCTACACACAATACCCCATAATGACAAAGCAAAAACAGGTTTTTGCAAATTGTTCCTAATTTATTATAAATTAAAATGTAAATATCACATTTACATAAGTATTCAGACCCTTTACTCAGAACTTTGTTGAAGCACCTTTGGCAGCAATTACATAATTGAGTCTTCTTGGGAATGACGCTACAAGCTTGGCATTCCTGTATTTGGGGAGTTTCTCCCATTCTTCTCTGCAGATCCTCTCAAGCTCTGTCAGGTTGGATGGGGAGCGTTGCTGCACAGCTATTTCCAGGTCTCTCCAGAGATGTTCGATCGGGTTCAAGACCGGGCTCTGGCTGGGCCACTCAAGGACATTCAGAGACTTGTCCCGAAGCCACTCCTGCGTTGTTCTGTTGGAAGGTGAACCTTCGCCCCCAGTCTGAGGTCCTGAGCGCTCTGGAGCAGGTTTTCATCAAGGATCTCTCTATACTTTACTCCATTCATCTTTCCCTCGATCCTGACTAGTCTCCCAGTCCCTGCCGCTGAAAAACATCCCCACAGCATGATGCTGCCACCACCATGCTTCACCGTAGGAATTGTGCCAGGTTTCCTCCAGACGTGACACTTGGTATTCAGGCCAAAGAGTTCAATCTTGGTTTCATCAGACTAGAGAAGCTTGTTTCTCATTGTCTGAGAGTCTTTAGGTGCCTTGTGCCAAACTCCAAGCGGGCTGTCATGTGCCTTTTACTGAGGAGTGGCCTCCGTCTGGCCACTCTACCATAAAGGCCTGATAAGTGGAGTGCTGTAGAGATGGTTGTCCTTCTTGAAGGTTCTCCCATCTCCACAGAGAAACTCTAGAGCTCTGTCAGAGTGACCATGAGGTTCTTGGTCACCTCCCTGACCAAGGCCCTTCTCCCCCGATTGCTCAGTTTGGCCAGGTGGCCAGTGCTAGGAAGAGTCTTGGTGGTTCCAAACTTCTTCCATTTAAGAATGATGGAGGCCACTGTGTTCTTGGGGACCTTCAATGCTGCAGAAATGTTTTGGGAACCTTCCCCAGATCTGTGCCTGGACACAATCCTGTCTCGGAGATCTACAGACAATTCCTTCGACCTCACGGCTTGGTTTTTGCTCTACCGTGCACTGTCAACTGTAGGACCTTATATAGACAGCTATGTGCCTTTCCAAATCATGTCCAATAAATTGAATTTACCACAGGTGGATTCCAATCAAGTTGTAGAAACATCTCAAGGATGATCAATGGAAACAGGACGTACCCGAGCTCAATTTCGAGTCTCACAGCCATTTGTCTGAATACTTCTGTAAATAAGGTATTTCTTGTTTTTATTTTTAATACATTTGCAAACATTTCTAAAAACCTATTTTCGCTTTGTCATTATGGGGTATTGTGTGGATAGCTGAGACAACAATAATATTTAATTCATTTTAAAATAAGGCTGTAACTTATCAAAATACGGAAACAGTCAAGAGGGTCTGAATACTTTCCGAAGGCACTGTACATAAACAACACTGAACAGCTCCAAGTGAGTGTCAGGGGTGTTGTGATTGGCTGCCGGTGTGGTGATACTGATGATTTGACTCCACAGAGTTTTTTTTTTACATAGCAGCTTAGTATAATTAAAGTGGCAGGTTAGGAGAACTAACGCAGCAGGTTAGGATAATTAACGTAGGAGGTTAAGAGTATGAGGTTAAGGTTAAGGTTAGGAAAAGGGTTAGGTTTAGGTTTAGGCTTAGCTACAATGCTACAGTTGTCAACAACTGTTGTCCCCGACGCAACCACTAGATCAAATCAAAATCAAATCAAATTTATTGGTCACATACACATGCTTAGCAGATGTTATTGCGAGTGTAGCGAAATGCTTGTGCTTCTAGTTCCGACAGTGCAGCAATATCTAGCAAGTAATATCTAACAGTTCCATAACAAAAACCTAATACACACAAATCTAAGTAAAGGAATTGAATAAGTATAAGAATATAGTCTCCCGAGTGGCGCAGTGGTCTAAGGCACTGCATCGCAGTGTTAGCTGTGCCACTGGTTTGAATCCAGGCTCTGTCGTAGCCGGCCGCGACCGGGTGACCCATGGGGCGGCGCATAATTGGCCCAGCGTCGTCCAGGGTAGGGGAGGGAATGGCCGGCAGGGATGTAGCTCAGTTGGTAGAACATGGCGTTTGCAATGCCAGGGTTGTGGGTTCGATTCCCACGGGGGGCCAGTATGATAAATATAAAATAATGTATGCACTAACTGTAAGTCGCTCTGGATAAGAGCGTCTGCTAAATGAGTAAAATAATAATAAAAATAAATAATACATAAATATATGGATGAGATAGAGCTGTTGTAGCCCTAGCTACTCCATCTTGCCACAATGGTAGAAATGTAAACAAACCACCTGTGGCAACAAATCATCAATGGTTTGTGTGGTAATAATTTCTGTATTTACACCTTCAAGTACTATCATGCATTCCGACTCTTGCGTTGATTGTAATGGACACAAATGATGTGTGTAAAATACTTTCGTGAAGGTTGTACTTAGGATGAGCTAAGGCGAAGCTATTTTCCGGCTATGTGTGGAGCCATGTTTGTTGACACCATTCAATGCATAGATGTTATAGCAAAAAGAGGTGAAGGGATGGTTCACTTTACTTTCCAGTAAACCTCCGGAAGTGAATGATGGCAGATTACACACCCATTTCGCCTTCAACATACATTCAACATGCTTCATTCTATAGCTAGAGGACTCCTGATATTGCCAGGAGTGATAAGTATAATCTTTTTTGTCTTTATCTGTTGTGGTCTAGTACGGTCTTTTTGCTAGCCAGGGCCATCTACTTTAAGTGCTGCCTGTTTTCCCAGTGGCCTACTTGGTGTGTGAACTACTGACTGCTCATAATTTGCAGATAGTTGTTGACACATCAACCAGGATCAAGGGGCAGGGCAATTTGTGACTTGTTTTGGTAATCAGTGGCTGTATTGGGGGGAGTGGTTTCACCTCTCCTAGGCAATCAGCAATTAGTAGAGGGAGGTGTGCTCTCCACCTCTGCTAGGCAATTAGCAATTATTGTTAGTTTATCAAATCTCCCCTGTTTCTCAGCGCAGCTGTAAGCGGCGGTTTTGTCACAAACCTAAGACCACCGCCAAAATAAAGATGGTTCTGCCGAGTTGTTCTGCCGAGTTGTTCGAGAGAGGCTCCAAACCACTCTCTCACTTGAGTATCTTACCTAGTTATATACAGATGATCTATTTTGCTATTTTGTAGCTGTTCGCACCTCTCCCTGTAGGCTTCACAGACGCTCCCCACCACTTGGCTGCAACCCTTCTAATGAAGTGCACAACACATATGGAATTCTGGGTCTCTGGCAGCGTTTGGAACTACCAATCTGCAGTGAAGAACGCTGAGTTCATCTCAGCCTATGCTGCCCTTTTGGCCCTGACAGAGACATGGATCACCCCAGAGAACACTGTTACTCTTGCTGTTTTCTCTCATAGTCCGAGAGCATCTGGACATTGTGGTGGTGCCACAGGTCTACTCATTTCAAGTGGAGATGTTCTATTTTCTCCCTCTCTCACCTGTCCATTTCCTCATTTGAATTCCATGCTGTCACTGTCACTTGTCCACTCAAGCTTAACATTATTGTCATCTGTCGCTCACCAGGTACCCTTGAAGAGTTCCTGAATGAGCTTGACACCTTGATAAGCTCATTGTCTGACGATGGCTCACCACTCTTAGTAATTGGCGACTTCAACCTCCTGACGTCTGCCTTCGATTCACTTCTTTCCAACTCTCTTTCCCCTCCTTGCCTCTTTTGACCTCACCCTTTCCCAATCCCCTCCAACTCACAAGGCAGGCAATATGCTTCACCTCATCTTTACTAGAGGCTGTTCGCCTACTAATCTCACTGCAACCCCCCTCCAAGTCTCTGATCACTACTTTGTATCCTTTTCTGTCTCCCTGTCCTCCAAGTCTAACCACTCAGCCCCTACCCAGATGGTCATGCTCCGTCGCAATCTTCACTCTCTCTCTCCCAATACTCTCTCCTCTTCTATCCTATCAACTCTCCCTTCTGCTAAATCCTTCTCCCTTCTGTCTCCTGATTCTGCCTCATCAGCCCTACTCTCCTCCCTTTCCGCATCCTATGACTTGCACTGTCCCCTTTCCTCCCATCCAGCTCGGCCTTCCCCTCCTGCTCCATGACTGAGTAACTCATTGTGAGCTCACAGAACAGGGCTGCGGGCAGCTGAGCGAAAATGGAGGAGAACTAAACTTCCGGAGGACCTATCATCCTTTCACTCCCTCCTCTCTACCTTCTATTCCTCTGTCTGCTGCTAAAGCCACTTTCTACCACTCTAACCCTAGGAAACTGCTGATGTCCCACAGGGCTCGGCTCTAGGCCTTCTACTCTTCTCGCTATACACCAAGTCACTCGGCTCCGTCATATCCTCAGATGGTCTCTCCTGTCATTGTTATGCGGATGACACTCAATTACTTTTCTCCTTCCCCCCTTCTGACACCCAGGTGGCGATACCATCTCTGCGTGCCTGGCAGATATCTCAGCTTGGATGTCGGCCAACCACCTCAACCTCAACCTCGACAAGACGGAACTACTCTTCCTCCCGGGGAAGGCCTACCCGCTCAAAGACCTCTCCATTACGGTTGACAACGCCACAGTGTCACCCTCCCAGAGTGCAAAGAACCTTGCCGTGACCCTGGACAACAAATACACTGTCATTCTCTGCAAACATCAAACCAGTGACCCGCTCCTTCAGGTTCATGCTCTACAACATCCATAGAGTACGACCCTATCTCACACAGGAAGCGGCGCAGGTCCTAATCCAGGCACTTGTCCTCTCCCGTCTGGACTACTGCAACTCGCTGTTTGCTGGGCTCCCCACTTGTGCCATCAAACCCCTGCAACTTAACCAGGCGGGCTGCTGCGTTCTGGATTTCAACCTTCCCAAGTTCTCTCATGTCACCCTGCTCCTCCGCACACTCCACTGGCTTCCAGTTGAAGCTCGCATCCACTAGAAGACCACTTGCTCTTGACCCCCCCACCCCACCCCTTCTAGCTCTGACTCTATTGATAGCTACGTTATTGAGGAAACATTTACTTTCTATGCCTGTGATATGTGGTTGTCCCACCTCGCTATCTTAAGATGAATGCACTAACTGTAAGTCACTCTGGATAAGAGCGTCTGCTAAATGACTTGGTGGCCCCGTGTAGCTCAGTTGGTAGAGCATGGCACTTGCAACGCCAGGGTTGTGGGTTCATTTCCCACAGGGGGCCAGTATGAAAATGTATGCACTCACTAACTGTAAGTCGCTCTGGATAAGAGCGTCTGCTAAATGACTAAAATGTCAAAATGACTAAAATGTAAATGTAAAATACTGAAAACAGACCCAACTCATCTTGTCTCCTCGTCTTATCTTTGATTGACACAGAAAAACAAACATGGTGGCGAGCACAAACTCTACCCACACTCAGATTACTTGAAACTTTTAGAAAATGTTTTGCTTAATTATTTCGATCACTGGTGAGCTCACCCATCATGTGATACATTGTAAATAGTCATTGCTATTAGCTAATTCATAGTATGGTTTCTGTCAGCCGAGAGTTAGCTAAATATGACCGCTTGTGTTAGCTCACTCTTTCCTCAGTTAGCGCTAGGACTAATGTAGCCTTCATTTTCCAATTTGGATGAGAATTGTGTTATGCTGTTGCTTCTTCTATGAATGTCTGGACATCTAAATCCAAAAATAAACTGCTCATATTGAGGACAAAGTTGTTTGTGCAAAATGTGAACAAAAAAACCAGTGTGGCCAGAACAAACGCTGACTGTTGCGGCAATCGTAACTAGACGTTCTAATTAAGTGTTCTAATCACAGCAGTTTGACCATATGCTGCAAGGACCACTGTAGAATGATAACACCTGTGTGCTCGTATGCGTCAAAGGGTTGTCATACATTCAAGTAAAAATACTAAAACATGTTCACACGTTTAACGGTTCAATTATGGCATTCATCACTCCACACACACACACGCGCACGCACACACACTCAAACAAATGACCTGCATGTTACAGATTGGTAGTGGTATATTTGACATCGAGGTAGCTAGGTCTGTTGTCATGGGCCGGAATGAGTTTAGTGGGAAACGCAGTCCTCACCTCAGGGCAATTTGAGAAAAGCCAATTAACTGATATGACCTGGGACTAAGGCAAGTCTCCTCTCTGTGGTACTGGGGTATACATAACCTGAGGAAAGTAAAAGATTACAGAGGAGATGGAAGCTGAGCTGATGCCTTTTATGAGTTTAGACGTCTCCCTCATGGCTCTGTGTGACATTTTACTAGCTGGCTCTCCTAGCTGGGGAGATGACTTGTTCCCGTGGTGATGTGCCGAGCAGTAGTGCATTAAACACCTAAAAGCTTGTCAAGGTCCAGAGAGCTGCAGTGTGTTAGGGCTGATTGGTGTGTGTGTGTTAGGTGGGGCCCTCTGAGTGGTTGTACTGTATTACCCCTGTGGTGTTGGCAAAAGTGGGAGTGATTACAGAGTTTGTTGTTGTGGGGGGGGAAGTCCTTCAAACTCACTCTCTCTCCACACACACACACACACACACCCCACAGCTGGCTAGTGGCACCTTAATTGTGACTTGCTCTATTATAATCTGTCACATTGAACCCCAAAAATAGGAGAATGTTAGCTTTCTGATGAGACCAACATGATCTCTCTACTCCAAATATCAAGCGAGTTACGTGCTATTACATGCTGAGTGTCACCAAACCATGTTTTTGAGAAAAACACAGCCAAAGTTTGCAGTTACTTTTAAGACATTTATTCAAATAATTAATAACAACTATTTACTTAATACAAAACACAATACATGAAATCCATTGACATGAGTGCCCATGTTCTTCTTTCTTTCTTTCTCTCACTCAAACTCTCTCACACACACACACACACACACACACACACATACACACACACACACACACACACACACACACACACGGGCTACATATAATTTACATCTTGCTCTAACATTATAGACATAGTTAGTGTCTGTCTGCATCGTTGTCACGCACACATGTGCACGTATAAGCATTCACATGCACATGTATACGTGCACACATTTGTACATATACATTTGTACACATATAAGCAACAGAATGTATTGGCTACATTTATTTATTTTCACACGCACATGTACATGCACATACGCTGGGTGTACAAAATATTAAGAGCACCTGCTCTTTCCATGACATATACTGACCAGGTGAAAACTATGATCCCTTATTGATGTCACTTGTTGAATCCACTTCAATCAGTGTAGATGAAGGGGAGGAGATAGGTTAAAGAAGGATTTTTAAGCCTTGAGACAATTGAGACAACTTAATATTAGGAAGGTGATTTTAATGTTTTGTACACTCAGTGTACATATGCATGACAGAGAAAGACTCTCACACTGCACATGTTCATGCCATTATATGTTCGAGGACTACATGCGGTGTGCACGTGTTTGTGTACATGCATGTGCATATGCATACAGTACATGTGCTCGTACCTGTGCACACAAACCCGTGCACATCCCATGTAGTCCTTTTGCATATTATGATTGTGGCCTTTAGTTTTCCCATGTCAGATTACATTCAGAAATAAGGCTAGGAAGGATAAATAATGAATAAATTACCACATTAAATAACATCTCTTATAAATACATGTCACAGAGAATATGTATAGGCTATACCCCCCCCCAAAAAATTCTGTCTGACACATTCCTGGACATCTGAAAAGAGCTAAAATAGGGAAGGGGATGGAGTGGGTGAGAGCTAAAAAGGGTCAGAGTAATCTCTGGTCTATCTAAGCAGCAACAAAAATGAGAAACGTTAAAGAAAATATGACCCCACGTGCATCACCAGTAAGTATTGACAGTCTCTTAGGATCTGATTTGTGTGGGCTTTGGTTAGTCTTTGCCGCTGGTCCACTGGCTTGAGCTGACGAACGTTTGATACAAATATACACTACCGGTCAAAAGTTTCTTTGTCCATTGTCGCAGCTTTTTCTTCACTCATTTCAAGGCTTGCCTTTATCTCCTTTATTTCTATACTGACAAGTTCAAATACGCCCAATTTATCATTTCTTGATTTTAGCAGGTCGGTTTCCACTCTTACCATGCCAGGTGGTGAAAAGCATAAATCATTGGTGTCTGTCGAGGAATCTCTTAGTTTTCGCTTGGAGTTTGGCTCTCCATTTTTTGCCTGGTTCCTCTTCGACATGTTTTGACCTCGACTGCATTCGTAATATACAGTACCAGTCAAAAGTTTGGACACACCTACTCATTCAAGGGTTCATCTATATTTTTTACTATTTTCTACATTGTAGAATAATAGTGAAGACATCAAAACTATGAAATAACACATATGGAATCATGTATTAACCAAAAAATATATTTTATATTTGAGATTCTTCAGATAGCCACCCTTGGCCTTGATGACAGCTTTGCACACTCTTGGCATTCTCTCAACCAGCTTCATGACGTAGTCACCTGGAATGCATTTCAAATGACTTGGTCTCAAATGGTGGTAGCACCCGGATGTCTTCCCTCTTAAATCCAGGGATCGGTCCAGGAAGCGGCATCGTGTGGACATCAGCGAATTTGTTGACATAGTGGACAGCAACCGTTTGCTGGCCAGACGACAACCACACCTCTTCTTCCTTGGAGCCACACCAAGTTCCTTGTAGAACTTTATCACTGCAGTCAGCTTATCTGTAGAAATTCTGAAACAAGAAAATCTATTATTTAAAACATGCCTTTAATATGTGCTGAAAGGCACAATGTATTCTCATCTATTTTATTTCTATTCATGATTCAGACTACTACTAATTCTTTCTTAAACACCTCATTAACTTTTTAATACTGTTGCAGCCCCAATAATAACAGAAAACATAAAGTTGTGTTATTCTAAAGAAAACGTACGTGTGTAGGAACTTGAATGTTTCTTTGCAGATTTGCTGGCTATCAAAAATAAGACAAATAACAATACATAATTACTTAACATTCAGTCATCGTCATAATCTATTCGAGCCAATACATTTTCAAGTAATATCAACACACTTTCAATAACTACACATAACCTGCACTCATTGAAATGCACGCGTGAACACACACACACACACATGCACGCACACACACACACAGACACACACACACGCACACATACACAAATAGTACACACACACACACACACACAAAACACACACAGAGTTTTACTAGTATTGTAAATGGGTCATGTTTGATATAAAGGTATGTGATAACTTTACTGATGGCCATTTCATGCATTTACAGTATGTAACCTGTCTTTAGGACAAATATGACAAATATAAGCACCCACCACAAACACACACACACACACACACACACACACACACACACACACACACACACACACACAGACACACACACACACACACATAGCTACATAGCTAGCTAGGTTGCATGGGCTACACCTCTCTCTCTCTCTCTCTCTCTCTCTCTCGGCACACATTCACTCACTCTCACACACACACACACACTTGGCTTTAATATACTAGCTAGCTAGTCAGTCTTCTTGTTCCTCATCACACACAAACACTGACAGATAGACAGACACAGAAACACACACACTGTACACATTACCCACTCACAGCCAACTAAACTTGACTAATAGTTAAATGGCAAGAACCTACCATCCCTTATTATCTGGTCACGTCTCTTGACCATCTCCTCAGGGGTAAAAAGCAAATAGCAGGGCTTCCCTTCGTTGGACTTGCAAGTGCACCTGAACTTGCGAGCCTTTTCAATTTCTTGTCCAGCATCACTGACATATTCCCCCTCGACCGACTGAAGCACCGTAATTGACAGATCCACCATTAACGGGTGGTCTTCCTCGGTTGCTTCCTCAAGGAGCTTGACCTTGACTTCAGTGAGTTCATCTGAGTCGTTGTCTGTGCTGTCTGAGGAGTCGCTGATGGAGATGCTCCCCAGCACAACATTACTATTTCTCTCACCTGGTATTCCATCGATGCAATAGAAAACTAAGCTAGCTAGCTAGCTATGGTGTAGGCAGTAGTGAGAGTGTGACTTTGTATGATGGGGTTTTGACAGATCTGAAGAGCAAGAGAGACAGTGTAGCCTGAGGTAAAGTTTTTGTTTTACTGCGGTTGATACGCTATAGTAGCTTTGATTGGGAAAACAGGAAAATCATCTGATTGAATAGCCTATTGCAGCTTGATTCAAAATACAGTGTATAGCTAGCTAGCTCGTTTGTAATTAATTCATGATTTCGGAATACGGGAGGGTTTTGATAGTGCCACGAAAGCCTGATGTGATGTGTTACAAGCTAGTATCCACCGAACCGATGTGAAAAGTGCTCCGTTGCTGTGTTTCATCCAACGTTTATAAGATTAAAACTATACTTATACTCTGAATTTGGCAATAAGACATAGAGATTATGAAAGCAAAGACATTGTTTTGTTAAAACCAGATGAAACCCCCAAACAGCAACAAATCTCAATTTTGACGAAAACACCAAATATATACAAATAAGCCATAGTGACTTTAGACTGATTATGATAGAGCGCGTCACAATTGGGAAGAACAGGCTCATAGTAATGGCTGGAACGGAATTAATGGAATGGTATCAAACACTTCAAACACATGGTTTCCATGTGTTTGATACCACTCCATTCGCTCCATTCCAGCCATTATTACGAGCCATCTTCCATTCATCAGCCTCCTGTGACACACACACAGGACCTAAGAAGGGGAATTGGACCGCCAGGCAGCCTTTCATTAAAGCAGGAAGTTTTCCTTTAACACGGGTACGTTATTCATCTGTTTGTTGTTCTAAATAGGCTCGTAACAAACCACAACCTTTAACTGCTCCAGAGACATACAGTGCATTCGGAAAGTATTCAGACCCCTTCACTTTTTCCAAATTTTGTTACGTTACAGCCTTATTCTAAAATTTATTAAATAGTTTTTTTCCTCATCAATCTGCACACATTTTTGCACATTTATTATAAATAAAACCCCAAAATATAACGTTTACATAAGTATTCAGACCCTTTACTCAGTACTTTGTTGAAGCACCTTTGGCAGCGATTACAGCCTCAAGTCTTCTTTGGTATGACGCTGCAAGCTTGACACACCTGTATTTGGGTAGTTTCTCCCAATCTTCTCTGCAGATCCTCTCAAGCTCTGTCAGGTTGGATGAGGAGCGTCGCTGCACAGCTATTTTCAGGTCTCTCCAGAGATGTTCGTTCGGTTCAAGTCCGGGCTCTGGCTGGACTCCTCAGGGACATTCAGAGACTTGTCCCGAAGCCACTCCTGTGTTGTCTTGGCTGTGTGCTTAGGGTCGTTGTCCTGTTGGAAGATGAACCTTCGCCCCAGTCTGAGGCCCTGAGCGCTCTGGAGCAGGTTTTCATCAAGGATCTCTCTGTACTTTTCTCCGTTCATCTTTCCCTCGATCCTGACTAGTCTCCCAGTCCCTGTCGCTGAATGACACCCCCACAGCATGATGCTGCCACCACCATGCTTCAAAGTAGGGATGGTGCCATGTTTCCTCCAGATGTGACACTTGGCATTCAGGCCAAAGAGTTCAATCTTTGTTTCATCAGACCAAATTATCTTGTTTCTCATGTTCTGACAGTCCTTTGGGTGCCTTTTGGCAAACTCCAAGCGGGATGTCATGTGCCTTTTACTGAGGAGTGGCTTCCGTCTGGCCACTCTACCATAAAGGCCTGATTGGTGGAGTGCTGCAGAGATGGTTGTCATTCTCAATTTCGCATCTCATAGCGAAGGGTCTGAATACTTATGTAAATAAGATATTTCTGTTTATTTAATCCATTTTAAAATAAGGCTGTAACGTAACAAAATGGGAAAAAGTCAAGGGGTCTGAATACTTTCCGAATGCACTGTATCAATGACATCATCTCAGTGTTGTTATTCTGGCAGTTTAAAGTGGAACATTTTAACTACTTTGCAGGTATGAAACAAACAGACAACCATAATATCAGTAAAAAATATCAAATTTCCATTTTATTCTTCAAAACCAACTTTATCAGAAGTAAAAAAAAAAGGTTATATTTGACAAAAAATTCCATGACGTTCAGTAAGGCATTGTTGACAGAATAGAATGTACTTACTAACTGTAAGTCGCTCTGGATAAGAGTGTCTGCTAAATGACTAAAATGTTAAATGTAGATGGACATAGTTCAATGTATGATTCATATAATTCACCAATACATTTATTGGTAGTCCAAAATGTTTTCCTATCAGGTTGTAAATCACAGCTTGACTGGTACATTGTTTGCTGCCCCCATCAATATTTTGAACAAAAACGGACGACTGTAACTATGGCATGGAACGTCAATACAATCAAACTAGTAAAGGCAATTATCACAAGTCAGTCATAACATGGCTAATAGGCTAGCGCACGTGTCAAACACAAGGCCCACGGGCCAAATAGGACACACAAGCAATTATAAATGAGTCAACAGTTGAGTCATCTACTTTATGAAATTACAGCCTGATGCGCTCGCATCGGTGAATTCAACTTCAATTGCGCTGCTTTCGTGTGTCCCGTTTACAGCACGCAGCGGAGTGGAAAGTATACAGACACATGCCACAGTCCTAGCTAGGCTACAAAAATGTTGCAGTCTGGCTTCGGTTTTTAAAGCTTGACAATGAATAACCAAAAAACTAAACCTGCAACAAAACACCATACAAAGGAAAAACATGTAGGCCTATTACAGCAACATTTGAGCAGTAGCCTATGCTGGCTATTCAATTAAAATACATTTTGAGTGCACCATACAGCAATGCTGCATTCAACCGCACCGGTGATCCATGAAGTGCAAAAAAAATTAAAAACATGTTTATAAGTTTAAATGTTACAACAAACCTACAGCTACGTTTTTGTTATTTGGAGTTATTATATAGTTTTTGATTAGGGTCGCAGCATATTATGCACATCTGCAAGCATAGCAGCAAAGGCTGGACAAATATTATTTATCTCTTCTTTTGTTTTATAATGCTATATACAGTTTCCTATGTACATAAGTGGACATTATAAAGGGCCATATGTTTTCTAATAAAACAATGGCCAGTTTGGATCGCAGTTGCATGTTTTCTGGTAAAAACAAATAGACTATGTCTGGGCCACGAATTCGTTGTGTTTTTTCAATATGGCCCATGCACTGATTGAGTTTGACACACATGGGCTAGCGTATCTATTTATGTAGCTAGCTATTTATTTAGCAAGCTAAAAACACGGAATTTAATATTAGCTAGCTAGCTAGCTAGCTGCTGGGAGGATGTCATGTCATTGGAGGAGTGGGTGAGTGACCAACTTTTTCCCCTCATATCGTTTTCGGTGGCTACAGCTAGAGATGCAGGTGTCATTTGGTTAGCTAGCAAGACATGTGAATCGCTTTGCTAGCTAGCTAGCTATGCTGAACTTGAACGACTGTTATCCACAGTTAGCATATCTATTTGTTGTCAATCAAATGTATTTGGCATCGATCTAATGGGCTGGCAGGCAGGCAAGTTCCCATTCAGTTGTTAAATTGTGGGTTGGGACAAGCATGCATTGGCAGGTAAGCTGCAGAAGGAAGAGCAGGCTACTATTCCCCATCGTTTCAATGCAATTTTGACGGCCAATTAGCTTTAAAAGTTTAGGAGGGTTTATCTAATATTCCCTCGTTAGATTTTAGCTTATCTGGCTCTGGCTAGCATTAGTTGTTGATCTTGTTGTTATTGATGTGAATAGGCAACTGAGAGAGAGATAGACTACCTTTTCATGGTTGTTTGATCAATAGGACTGTGAAGTTCCCAAATGTAAGAAGACTCCCGTGGCATTTACATACTTGCAGAAATCCATTCAGATGTATTTTGTGTTTTTTTGCGAACGTGTTCTAATGATCGAAAGTCCCGCTGTTGCTTCTGCCTGTAAACACACAGTCCAGTTCAAAGTGAATGATGGCAAGCCTGTGTGAAAAATTGCTTATTTGCATATAGGCTTACTGTAGCTCTGATTGGCTATGGCGCACAAGGTCTGTGCAGACTTCAGTCCAGGACAAGACAGATGTTTTTATTAGGTTTTATTTACTGCAGTGTCTATTAATTGTCCAAACGCAGGGCCGCTTTCCCACTCTATATTGCTATAGTATTTTCACAAATGCCTTAGGATACATCATTCCCAAACATTATATGAATTTATGAAAACATTTTTAAAAAACAATATCGAAGTGCTCGCTTGTCAAAACAAAAAGGTGTCATGTTCTTCCTGGGGGTGTATTTGAACAGATTTTTATGAGCTTTCATGTTGCTAAAACGCTGCCAGTTCCACTTTAAATTAAAAACATTAAACATTAAAAGACAGAGAGCGAGTAAGAGAGAGAACGAGTTAGAAGGAGAGAGAGAGAGGAAAATGGAGGTAAAGAAAGGTCAAAAGTGTAGAGTAATTGGGCCTTACCTTGAAATCCTCTTCCAGTTAAGAGCTGTAACTTCTCCACATTCTATATTCCACATTCTTTATTTCACAGTGTGTTTTCTGTCTATGAAAACGACACAAATTGCTACAGAAGGAGTTATCTAACGTCTCTATAATTTATTCAGGTACAGTTCGAACGGCGATAACGACATAATCAGCTAATTCAACAATACGGCCACCATCACTTTCTTAGAATTTTGGCCGATAAATCACCCTCGACGCTGTATGATAATGAGGTAAATATACCAGGAAACCAGTAAGCTACAGATAATCACCTTGACTGTTTTTCCTCCTGTAAATTCTCCTGATTTCTGCTGTATTTTTTAAAACCCCACCGCCGCGCGCTGACAGCTTTGTAGAGAGTCGGGGGAATTGGCACTCAATTACCTCCGATGGCTGCTCTGAAGCGACCGGCGGGATTGATTAACCAGGCCCTTTTCAAATTGAACGCTGGCATTGGGTATGGAAAGGTAAATAGAGAAGAAAGAGTCAGAAAGTACAGTTCAGTAAAATAGCAAAACCTCAAGCCCTCCCTCACACCCATCCTGAATCCCAACAGACCAGGCCAGGCAGGGGATGGTGAGTTCATAATTGGGGGACACATTCAGCAGACGCCCCTGACACATCAGGATAGAGGAATAGTTATTTAGCAATGGTCGGTCTGGCCTTTTTGGAACGGAGCTGTGTGATTGTGTGTGTGTGTGTGTGTGTCAGACCAGGTCTTGCCCATTTGGACTGGCTGTGAGTCGACACACACCTGGAGAATCACTCAGCATCCGTCAGTGTCTCTGAGCCAGAGCCAGGAAGCAGTGTAGGACATACCTACACTTGAGCCTGTGTGTGAGTGTGTGTGTGTGTGTGTGTGTGTGTGTGTGTGTGTGTGTGTGTGTGTGTGTGTGTGTGTGTGACTGGAGCATAGCGCAGAAATAAAGATACACTATCTGCTGGTCTTTTATGACTTTATTACGGCAAGATGATGTCCAGTTTATGATGTCCAGTTTATCATATACAAGAGCTTAGTCAGGATGGAGAGGAGTTTAGAGGGTCACTCTAAATAATCTGTGCTCTTGGGAATACAGTGGCATCATTTCTGTTTTAGTGGCAGATGTTAAGTGTATGCCAGGCTAGTCATATGTCCCTGCTAAACGTTTTGACAAAATAAAAAACGTATCGAGTTTGATTCCAGTTTATGAATGCCGTTAGAGAAGTCTATAAGGGCTATTAGTTTTGACTCCTCTTCTTACTACAAGTAGCCACTACATTGGACCTGCGAGTCACTCGACAGTCACAGCTAGCACCATACCAGCTCTTCTAAATGCCACAGTAAGTGCTTTAGAATGAGGCCACTGCCAAGAGGCCCTACTTATGGTGTTAAATGTCCCTAAACCTCTGCCAAAAGAGAAGAACAATTTAAGACTGTTGGAGCATGAGTCTGCTGATTTAAAGCCGACAGACAAACATTCACTGTTTGTCTTTGTACCTCGCTGCAAATTTATTCTGATACAACTCTCATCCATCTTGTGAGTGTCCGACATTGTTTTATTTGTTGTTGTTGGACTACCTGTGTTAAAAATCCCATGAAGAGGGGAACGACGATTCCCTCTGTTTTCGCTGTTGCACACATCCGTAGCCAAGGGAACAGAATCCGCCTCGGAACCCCTGGAATGAGAATTAGAGGGTTCATTCATAGAACCTTCTAGAATGACTGAACAGGCTCCGCTCAGTGCCCAGAGAAGTACAGACATTATGAATAAGGACAGTTATCCAGACTATATTATGTTTTGGTAGTCTTTAGTGTCCGTTTGTGTGCGTGTGTGTGGCTGTGTGTCTGTGTGTGTCTATCTTCTCTTCTGGTTAAGTCATCTCTGTCTGGGCTCTAGGCCAAATGATCAGGCTGTGTGCGCTGCATGTTGTTTTGTGTATTCAGACTTCTATTCAGCCAAATGGACACATATCCTCTCCAACAGACGAAATAATAATAATTTAGGGGCCGATTCAGACTTAGGACATTTATGCCTTTCCTACGCACTTCTCAGTATTTGGTACTCAGCTTTACCTTATTCAGTTGCGTAACACGCTCTGCAGGTGTGGCTACCTTCCGCGCTCTGAATAAATGTAATTCAACCACTGAAAACCATGGATTTTTCATTCAATAGGGTTTTCAGTGCATTTATTTTAAGACATCCCTTTAAATAGGGTGTACCTATAAGTTTGAATTTGGTCGACAGACTCAGTAGAATATATTGAGAATGGGTTCCGAATATTACGGATTAATGAAAGAAAGCCATATGAATATATGCATATCCGTCTCCGTTTCAGCACCAATTGGTAGATTTAAAAATACTCTGATCTTATAGACTGTTTAGGAAAGTATTTATGCAGGTTTGGAGAGCCTTTACGCACGAAAGGAAGAAAACTGTGGTTTGATTCTGAAAATTGCTTCAACACATGGTAGATAATGTTGGAAGATTCGTGTACATGGAATTATAATAGGGAGAATAGTGTACAATAGTAGGCTATACCCACATCTATTGCCTGCACTAACAATGGAACTGTGTAATGACACGGCCAAGTATCGCGCCATGCATTGGGTTCGAACTGTTAAGGCTTGGACTGTGCTCTGCTCCATAATGTTTTAATTAGCTTACATGTCTTATTTTTATATTATCAACTGTTACTAATGATCCTCAGCAACAACCAAACGGCCGTGACAGCATTTACAGAGGAAGCAAACTAAACAATGTCATTAAATGGAATGATAATGTAGACTATACCAACTGAAGGGAACTAACAGTAAATTGGTAGTTGGATATGTTGTTTTTTTTAGGCCTACTGCTGGTCGATACTGTTAGTGGCTAATATTTAACAAGATAGGAATAGGAAACAGAGAAAGTTGGGGTAGCCTGTAATTAAGACATTTGAGAGAGCCAATCCCTGCAAGTTAAAAGGCCATACAATTTAAATTCTGCATAACTGCACAGAATTTCATAAACTTTACTGTGGGAAGGTTGATATGTTGATATGCTTCAGTTTGTTGCCATATGACTGGTTTCACATTTGTCTCCAGCTATTATAAGGTGAACTAGATCTAAAACAAGTGTCATTTACATTTACAATTCTCTTATCCAGATGGATTACTCAATTACCTAGCTCTTATCAATAGCTCGTATCAAGTTGTACATTACAGTGCACAGAGAATGGTGTTATTTCTATCAGAAAAAGTAGATGCTTTTTCCCACTTGGAACAAGTAGGATCGCTAGACCTTATTTATGGTTTCCTTGCACATAAAGGTGGTGGAAATATTAGGAATTTAAGTCAAGGTCAGAATACCGCGTATCTGTAGACATACCTCCGCCACACCTTCATTTATTCGATCTCCACCCTAAATGAACACCGGGTGAATAGCACACTATTCTCATACTTAAGTTCAAGGTCAAAATAAACATGAAGAGAAAAGTGCATAAAAGGGAATTACGTTCCATTTACGGACACTTAACTCAGGTCGGAATGCCCCCCTATGTGCTCATAGGCTAGTCTACTCTGCAGGGTGTCTGTTAGTCTGTTTTGTCTGTCAACAAGATAATTAAGCAGTCAACAGCCTCTAAAGAATTATTCTGGAAAACAAAGTTATCCTCTGTCAAGTTAAATATTGGAGCAAGGATCCCAAGATTAAACATAACACAGTAAAATTAAATTTGGCAGCTATATGGATGTTGCTCTTCAGTCCCCTTGATGAGACTCTGAAATTGTTTTTCAGACCCCCAGCAAAGCCCTGGGCTTCTAATGGTCTCTTATCTCCATCTCTGTAACTTTCTTTGTCTCTTGTGTGAATGGTCTTAAAGAGCTGTAGTTACTAATGTCCTGGGGAGACAGAGATAGACAGCCTGTGAGAGTGTGAGTCCTGCTACTGAAGAGGAACCATTATCTCTCATGGGAAGACTTGCTCTACTGTTTAGGTTTAAGAGCTGTCACTAAAGATTGAAACGTACAGCATATTGCTTGTACATTTACATTATTTAGCAGACGCTCTTATCCACAGCGACTTACAGTAGTGAGTGCATGCATTTTTCATACTTTATCAAACTGGTCCCCCGTGGGAATCAAACCCACAACCGGTGTAGTATTCCTCTCTTATCTCCCTCCCTCTCTATTTTTTTTATCTTTCTCTTTCTCTCGCTCTCCCTCCCTTTCTCTCGCTCTCCCTCCCTTTCTCTCGCTCTCCCTCCCTTTCTCTCGCTCTCCCTCCCTTGTTCCCTCCAGTCTGAATAGAACTCAGCAGGAGTCTGATTACTAGAGAAGTACCTCTCATTTATCAACTTTTCTGTTTAGTCATCAAAATCTTTAACTCCAGGTTAATAACTCAGACTAAAGACCCTTTGAATCTCTGCTTGGCCCATTTGAACCAGAAACACAAAAGGATGGAAACACGGAGGAGCGAAACAGAGTTTTTTTTAAAAAAAGTGCTCATATTGTACATAAACACAGCTCAGCGCTGGCGGTTGTCTTAAGGAGCTGAAGCAACACGTTTACACCAGCAAAGCAAACTGACTAAACCCAACATTAGGAACAAGAAAACAATCAGCATTTGATCAGGGTGTGTGTGTGTGTGTGTGTGTGTGTGTGTGTGTGTGTGTGTGTGTGTGTGTGTGTGTGTGTGTGTGTGTGTGTGTGTGTGTGTGTGTGTGTGGCCCTGGTCCTGGCCCTGACCCAAAACTAAGCTCTTTACATTTCCACCCTTCCCAACAGGGAGCCACTCAAAAGTGAATATCCCATCTTCAAGTATTTACCACCCAGTGTGTGTGTACGTTTGTGTGTGTGTGTTTATGTATGATCAAGGGAGCAAATCAGAGCCAAAGAGCGCAATATTATGTGTGTTATGTGTGTTAGCCAGAAAGAGATATAGAAAACATCTTGGTTCCCGATATAACAAATACATTAAAGGAGAAGCTTTCATTTTTACAACCAAATCTAAATTTTTTATGTGACGGGCATGTTATAGAAGGGTCCAGTCACCTTTTTTGTGACTTCACTAGTTTTTTAAATAAAATAAAATAAAATAGTATATGGACACACCTGCATAGGGGAAATCGCACAAACTTGAACTTTATTGTGATTTCACTTGTTTTTGACAAACTTACCCCAAACAGCGAATCAAAAAACAAGAAAAACTAAAAATGTGTCTGGAACTTTCTATAACATGCTATTTCCATCAAAAATAGAGATTTGGTTGTAAAAAAATAAAAGGAAACTTCTCCTTTAACATGTTAAGCAGCAGACTGGAGCAGGGTCTGCTAGAGTCCTTAACAGTCTCCAGGCACAGATGTCTTCCCTGTGTGAAGCCAAGTACATCTCCCTGGAGGTGTGCGTGCGTATGTGTGTGTGTGTTAGAGCTCTTCCATCCGACCTGAGCCCGACAGGTCCTGACATTACACATCGGGTTAGAGACGGGTAGGGACGTTTTTTTTCGACAATTTACTAAGGTACAGGTAGGGCTCGAGTATCACTAAATTGATCACCTGCTCTGCTGCGCAGTATACTCATATCTTACTGAGCTCATAACATGGGGTCAGAAGTTTTTCTTTTTTTTCTTTCACCTTTATTTAACCAGGTAAGCCAGTTGAGAACAAGTTCTCATTTACAACTGCGACCTGGCCAAGATAAAGTGCTTCAACCTCGTCAAATATAAAACAGGAGAGATTATTTCACAGAAAATAATAATGTTCCTTGAGTTTTGTCGGAGTTTAGAGTGATGAAAAGTAGCTAGCTAACAGCTAACTGCTCTCTCTTGTCTGGTCATTGAACAGAGCAGGCCAAGCAAGCGGTTTCCTTTAGATAACACAGCCAAAACGTCCAAATTGGCTATGTCGTAAGAATTAATGAAAACAAAAATTTGCTTTTTGGTCTTAATTTAAGGTTAGGGTTACGCATAAGGTTAGCGGTGTGGTTAAGGTTAATGTCAAGTTTAGGGTTAGGTTTAAAATAAGATTTAAGAAAAGAAATGGTCAAAATAGGCAGGGTTTATGACTTTGTGGCTGTGGTAACTAGTGACAACCCAAGCAAGCGGAGACTATGCTATGGAAATACACACGCAGAGCCGCCAGAAGCAGAGCGCATGCCGAGCAAGCTGCCCGCAGGGGGCAGGTGACACACAGAGAGGAGCAGCTAATGGATTTAATAATGGAGGAAGTTATTTCTAATTTCGGCAGGGCCGGGCCTTACATTTGGCAGAAGCAATCGGGCCTGTGCAGGGCTCTAGTGTGTGTGTGTGTGTGTGTGTTTGTGTGCGTGTGCCATGGGTAAATATTATTTTGTCTGTATATTAGACAGTCTGACATGCAAAGGAATTTGGATAGTTGTGTAAACAATAGCATTTTTGCAAAGAATTACAATTACAACATCAACAACAATCGCGACGACTGAAAAATGTACAATGTCCATATATTTCATTTGTCAACAAATGTATCTTGTTCGGTAAATGTCTTTAAAAGCACAATTCCACCCTTGTCTTGATTTGAAACAAATTACCTCTGTAACACTTGGCCTGATAGAAGTAATCAGATACGGTAAATTCAGAAAACATATGTCAAACCTCTATCTGCCACAGTTGAAGCCCTATCATAGTCCTTTGGCTCGGATGCATCTTGTTGAATTCTTCATTAACTGACGTTATATTAGAACTGTCAGTTTCAGTCATCCTGGCGTGATTGGCGTGGGTCTTTGAAGAAGAGAGTATTGTGTAAACCAAACTGTTGAAGGCTTATAGTAAAGAGTCTCTTATCTTTGTTTGTGCATTAATAGCGTTTTCTCCCTCTGTTCTTAGTAACTGACAACTTTGTTGATTGATGAAAATCTGCACACATGAGCCCACCCACAGTCATATACACACCCGCACAACCACGCACGAGGGCACACACAACATTGCTAAAACCTTTCTGATTGAACAGAAGAAAAGCAGAAATATATATATATTTCATTGTCTCCCTCAACATGAACATGTACAACTTTACACAGAAGAAAAACGGAATGTCAATGAAGCTGAACCAACTTCGATATAAAACATTGTCCCCTTTTTGTCCTATGAATAACTGCATTTGGAATTCACAAAAATAATGGGAACTCAAAAGAGCACAACATCTCCACACAACGTAGAGATGGACTTAAACACTGTGTGGCCCAAAGTGTTCAAATTATGAGACAGATTGAACAAGGTTTCTGATGGAGCGCCATAGGGGATCAATGGAAAGTGAGAAAGTTACAGAGAGAAAAAAAGAGAGAAAGATAAATAAAGAAAGAGAATTATGAGAGTTACAATGAGGACTGACAATGTCTGACACCCCCAAAATGTCTGTCTGAAACAGTCATCCACAGGAAGTCTGTGCATGACACACACAACCTAAACAGGATGCTGAGAACATAATGTATGCTTATTAAACAAGCGTAAGGAAACAAGGGCCAGGATTTAATCAGATTAACAGTAACCCGCAGTAAACGACAAACACATAACTTATCATTGCTTTTGTTTAGGTGGTGTAACTTGGTTGGAGCTGTGAAATCCAGAAGCGGCTCCCAGCAATATAACTATCACGGGGAGTAGAAATCCCATGCAGCTGTGTTACAAATTCGAACACTGGAATGTGTGATGTAATCTACACCTTGATTAGGCTGATATAAATGCTTATTATTTTGTTTAATGATTTTCAATGTGTCAATATTTCTATATGGCCTACACTTCTTCGTTCTGAACAGCAGGTTACTGCTGATCTGATTGAATCTTGGCCAAGGGCAGCCAGCTCTATGGTTCCTGTGTGTGTTGAAGTCAGTGCCGTCTCTCACTGTAGGCTGGTTTGGAGGGTAAATTAAGATTGTTATAGCTTTACATTAGTCCCAAGAAGCATCCAGATTCATCCAGCCTCTTCTTTCTTGAAAGAAGACGTGAACGAGTGAGATCCGCTGAGTGCACTGCACTTTCTTCCATCCCTCCTTATCCCCTACTTCACCTCCTCGTCTTCCTCTTTCTAGTCCCATGATGACGAGTTTAAGCAGTAGGATCTGCTATGTCCACTCCTTTCTCTTTCTCCTTTCCCTTTGTCCCCTCTGAACCTGGGAGTGAAAGAGGACAAAGGACTATTAATACAGTGGCTGTAAATCTGAGTGGCAAGACAGGTCTCCAGAGCTTCTAGAGAAACAGCATGCCACACTGTAGAGGCAAACCCTATTCATCACTCTGTACACAAACTCAATCACCCCCCCACACACACACACACACAAACAGCATCGGCTACCTCTGCATATCAACACCTCAATCACTGCCATTGTTAGCAGACACACGTCTGCCTTATGTCTTCTGTAGTTGTCCTAACAGCTTTGTTAACAGACAGAAATGGATATTGGTTATCTGGCACAGTGTGTGTTCGGAGGTGATGGACACATAGCCTGCATGTGGAGGATCAGACCTTCTGTCAGCCTGCTCAAATGGAGGTGCACACACACACACACACACACACACACACACACACACACACACACACACAGGGTTTCATCTCAGTGTAATAATGTTGGTCAGGAGGGCAAAGCTGACACACACTAACATTGCCCAGATCACCTAAGGGTAGATGGGTGGTGATTGATTATAGTTACTATGCCCTTGCAGAGTTTTAGTACCATAGTGCACTTGACTTTTAATTACTTTAAAAGGTTCCATTTTTATTTTAATTTTCAATTTTGGGGGGTAGATCAGCTTTAATATTGCAGATAGATTGAGCCTTCCATCAATGTAATTGTCTGCATCCTTTCCAATCCCCCATAAAAAGCATTTAAAAAAATGTTAAAATATATATTTTTTCCTTTATTATATTCCCCTAATCCTACCACCCCTCCCCAACTCTTAGGCTTCTACATCCAGCTTATACATACTATATACATTTTACGGACACAGTATAGTTTACAATAGTTATCTTTTGTTTGTTTTCAGTCCCATCCTTCAGCTCCACTCAACCCCTCCCATCTATCTCTGAACACCATCCAGTTTTGGTTTATATTTGCCATATATTTTTCAACTGTTAGTTAGCTCCAGGTAAATGTTGTAATTCTTCAGCCATTCCTGAACTTGCGACCAAAAACAAGCTACATATGGACAGTACCAAAACAAATGATCTAATGATTCTGTCTCTTCGCTGCAAAATCTGCAGAGCTGGGATGGTTGTATCCCCCATATATATATAACATTCTATTGGTTGCAAGAATTTTGTATAATTACTTAAATTGAAAAACTCAAAGTTTTGAATCCAGCATTGTTATTTGTATCAGTTCATAAACCATGTGCTATGCATCGAAAATCTCTTCCCAACTATTTTGCAATCTATATGGCACAGCTGTCAATTTTTTGGTCCTTAAATGAAACTGGTATACTTTTTAATTTATCACAATTTTCTTTAACACATTTTGGTCTTTAACGCAGGGCCGACATACAAGTTCCTTACATTCTCCCCCTTCCACTTGCCTCTTCCATTTTTGCTGTAATGCTGCAATTAGTTGGTTGTAATTTTGAGTAGAGCAGACATTTCCATATATTTTTGTTAGCTGCATGTGTGACATCACTCCACCAGACCTATTTATGATATCATTTACAAAGATTATACCTTTTTAAAACATTTTTTCAAAAAATATTGTTTTTTTATCAATTCGTATATTTGAGTTTAACCATAATATTGTTCTGTCTTTTCTGGTGGATTAAAATGAAATTGCAACCAACTTTCAATGGCTTGTTTTAAAAATAGCGATATTTTGGAGATTATTTCATTTTCAAATATCCTAAAGTGAGAAGTTGTAATCTGAATAAAGGGGAAAAGGCCATTCTTGAACATAGGGTGAGACATTGTTACTAATCTGCTTGAGAACCAGTTCGGATTTAAATATAACTTTTGAATGACTGAAGCCTTTAGTGAGAGGTCTAATACTTTAATATTTGCCGTCCGAATTCATATTAATTATATAAATAAGCCTGTTTAATTTTGTCTGGCTTGCCGTTCCAAATAAAATGGAATATTTTTTGCTCATATAATTTAAAAAACAAGTAGCTAGGTGTAGGCAAAGCCATAAGCAAATAGGTAAACTGGGATATGGCTAAAGAGTTAATCAGGGTGATTTTTCCACAAATAGACAGGTATTTTCCTTTCCACGGTAGCAAGATCTTATCTATTTTTGCTAACTTTCTATAAAAAATGTATTGTCATGAGATTATTTATTTATTTCGGGAAATGAATACCTAGTATGTCCACTTCACTGTCAGACCATTTGTTTTTGGTAAACTACACGGTAATGTAAAAGTTGTATTTTTTTGGGGATCCACTACGTAATATAGTACACTTTTCATAATTTGGTTGTAATCGAGAGAGGTTAAAAAAAGTATCTAGATCATCTATGAGGCTGTGGAGGGATCCAAATTGTGGATTTAAAAGAAAATATGAATCATCAGCATACCATGACACCTTTGTTTTTAAGAACTGGATTACTAGGCCCTTGAAACTATTGCTGGATCTGATTTTAATAGCTAACATTTCAATGGCCATATTAAATAGATATGCCGATAGTGGACAACCTTGTTTTACTCCTCTTGAAAGTTTAAAACTTTCTGAGAAGTAGCCCTTATTTACTATTTTACACCTAGGGTTACTATACATAACTTTAACCCATTGTATAAGAGATTCTCCAAAATTGAAATATTCCAGGCATTTATATGTAAATTCCAGTCATAGTTTATCAAAAGCCTTTTCAAAGTCAGCTATGAATACCAGGCCTGGTTTCCCAGATTGTTCATAGTGTTCTATTGTTTCCAGTACTTGTCTTATATTATCTCCAATGTATCTCCCGAGTGGTGCAGCGGTCTAAGGCACTGCATCTCAGTGCTTGAGGCGTCACTACAGACCCCCTGGTTTGATTCCAGGCTGTATCACAACCGGCCGTGATTGGGAGTCCCATAGGGCGGCGCACAATTGGCCCAGCGTCGTCCGGGTTTGGCCTGTGTAGGCCGTCATTGTAAATAAGAATTTGTTCTTAACTGACTTGCCTAGTTAAATAAATAAAAAATAAATAAAAATGTAAAAACCTGTCTGATTAGGATTAATATTCTCTTTATCATAATATATGTTTGTAAACTTACCATTAGAAAGCACCATAATGATTGAGTGTCCATATAGCTATATCATGGTATTTGCACTGCTACTGAGTAAACCTCCAATTGTTCTCCACTATTCCACCCGCTAAAACCTCCCCCCCCATCCCAAGTTGGGTTGTTGTACCAGTGACTGGCAGACCACCCCTGTCCACCTGTATCCCAGGGCCTTTGAGAGATAGGGAACCATCCTTTAAAAAGAGCACATAGTGCCACCCACAGAACAGAATAAGATTAACTGCCAAAAGCATTTACAACGCACTCACCTCGATCGAATTGTACACAGTTATTTAAAAAATATACACTACCAGTCAAAAGTTTGGACACACCTACTCATTCAAGGGTTTAATTTATTTTTAGTATGACAATATATAATATAACAAATAATAGTCCCACTAAGCCCAAACCAGATGGGATGGGGTATCGTTGCAGAATGCAGGTAGCCATGCTGGTTAAGTATGCCTTGAATTCTAAATAAATCACAGACAGTGTCACCAGCAAAGCGCCCCCACACCATAACACCTCCTCCTCCATGCTTTACGGTGGGAACTACACATGTGGAGATCATCCCACATTGCGTCTCACAAAGACACGGCGGTTGGAACCAAAAATCTCCAATTTGGACTCCAGACCAAAGGACAAATTTCCACCGGTCTAATGTCCATTGCTCGTGTTTCTTGGCCCAAGCAGGTCTCTTCGTCTTATTGGTGTCCTTTAGTAGTGGTTTCTTTGCAGCAATTCGACCATGAAGGCCTGATTCACACAGTCTCCTCTGAACAGTTGATGTTGAGATCTGTCTGTGACTTGAACTCTGTGAGGCATGTATTTGGGCTATAATATGAGGCTGGTAACTCTAATGAACTTATCCTCTGCAGAAGAGGTAACTTTGGGTCTTCCATTCCTGTGGCGGTCCTCATGAGAGCCAGTTTCATCATAGTTCTTGAGGGTTTTTGCGACAGCACTTGAAGAAACTTTCAAAGTTCTTGAAATGTTCCATATTGACTGACCTTCATGTGGTCCTCTGTAGCTCAGCTGGTAGAGCACGGCGCTTATAACGCCAAGGTAGTGGGTTCGATCCCCGGGACCACCCATACACAAAAAAAAAAAAAAAAAATGTATGCACGCATGACTGTAAGTCGCTTTGGATAAAAGTGTCTGCTAAATGGCATATTATTATTATTATTAAAGTAATGATGGACTGTCATTTCTCTTTGCTTATTTCATCTGTTCTTGCCATAATATGGACTTGGTCTTTTACCAAATAGGGCTATCTTTTGTATACCCCCCCTACCTTCTCACAACACAACTGATTGGCTCAAACGCATTAAGAAGGAAATAAATTCCACAAATGTACTTTTAACTTCGCACACCTGTTAATTGAAATGTATTCCATGTGACTACCTCATGAAGCTGGTTTAGAGAATGCCAAGAGTGTGCAAAGCTGTCATCAAGGCAAAGGGTGGCTACTTTGAAGAATCTCAAATATATAATATATTTGAGATATTTAACACTTTTTTGTTTACTACATGATTCCATATGTGTTATTTCATAGTTTTGATGTCTTCACTATTATTCTACAATGTAGAAATGAGTAAAAATAAAGAAAAACCTTTGAATGATTAGGTGTGTCCAAACTTTTGACTGGTACTATATATCAATAAACTTTACTAGCCTTCTAAGTTTTTTAGAGTTATTATCCAGCATGAATGTTAAATGGATCAGTGTAGTGCTATTATTTAGTCAGTTTTAGAGATAATGAATACTGTGATTTCTCATGAGGCATTCTGCACTGCCATCTTCAGTCTGCCATTACTACACAAAAATAGCTTCTTAGCAAGAGCAATTTCTCAAACAAGAATTTAGCTAGGACTGTCTGGGAGTGGTCTGAGTCTGGACACACAGCCTACGTGTGGAAGATCAGACCTTCTGTTAGCCTGCCCAGATGGAGGTGCACACACAGGGTTAATCTCATGGTCAGGAGGGCAACGCTGGCACACAGTTACATTGCCCTGATCACCTAAGGGTAAATGGGTGGTGATTGAATATAGTTACAATGCCCTTGCAGAGTTTTAGTACCGTAGTGCACTTTACTTTTAAATACTTTAAAAGGTTCCCATTACCTTGAAGATTGTTCTTCAAACAGTCACTATTTACTGTTTTTTTTTTATTTCAACTTCTGAGTCAATGGAATATCATGAGCACTGCTGCATCGAGGAGAAGACGAGGTCATTAATGCAAGAGAAATATACAAGTTTACATTGTATGTGTGTGAGTTTACAGTGTATGTGTGTTTGTGTGTGTGTGTCTGTGTGCATGTTTCTGTACATGTGAAGTACTGCTATTTAACAAGTGTCCAGACAAAACTGTTTCCACATTCACATGAGTTTACAGTAGTTCCTAACTGGAACAACTAACACCACCCAAGTCCTCTGAATGAGAGACTTTCCCCTATCGTTAAATAACACACACACACACACACACACACACACACACACACACACACACACACACACACACACACACACACACACACACACACACACACATACATACACACACACACACACACAGAGAGAGCAAGAGCTTAGCATGGGTTTTACAGAGGGACTTGTAAAGTGTCTTATTTTCCACACGGTTTGTGCCGTCGCTGTTGGCATGAGAAGTGCTGAGAGAAGGTCTCTATAAAACTGATGCTCTCACTGGGGCTGCATCTCACTAATCCACATCAGCCGAGCAGGCTGCGTTTACACAGGCATTCCAATTCTGATCCTTCTTGGCTGATTATCTGTCTGGTCAAAAGATACATTTATGGAAAATGATCAGAATTAGGCTGCCTGTGTAAACTCAGCCTCTGACACACCTTACTCAACTAATCAATGGCTTGATGATCAGTTGATTAGTTGAATCAGGTGTGATTGTGCTGGGATGGACCTAATTCTACACACCCGTGAGACAAGGAGAGGACGTCACTTTTGACTCTTCAGAGAAAGATTGGAAATGGGAGCTAGAATAGATTTGAGCTGTCAATTGCTGTATTATTGGTGGAGAGTTCCACTTTCTGTTCCCGTCTGTCTCTCTTGCTACCATGGTAAAACCTCAGAGAGAATGAGGATCAGGGAGGTGGCATTCACACCTCCAACTCCCCCTGCCATACGGTGGCACTACCCATCCCTGCTGCTCACCGATTAGCTGCACTGTCGTCATTGTCATTCGAATATTCACTGTCTCTATTCTGTTACAATGCCGTCTCTCTTCTACGACAGAATTCTCTGTTTATTCTACTTCGAGCTGCCCATTCCGCTAGAGTCTAGTGCAGTTCTTGTGTTGTGTTCCACCAAGAGCTTTCAGAGTTTCCATTTGACCTGAATAAACATAAACAGTGTTTGTAGTTATAATTTATTTCCATGACCCAGAAAGAATCCCACACATCTCACACTGCACCACGTGGTCCCGATCATCCCACACACAGTAGCTTGATATCAGTTGTAAGAAGGGCTAGTCTTTCTCTAGACCTCAACAGCTGGGCATAAGCACCAAGGGTCGTTCCATGTCATTTCTGCAAGCCATGACACCCACCATCTCAAATTGTTCTGAAATCATTTAGGTTAGAAACATATAAGATTAGCACTCCTGAAACATTATTTTGTTTAAATATAATTTTATCTCTGAGAAATTAAGCTAATTGATTGCACCCAAATTGGCCATTTCCATTTATGGGAATCATATAGTATTTAATAAATATAGTACCTCACATCCGATTTGGACCAAACTTTTTTCTGGCAATGAGTAAGACATGAGGAATCCAAAGAAATTGTTAAAAGCTACCCACGGACCCCCCACACCCCACGCCAAACCCAACTCATACTGTACCAGGGAGTCCTGATCCCACACACAGTAGCTTGATATCAGTTGTAAGGAGGGGTAGTCTTTCTCTAGATCTCAACAGCACCAATGGAAATGAGAAATGCTGTGTCCTATAAGTATATTCATCTGGAACTAAAGGTTATAAGTCCAGGAAATGTTGGTCTTTGCCGTGGCATTATACATAATCCTGTTGTCCTTTAAAGGTTGTGGATGTGGTTTTAATTGCCAAGCTGTATTATTTTCCTGAGTCGGAGAAAGACCTTTAACCTTCCATTAGGGTGATGCACAGCATTAAACAAAGACAAAATAAAGCACAGAGAGAGAGAGAGAGAGAGAGAGAGAGAGAGAGAGAGAGAGAGAGAGAGAGAGAGAGAGAGAGAGAGAGAGAGAGAGAGAGAGAGAGAGAGAGAGAGAGAGAGAGAGAGAGAGAGAGAGAGAGAGTCTGACAAATTTGTTCCAGCCACCAGGCAGAAGAACCCAGCCAGTGTATCCAATGTCTGATGCTGCTGAGTTAGGATTTAGCCATTTAGCCATTCTGACATGATGTAATGGTGGAACACTGCCTTGAAATTGGAATGTCTGATGTCTCATCTGTGCTCATTCCAATCTAATTCTATGGTTAGACCCAAGGACCGTGTGGTTGGAGAAAATGGAGGTAATATAGAGTGTTGAGACATTGTAATCCATTGTGTTCAGTCCCTCTCTCTCAGCAGCTCTGGGGAGGTGTGATTTCTGAGTTGTTCTCTGCTTATCCCTGCTTAGGATGAAAAACCCTCTCTAGGGGGAAATTAGTTATCCACACTCTCAGGGTTTCACAGAGGGACACACGTGTGTGTGTGTGTGTGTGTGTGTGTGTGTGTGTGTGTGTGTGTGTGTGCACTGTAAACCCCAAGGCATTTTTTACTCAAATACTAATAGTAAGTTGAACTCAAAGTCAACGAAAAGTCATTATTACTTAAAATGTTGATGTGGTACTGACAGTCATTATTATTTTATTTTTTATTTCACCTTTATTTAACCAGGTAAGCCAGTTGAGAACAAGTTCTCATTTACAACTGCGACCTAGCCAAGATAAAGCAAAGCAGTGCGATAAAAACAACAACACAGAGTTACATATGGTGTAAAAACAAAACATAAAGTCAAAAATACAACAGAAAATGTAGCTCTAGGCTAAACACAGAGGAAGAAGGAACGCTTCTTTTTGAGTGTATTTAACTAACTGTTTTGTAGCAAGTTATGGAGGTAAGGCAACAAATAGGCCATAGTGCAAAATAATTACAATTAGTATTAACACTGGAATGATAGACGTGCAAGAGATGATGTGCAAATAGAGATACTGGGGTGCAAATTTGAAAAATAAATAACAATATGGGGATGAGGTAGTTGGGTGGGCTAATTTCAGATGGGCTGTGTACAGGGGCAGTGATCGGTGAGGAATGCAGGTTGCGGGTGAATACAAATTTCAACTTTTGGATATCCTAACGCTGGCTGGATTTCAGCAGGATTTACATATCACTTTGCAAGCCAGCATAATGTGACTTGCATGTAGGGTTGCAAAATTCTGGTTCATTTCCCAGGTTTTCCAGAAATCCCAGTTGGACAATTCCTGGAAATCCTTCAATCAGGATTTTTTTTTTCTTGGAATTTGGGAAAAAGTTTACGGAATTTTGCAAACCTACTTGCATGCCTGATGTGGAGTGTAAACCACAAGTTTCAAGCCACTGTATTAAACTAAAGCTAGGCCTCAAAATAAGGCCTTATTTAATATGTAATGTATTGTCATAAAGAGTTTAATTATAATGATATAATTTGCCTAGGAACTCACTTGGTGAAGGGCACAGGACTGAACATGAACAAATTCAACAACCATGTCTCTGTCACTAGCAAATACAGTTATGGGTGGTAACTCTACAATTCACTCAAAGGCAAGGCACACTGGGAAACTATATTGGAGGCCTGGCTTAGTGGGATTGTTACTCTAAATTTTCAAGCTGATACAACTCAAATCTGGACACCCTACAGGATCACAGTGACTCTATCAGTTTGAGTAATGACTACAAAATCACTTTATGTAACTGTACTCAGATATACAGTATTTAGTGCAACAGGTTTCCTCAAAGGTTTTGAGTAATGACAGAACATTGGGGTTTACAGTGAGGGAAGAGTGCACTGCTGTTTTACAGGGCCGATCAAGTATGTAAACGTGTCACGTCTCAACCGCTCTCTCTGAACTCTAGGCTAAACACAGAGGAAGAAGGAACGCTTCTTTTTGAGTGTATTTAACTAACTGTTTTGTAATTACTGATTATAATTGAGTTAAGGCTAATTGATAAAATTGAGGTAATCAGTTTCCTAACATGTTTTAAGTAAACTTACAGTTACATTTGAGTAATGGTAAATTATAGTTTCTAAGTAAGGCTGACTTTGATAAACTCAAACATTTAAAGTATTGCAACTTATACTTATTAAGTGACTTTGACTTTTAAAAAATATTACGTTGTGTTCACTTCACCATATTTATTTAATTTAACTAGTGTTTTTTTGTTCATAGAGAAATCTAAATAACTAAGTTGATTTACATGAAAAATGTATACCTTACTCATAAAACTGCATGTGTAATACTCATTTGAACGTAATACTGCTCACTTGAGGTAATCAGTTTCCCCCAAAAAATGTAGTAGCCAAAACTTTTCCGGTTTTACATTGTGTGTGTCACTGTGTCCCTCCGAGAACCTCCATCAGCTGCAAAGTATGAAAAGAGATATTCAGCAATTCAGCAGAGCTCATATCCAGCTAAATGCCTTTAGCTAAGTGGAATAACTCTGTCATCAAACAGACAGCCAGGGTTTGATACCCGGTCACTAAAAGCTGTAGCAATCATCAAAGCATGAACAAGGGAATTCAGCAGGGCTCAGTTCACACACTCACAGTGAGAGGTGCTGGCAGAGTACCTTCACCTAATGCCGATAGCACAGCAGCCATCTTGTATTGGCAGAGGTTGAAGGATGAAAATAGAAAACAACATTATACTGGCCCCCTCTCATGATCATGAACTCCTAAACACATAAACACACACACATGAATGCACACACACACTTTCAAGTGACTTGTGATTGCTTCGGGAAAGTGCTCTACCCTGACTGTTTGCCCTAACACTCATCATTCTCTCCCTTTCTCCCCCTCTCTTTCTCTCCCTCATCTATCTTGCCATCAGACCTCTCCTCTCCTCTCCAGTCATGCCTTGTCCACCCCATACCCTGCTTGGCACCCGCTACCCAGCTACCCAGCACTATGCCAGGCAAATCCATTCCATCAGGGAGGCTGAGACTAGTGGGGTCTGAAATTATTGACACCCTTGATAAAGATAAACAAAAATGACTGTATAAAATAAATAATGAAAATACTGAGCTATATTGTATGCTCAAAAAACTGGGAACTTATATTATGTAATACAATTGCTCAGAGAAATACATTTTGCTTAACAAGTAACATTTTATTTTTCTCAAAAGGTAGGGCAAAAAGTTATTGATACCCCTGTTTTCAATACATTTCAATCCCTCACCTTGCGAGGATAACGGCACTTTGCCGTTTGTTTATGAGTTGGAGAACACATTGGAAGGGATCTTAGATCATTCCTCCATACAGAGTCCTTGATGTTCTTCATCTGCGCGTATGGACAAACCACAGGTTTTCAATGGGTTTCAAGTCCGGAAACTGAGATGGCCATTGCAAGATGTTGATTTTGTGGCCAATTAACATCTTCTTTGTGGATTGTGATGTGTGCTTGGGGTTATTGTCTTGCTGGAAGACCCACTTGCAGTGAAGTTAAAGCCTCCTGGCAGAGGCAACCAGGTTTTTGGCAAAAATATCCTTTACTGGGTAAAGTTCATGATGCCGTTGACCTTAACAAGGGCCCCAGGACCAGTGGAAGCAAAATAGTCCCATAACATCAAAGACCCACCACCATATTTTACAGTAGATATGAGGTTATTTTCTGCTCATGAATTCTCAATTTCACTTCAAACCCACCACTGGTGTACATGGCAAAAGAGGTTTCTTTTTCATGTCATCTGATGTAAGCACCGGTTCCAATCCAAGTACCAATGTTGTTTAGCAAACTCCAGGCGTTTACATTTCTTGGATGACATGAAAATACAGCTCTTTGGCCACGCACACCAGTGGTGGGTTTGGCGTCAAAATGAGAATGCAGAATGCAATGCATTAGTATAAAGTAGATCAAATAATGTCCCTATTTATTTTAGCATACAATATAGTTTAGTAATTTTTACAATTTCTGCTGATCTTCTTTAAGAGTGTCAATAATTTCAGACCCAACTGTATCTCAATAGTCTTACCCACCTAGTAGGTATCCACCATACACTGTAATTCCCTTTCTCAGATCAGTAAAGATGAAGATGAGACGAGGAAAGGAATGCATTTTAGACTATTTAGATTCCCCCTTTTAGACATAATTAATTATTCTGAGTTCTTCTGACTGTCTCCAGTATACAGTTGAAGTCGGAAGTTTACATACACTTAGGTTGGAGTCATTAAAACTCATTTTTCAACCACTCTACACATTTCTTGTTAACAAACTATAGTTTTGGCAAGTCGGTTAGGACATCTACTTTATGAATGACACAAGTAATTTTTCCAACAATTGTTTACAGACAGATTATTTCACTTATAACTCACTGTATTACAATTCCAGTGGGTCAGAAGTTTACATACACTAAGTTGACTGTGCCTTTAAACAGCTTGGAAAATTCCACAAAATGATGTCATGGCTTTAGAAGCTTCTGATAGGCTAATTGACATCATTTGAGTCAATTGGAGGTGTACCTGTGGATGTATTTCAAGGCCTACCTTCAAACTCAGTGCCTCTTTGCTTGACATCATGGGAAAATCAAAAGAAATCAGCCAAGACCTCAGAAAAAAAATTGTAGACCTCCACAAGTCTGGTTCATCCTTGGGAGCAATTTCCAAACGCCTAAAGGTACCACGTTCATCTGTACAAACAGAAGTATAAACACCATACGACCACGCAGCCATCATACCGCTCAGGATGGAGACGCGTTCTGTCTCCTAGAGATTAACGTACTTTGGTGCGAAAAGTGCAAATCAATCCCAGAACAACAGCAAAGGACCTTGTGAAGATGCTGGAGGAAACAGGTACAAAGGTATCTATATCCACAGTAAAACTAGTCCTATATCGACATAACCTGAAAGGCCGCTCAGCAAGGAAGAAGCCACTGCTCCAACACCACCATAAAAAAAGCCAGACTTCGGTTTGCAACTGCACATGGGGACAAAGATCGTACTTTTTTGAGAAATGTCCTCTGGTCTGATGAAACAAAAATAGAACTGTTTGGCCATAATGACCATCGTTATGTTTGGAGGAAAAAGGGGGTTACTTGCAAGCCGAAGAACACCATCCCAACCGTGAAGCACAGGGGTGGCAGCATCATGCTGTGGGGGTGCTTTGTTGCAGGAGGGACTGGTGCAATTCACAAAATAGATGGCATCATGAGGAAGGAACATTATGTGGATATATTGAAGCAACATCTCAAGACATCAGTCAGGAAGTTAAAGCTTGGTCACAAATGGGTCTTCCAAATGGACAATGACCCCAAGCATACTTCCAAAGTTGTGGCAAAATGGCTTCACAAAGCCCTGACCTCAGTCCTATAGAACATTTGTGGGCAGAACTGAAAAAGCGTGTGCGAGCAAGGGGTCCTACAAACCTGACTCAGTTATACCAGCTCTGTCAGGAGGAATGGGACAAATCTCACCCAACTTATTGTGGGAAGCTTTGGAAGGCTACCCAAAACGTTTGACCCAAGTTAAACAATTTAAAGGCAATGCTACCAAATACTAATTGAGTGTATGTAAACTTCTGACCCACTGGGAATGTGATGAAAGAAATAAAAGCTGAAATAAATCATTCTCTCTACTATTATTCTGACATTTCACATTCTTAAAATAAAGTGGTGATCCTAACTGACCTAAAACAAAGCATTTTTACTAGGATTAAATGTCAGGAATTGAGAAAAACTGAGTTTAAATGTTTTTGGCTAAGTGTCACGATCGTCGGGAACAGATGAGGACCAAGGCGCAGCGTTGCAGGCAAACATACTCTTTAATGAGCGAAACGCGATCAAAACAACAAAGACGGTAACGTGACAGTACACGGTCAAAACACAACCAACTTGAAACAAGAACCCACAAAAAACAAAGGAAAAACCGACAGTTTAAATATGGCTCCCAATCAAAGACAACCAGCAAACAGCTGACACTCGTTGCCTCTGATTGGGAGTCACTCAGGCCAACATAGAAATCGAGAACATAGATCTACACACCCTGGCTCAACATAACAGTGTCCCCAGAGCCAGGGCGTGACACTAAGGTGTATGTAAACGTCCGACTTCAACTGTAAGTACTCATATACCTGAGTATTAGACAGAGCACATTAGCAGAGCTGTCTACAGTAAATCAGATGGATTATACTATTGGGGTTTACATTTACTGGAGGAATTACAATGGTTCTTACTCTTGTTATTGTTATTTATTTCACACACAAAGGCTCACATCTAAGCATCCAACTGCCATTCTGATGTCAGGAATAAAGTGGTGTGCTCGCAGAGAGGTCACGTCCTGCCTGACATCCCGACTGTGTGTGTGTGTGTGTGTGCCTGGGTCTGGAGCGAATGTGTGTGTACGGATCCAATCCCTGCTGGCTCATACACATGCTCGCTGAACTTGTTCCAGACTTTTCCCAGGTGCTCCAGTTCAGACAGCGCTAATCCCACTGGGGTGGATTTACATATCTTATTCCCTCATCTCTAACCTGCAGCACACCAAAACACACCTCTCTCTCTGTCTACCCTCCTGTCCGTGTGTCCATCCATCCATCCGAGTACTTGGACAAAACGAGTATGGTAACGGATATGGGCAATTTTCTGGATATGATTATGATCAGAGTATTTTTAGGAATTATCCGTGATTTGAAAAAAATAAATTTTTGGTAAGTTGAACTCAAAGTCAACGAAAAGTCATTATTACTTAAAATGTTGATGTGGTACTGACAGTCATTATATTATAATTTTTTTTTGTACCTTTGTTTAACCAGATAAGCCAGTTGAGAACAAGTTCTCATTTACAACTGCGACCTGGCCAAGATAAAGCAAAGCAGTGCGATAAAAACAACAACACAGAGTTACATATGGGGTAAACAAAACATAAAGTCAAAAATACAACAGAAAAGATATATACAGTGTGTGCGAATGTAGTTATGGAGGTAAGGCAATAAATAGGCCATAGTGCAAAATAGTTACAATTTCGTATTAACACTGGAATGATAGATGTGCAAAAGATAATGTGCAAATAGAGATACTGGGGTGCAAATTAGCAAAATAAATAACAATATGGGGATGAGGTAGTTGGGTGGGCTAATTTCAGAATGGCTGTGTACAGGTGCAGTGATCGGTAAGCTGCTCTGACAACTGACGCTTAAAGTTAGTGAGGGAAATAAGAGTCTCCAGCTTCAGAGATTTTTGCAGTTCGTTCCAGTCATTGGCAGCAGAGAACTGGAAGGAATGGTGGCCAAAGGAGGTGTTGGCTTTGGGGATGACCAGTGAGATATACCTGCTGGAGCGCATACTACGGGTTGGTGTTGCAGCGGAGGGTGCAGAGCTGGTGGGTAGTGGTAGCCAGGTGGAAAGCATGGCCAGCCGTAACAAAATGCTTGTTGAAATTCTGGATTATTGTAGATTTATCGGTGGTGACAGTGTTTCCTAGCCTCAGTGCAGTGGGCAGTTGGGAGGAGATGCTCTTATTCTTATATAACTTTTTGGAGTCAGTGCTACAGGATGCACATTTCTGTTTGAAAAAGCTAGCCTTTGCTTTCCTAACTGATTGTGTATATTGGTTCCTGACTTCCCTGAAAAGTTGCATATCGCGGGGGCTGTTCGATGCTAATGCAGTACGCCACAGGATGTTTTTGTGCTGGTCAAGGGTAGTCAAGTCTGAGGAGAACCAGGGGCTATATCTGTTCTTATTTCTGAATTTTTTGAATGGGGATGCTTATTTAAGATTGAGAGGAAAGCACTTTTAAAGAACAACCAGGCATCCTCTACTGACAGAATGAGGTCAATATCCATCCAGGATACCCGGGCCAGGTCAATTAGAAAGGCCTGCTCGCTAAAGTGTTTTAGGGAGCGTTTGACAGTGATGAGGGGTGGTCGTTTAACCGCGGACCCATTACAGACGCAGACAATAAGGCAGTGATCGCTGATATCCTGGTTGAAGACAGCGGAGGTGTATTTAGAGGGTAAATTTGTCAGGATGATATCTATGAGGGTGCCCATCTTTACAGATTTAGGGTTGTACCTGGTAGGTTCGTTGATAATTTGTGTGAGATTGAGCGCATCTAGTTTAGATTGTAGGTTGGCTGGGGTGTTAAGCATATCCCAGTTTAGGTCACCAAGCAGTACGAACTCTGAGGATAGATGGGGGGCAATCAGTTCACATATGGTGTCCAGGGCACAGCTCGGGGCTGAGGGGGGTCTGTAGCAAGCGGCAACAGTGAGAGACTTATTTCTGGAAAGGTGGATTTTTTGAAGTAGAAGCTCAAACTGTTTGGGCACAGACCTGGATTGTATGATAGAGGTCTGCAGGCTATCTCTACAGTAGATTGCAACCCCACACCCTTTGGCAGTTCTATCGAGACAGAAAATGTTGTAGTTGGGGATGGACATTTCTGAATTTTTGGTGGCCTTCCTAAGCCAGGATTCAGACACTGCTAGAACATCAGGGTTGGCAGAGTGTGCTAACGCAGTGAATAACTCAAACTTAGGGAGGAGGCTTCTGATGTTAACATGCAAGAAACCAAGACTTTTACGGTTACAGAAGTCAACAAATGATAACGCCTTGGGAGTAGGAGTGATACTGGGGGCTACAGGGCCTGGGTTAACCTCTACATCACCAGAGGAACAGAGGAGGAGTAGAATAAGGATACGGCTAAAGGCTTTAAGAACTGGTCTTCTAGTGCGTTGGGTACAGAGAAAAAAAAGGGCAGATTTCCGGGCATTGTAGAATAGATTCAGGGCATTATGTACAGACAAGGATATGGAAGGATATGAGTACAGTGGATGTAAACCTAAGCATTGGGTAACGATGAAAGAGATAGCATCACTGGAGGCACTGATTGAGTCGGTCTCCGCGTGTATGGGGGGTGGGACAAAGAAGCTATCTAAGGCAGGTTGAGCTGGGCTGAGGGTTCTACAGTGAAATAGTACAATAAGAAATAACCAAAACAGCAATAAGCAAGGCATATTGACATGGGAGAGAGGCATAAAGCAATCACAGGTGTTATTTGAGAGCGCTAAGCCAACAGCTGGTAATGGCAACAAAATTTGGGCTGAGGCTAAACATAAACAGGAGGCAGTACCGTATAAAGGAACAGTCCAGCAGGCATCAGCTGTATAGCTGAGTTATCATAAGGTCAGGTGAACAGCAATAGGAGAGTTTGGAGGTAGTTCTGGGGCTGCTACAGCACTGGCGAGCAAGAGGCCACGGCTTGCGTGTGCTAGCAGGCCGGGGCTAGCAGATGGATCTTCGTGGTCGACGTCGTAATAGGAAGCCTGTTGAAACCACATCAGACGATTTCGTTGGCAGACCAGTCATGTTGGATCGGCGGGGCTCCGTGTCAACACTAGGAGGTCCCGTCCGGTTGACAGAGAGGTAGATAGCCAGGAGATGGGCCTGGCTCGAGGCTAGCTCAAGGCTAACTGGTGCTTGCTAAGGGGCAATGGTAATTAGCCAACGACAACAGCCATTCGGTTGCAGCTAGCTAGTTGTGATGATCTGGCACTACGGTCCAGTGATTCCGGCAGAATATCCGATATGCTCTGGGTCGATAGCACGCTGTGCAGACTGGCCGACAAATTGTCCACGCTAGAGCTAGAGCTGGCTGGTGGGTAGTGCAGGCCACGGACAATGGTTTAGACCGCTAACGGTGGCTAATAGCAAGTAGCTAGCTAGCTGGCTACAACAGCCATTTGGTTGCAGCTAGCTAGTTGCGATGATCCGGCGCTAGGGTCCAGTGATTCCGGCAGAAAATCCGATATGCTCTGGGTCGATAGCACGCTGTGCAGACTGGCCAACAAATTGTCCAGGCTAGAGCTAGTGCTGGCTGGTGGTAGTGCATTCCACGGACAATGGTGAAGACGCTAATGGTGGCTAATAGCACGTAGCTAGCTAGCTGGCTACCACAGCCATTCGGTTGCAGCTAGACTAGTTTCAACTTAAGGTTCTTCGAAAAAGTTATAAAGAAATAATAGAATCCTTTCCACGTTGGTTGAGGCGGGTTGCAGGAAAGTATATTTACTTAAAGAATGAAAAGTAAAATTGAGAAATATATACAAAATAGAAAAAAAACTAAAAAAACTGGCTATTTACACAAGGACACTACAGAAAACACGACCGCACTGCTACGCCATCTTGAATTATGTCAGTCATTTCAGTCAGTCAAGTAAGGTGCTACGTGGTCTAAATAACTCAACTGGCTAGTTTGCTTGTCTGTAAAGAAAAGGGCAGGCTGTACATTGATCCTGCTGCTCTGACTGAATAGAGTGAAGCTGTATTTCTCTGTCCACTCGCTTCTTAATTTCACCTGATTACTTTCACTTCTCTGTTTCAGTCTGAACATTCAGACTGCTGCTGCCTCCTGTTAGCCTGCTACTATGATAAATTAAATGGCAAGGAAGTTTGTTATCAAGCTATCAATGTGCATAATAACTAACAAGAGGGGTGAGGGTAGGGAAAAATGAAGAAATGCCGACGAGCATTCTGACTGGTAGAAAACTTGCCTGCCTGCAGAAAATTGAGGACACAAAGACATTTGTATGTCAGACACACACACACCCCTCCACGGCTCCTAATCTGCAGCTTGTTCGTTCAATAAACATGCAGGGAGATAGGCATTTTGCCAACATCTACTTAGGCATATTAAAACATTTCATTTTTTTCCGATCACAAGTATCCTCCGATCCGACTATTAACTGTCAATTTACGGATACGATTACGAATACTAGTATGGCCATAACGGCACACCCCTATCTTCCACTATCTTCATTCTCTGGTAGTACCCTTCCCTATTTTTTGATATCCTAAGGTTAGCACAGACTATATAACAAACCATTACGTGCTGTGTTAAAACTTTCACTGCATAATTGCATCCACCCTCACCCAATAAAGTAGAGCACTTTTATGGAGATGGACCGGTGGACAATGAGGTTATATTGGTAATTACAATGTCTTCATATAGTCCTCTCTGAAGCCGCTCCAAACATCTGAGAAATTGTCTCTCGCCCCTTGAATAACGGCAGATAAGAACTCGTGATGATGGGAACAGATAGCTCTGTGTTGCTGGAAGAGGAACCCTTACTCAGTTGTGTGTGTGTGTGTGTGTGTGTGCCCGTGTGCGTGTGCGTGTGCGTATGTGTGTGTGTGTGTGTGTGTGACCTAGGACTGCTGAGAGAAAGTGGCAGATCATGAAAGGCAGGGAAGCAGTGTTTATGTATTTTTGTCTCTCTCCTCTTCAGGGATTATTCTGTGTTTCATCTTGGTCAGAGCTAGGTCATAGTCTGGTGAATGATGTGAGCAGGATGATAGAAGGACGGAAAGAGAGGAAGAACTAAGATGTGTGTGTGCTAGTAGTGCTCTTGTATTTCTCATGTTTTCTTACCAATATTATTACTTCACCTTGATATTGAATACTGCGTTGTTGGGAAAGAGCTTGTAAGTAAGCATTTCACTGTACTGTTTTACTGCTGAATCCTGCACGTGACAAAAAAACGTGGAAACTTGTAACTAGTATGTGTGTGAGTGCGATATTGCGTGCTTGTGCGTGCAAGAGTGTGTGTGTTTGTGTGTGTGTGTGTGTGTGTGTGTGTGTATCTCGGGGTCTCAGAAGTAGGACCACGCACGGTGCATATTAACACTGTGATGTCTATTTGGAAAATCTCCCATTGAAGTATCTGTATGCATCATCAGAGGAACTCTTACTTGCTGTCTTCGTATCCCTAGGTGCTATTATGGGGGAGGGGAGGGTTGGGGGGGGGAAGGGGAGGGTTGGGGGGGTTGGGGAAGGGGGGGCACCATGAGGGCGAGTCTCTGTTGTTGTTGGTACAGAGACAAAGTATACAAAAAAAATGAGGTGAGGTGGAAAGTAAACTGAACAAAAATATGAACGCAACATGCAACAATTTCAACGGTTTTACTGAGTTACAATTCATATAAGGAAATCAGTCAATTGAAATAAATGTATTAGGCCCTAATCTATGGATTTCACATGACTGGGCAGGGACGCAGCCACTGGTGGGCATAGGCCCACCCACTGGGGAGCCAGGCTGAGGCAATAAGAATTAAAAAAAATCCCCACAAAAGGGCTTTATAACAGACAGAAATACTCCTCAGTTTCATCAGCTGTCTGGTCTCATACGATCCTGCAGGTGAAGAAGCTGGATGTGGAGGTCCTGGGCTGGCGTGGTTACACGTGGTCTGCAGTTGTGAGGCCGGTTGGACGTACTGCCAAATTCTCTAAAACAATGTTGGAGGTGGATTATGGTAGAGAAATGAACATTAAAATCTCTGGCAACAGCTCTGGTGGACATTCCTGCAGTCAGCATGCCAATTGCACGCTCCCTCAAAACTTGAGACATCTGTGGCATTGTGTTGTGTGACAAAACTGCACATTTTAGAGTGGCCATTTATTGTCCCCAGCACAAGGTGCAGCTGTGTAATTATCATGCTGTTTAATCAGCTTCTTGATATGCCACACCTGTCAGGTGGATGGATTATCTTGGCAAAGGAGAAATGCTCACTAACAGGGATGTTAACAAATTTGTTCACAATATTTTAGAGAAATAAGCTTTTTGTACGTATGGAACATTTCTGGGATCATTTATTTCAGCTCATGAAACATGGGACCAACACCTTACGTTGCGTTTATATTTTTGTTCAGTATATGTTGATGTTGCACAAGCCCACTCATCTTGTATCAGAAAGATGGGATGGTGAGGGGGAATCCAGCCAGCGGGAGGATATCCAAGAATTTGAAAATTGTATCACCCACAACCTGCCCTCAGAATGACTGCTATGTCGAAGGATTTAACAAACAAGACTACCTAAACCATCTAAACTAGAACAACCATCTCTTCGAATTTTTTTATTTATCAATCAATGTGCATGAGGAAACATAGATATTAAAACAGACTATTCAAAAAATTTACCTGCAACAAAGCATGCTGGGAAATATGATAAATGAGGCCCCTCCCACGTCTTTTTCGCTCAGAGAGTTAACGGAATGAGCTCTAAACAGTTGAGTAACAACAGCACCACGAAAATATTTATTGAATTAAATGTCCTGTTCAGTTGTGCTGAAATGTATGTAAGGTGAGAGACATTCCTAACACTGATCTGAATAAAAGGCATGGAAAGTCACATCAATTTCTAATGACTAAATGCACTCTAAACAGGACGATGGGAAAGTAAACACTAGTGTTTAAAATCTGAACACTTAGGAGATATTCAGTGCCTTCAGAAAGTATTAACACCCCTTTACTGTTTCCACATTTTAATGTGTTACAGCCTGAATTTAAAATGGATAAAATTGAGATTGTTTATCACTGGCCTACACACAATACGCCTTAATGCCAAAGTGGAATGAAGTTTTTCAACAATTTTACAAATTAATACAAAATGAAAAGCTGAAATGTCTTGAATCAATAAATATTCAAACCCCTTTGTTATGGCAAGCCTAAATAAGTTCAGAAGTAAAAATGTGCTTAACAAGTCACATAATAAGTTGCATGGAAATAATAGTTTTTAACATTATTGTCGAATGACTACCCGATCTCTGTACCCCACACATACAATTATCTGTAAGGTCCCTCAGTTGAGCACTGAATTTCAAACACAGATTCAGCCAAAAAGACCAGGGAGGTTTTCTAATGCCTCACAAAGAAGGGCACATATTTGTACAGTGAGGGAAACAAAGTATTTGATCCCCTGCTGATTTTGTACGTTTGCCCACTGACAAAGACATGATCAGTCTATAATTTTAATGGTAGGTTTATTTGAACAGTGAGAGACAGAATAACAACAAAAAATCCAGAAAAACGTATGTCAAAAATGTTATAAATTGATTTGCATTTTAATGAGGGTAATAAGTATTTGACCACACTGCAAAACATGACTTAGGACTTGGTGGCAAAACACTTGATGGCAATCACAGAGGTCAGACGTTTCTTGTAGTTGGCCACCAGGTTTGCACACATCTCAGGAGGGATTTTGTTCCACTCCTCTTTGCAGATCTTCTCCAAGTCATTAAGGTTTCAAGGCTGACGTTTGGCAACTCGAACCTTCAGCTCCCTCCACAGATTTTCTATGAGATTAAGGTCTGGAGACTGGCTAGGCCACTCCAGGACCTTAATGTGCTTCTTCTTGAGCCACTCCTTTTTTTGCCTTGGCCGTGTGTTTTGGGTCATTGTCATGCTGGAATACCCATCCACGACCCATTTTCAATGCCCTGGCTGAGGGAAGGAGGTTCTCACCCAAGATTTGACGGTACATGGCCCCGTCCATCGTCCCTTTGATGCGGTGAAGTTGTCTTGTCCCCTTAGCAGAAAAACACCCCCAAAGCATAATGTTTCCACCTCCATGTTTGACGATGGGGATGATGTTCTTGGGGTCATAGGAAGCATTCCTCCTCCTCCAAACACGGCGAGTTGAGTTGATACCAAAGAGCTCGATTTTGGTCTCATCTGACCACAACACTTTCACCTAGTTCTCCTCTGAATCATTCAGATGTTCATTGGCAAACTTCAGACGGGCCTGTATATGTGCTTTCTTGAGGAGGGGGACCTTGCGGGCGCTGCAGGATTTCAGTCCTTCACGGCGTAGTGTGTTACCAATTGTTTTCTTGGTGACTATGGTCCCAGCTGCCTTGAGATCATTGACAAGATCCTCCTGTGTAGTTCTGGGCTGATTCCTCACCGTTCTCATGATCATTGCAACTCCACGAGGTGAGATCTTGCATGGAGCCCCAGGCCGAGGGAGATTGACAGTTATTTCGTGTTTCTTCCATTTGCGAATAATCGCACCAACTGTTGTCATCTTCTCACCAAGCTGATTGGCGTTGGTCTTGTAGCCCATTCCAGCCTTGTGTAGGTCTACCATCTTGTCCCTGACATCCTTGGAGAGCTCTTTGGTCTTGGCCATGGTGGAGAGTTGATTGATTGCTTCTGTGGACAGGTGTCTTTAATACAGGTAACAAACTGAGATTAGGAGCACTCCCTTTAAGAGTGTGCTCCTAATCTCAGCTCATTACTTGTATAAAAGACACCTGGGAGCCAGAAATCTTTCTGATTGAGAGGGGGTCAAATACTTATTTCCCTCATTAAAATGCAAATCAATTTATAACATTTTTGACATGCGTTTTTCTGGATTTCGTTGTTGTTATTCTGTCTCTCACTGTTCAAATAAACCTAACATTACAATTATAGACTGATCATTTCTTTGTCAGTGGGCAAACGTACAAAATCAGCAGGGGATCAAATACTTTTTTCCCTCACTGTAGATGGGTAAAAATAAAACAAATGGTGACTTTAAAACAGTTACAGAGTTTAATGCTGTGATAGGAGAAAACTGAGGATGAATCAACAACATTGTAGTTACTCCACAATACTAACCTAATTGACTGAGTGAAAAGAAGGAAGCCTGTACAGAATACAAATATTCTGTTTGCAAGAAGGCACTAAAGTAGTACTGCAAAAAATATGGCAAAGCAATTAACTTTTTGTCCTGAATACAAACTGTTATGTTTAGGGCAAATCCAATGGAACACATTACTGAGTACCACTCTCCAAATGTTCAAGCGTAGTGGTGGCTGCATCATGTTTTGGGTATGCTTGTAATCGTTAAGGACTGGGGAGTTTGTCAGGATGAATAAGAAACGGAATGGAGCTAAACACAGGCAAAATCCTGGAGGAAAACTTAGTTCAGTCAGTTTTCCACCAGACACTGGGAGATGAATTCACCTTTCAGCAGGACAACCTAAAACACAAGGCCCAATCCACACTGGAGTTTCTTAACAAGAAGACAGTGAATGTTCCTGAGTAGCTGAGTTACAGTTTGGAGTTAAATCTGCTTGAAGAGCTATGACTCTATATGGGGCTTTGTATGGGGCTTTGTCTCCAAAGCCCCATACACTACCCACCACTGTGACCTGTACGCTCTTGTTGGCTGGTCCTCACTACATGTTCGTCGTCAAACCCACTGGCTCCAGGCCATCTATAAATCACTGCTAGGCAAATCCCCGCCTTATCTTAGCTCATTGGTCACCATAGCAGCACCCACCCGTAGTCTGCGCTCCAGCAGGTATATCTCACTGGTCATTCCCAAAGCCAACACCTCCTTTGGCCGCCATTCCTTCCAGTTCTCTGCTGCCAATGACTGGAACGAATTGCAAAAATCTCTGAAGCTGGAGACTCTTATCTCCCTCAATAACTTTAAGCATCAGTTGTCAGAGCACCTTACCGATCACTGCACCTGTACACAGCCCATCTGAAATTAGCCCACCCAACTACCTCATCCCTATATTGTTATTTATTTTGCTCTTTTGCACCCCAGTATCTCTATTTGCACATAATCTCTTGCACATCTAGCATTCCAGTGTTAATACTATTGTAATTATTCTGCACTATAGCCTATTTATTGCCTTACCTCCATAACTTGCTACATTTGCACACACTGTATATATATTTTCTGTTGTATTTCTGACTTTATGTTTTTTACCCCATATGTAACTCTGTGTTGTTTTTATTGCACTACTTTGCTTTATCCTGGCCAGGTCGCAGTTGTAAATGAGAACCTGTTCTCAACTGGCTTACCTGGTTAAATAAAGGTTAAATAAAAAATAAAAAAATAAAAAATATGACAAGACCTGAAAATGGTTGTCTACCAATGATCAACAACCAATTTGACAGAGCTTGAAGAATTTTGAAATGAATAATGTGCAAATGTTGCACAATCCAGGTGTGGAAAGCTCTTAGAGATTTTCAGTGCCTTGTAAAAGTATTCATCGCCCTTGGCGTTTTTTGCTAATTTGTTGCATTACAACATGTCATTTAAATTGCTTTTTCATGTAATGGACATACACAAAAAAGTCAAAATTGGTGAAGTGAAATGAAAAAAATAACTTGTTTCAAAAAAGTATAAAAAATAAATAACGGAAAAGTGGTGCATACAACAGTGGTTCATACAGTTGAAGTCGGAAGTTTACATACACCTTAGCCAAATACATTTAAACACAGTTTTTCACAATTCCTGACAATTAATCCTAGTTAAAATTCCCTGTTTTAGGTCAGTTAGGATCACCACTTTATTTTAAGAATGTGAAATGTCAGAATAATAGTAGGGAGAATGATTTATTTCAGCTTTTATTATTCCCACAATAAGTTGGGTGAATTTTGGCCCATTCCTCCTGACAGAGCTGGTGTAACTGAGTCAGGTTTGTAGGCCTCCTTGCTCGCACACGCTTTTTCTGTTCTGCCCACAACTGTTCTATAGGGCTGAGGTCAGGGCTTTGTGATGGCCACTCCAATACCTTAACTTTCTTGTACTTATGTCATTTTGGCACAACTTTGGAAGTATGCTTGGGGTCATTGTCCATTTGGAACACCCATTTGCGACCAAGCTTTAACTTCCTGACTGATGTCTTGAGATGTTCCTTCAATATATCCACATAATTTTCCTTCCTCATGATGCCATCTATTTTGTTAAGTGCACCAGTCCCTCCTGCAGCAAAGCACCCCTGCAGCATGATGCCGCCACCCCCGTGCTTCACGGTTGGGATGGTGTTCTTCGGCTTGCAAGCAACCCCCTTTTTCCTCCAAACATAACGATGGTCATTATGGCCAAACAGTTCTATTTTTGTTTCATCAGAACAGAGGACATTTCTTCAAAAAGTACGATCTTTGTCGCCATGTGCATTTGCAAACCGTAGTCTGGCTTTTTTATGGCGGTTTTGGAGTAGTGGGTTCTTCCTTGCTGAGCGGCCTTTCAGGTTATGTCGATATAGGACTCGTTTTACTGTGGATATAGATACTTTTGTACCTGTTTCCTCCAGCGTCTTCACAAGGTCCTTTGCTGTTGTTCTGGGATTGATTTGCACTTTTCGCACCAAAGTACGTTCATCTCTAGGAGACAGAACGCGTCTCCTTCCTGAGCGGTATGACAGCTGCGTGGTCCCATGGTGTTTATACTTGCATACTATTGTTTGTACAGATGAACGCGGTACCTTCAGGCGTTTGGAAATTGCTCCCAAGGATGAACCAGACTTGTGGAGATCCAAAATAAAATTCTGAGGTCTTGGCTGATTTCTTTTGATTTTCCCATGATGTCAAGCAAAGAGGCACTGAGTTTGAAGGTAGGCCTTGAAATACATCCACAGGTACACCTCCAATTGACTCAAATGATGTCAATTAGCCTATCAGAAGCTTCTAAAGTCATGACATCATTTCTGGAATTTTCCAAGCTGTTTAAAGGCACCGTCAACTTTAGTGTATTTTCACTGGAATTATGATACAGTGAATTATAAGTGAAATAATCTGTCTGTAAACAATTGTTGGAAAAATTACTTGCGTCATGCACAAAGTAAATGTCCTAACCGACTTGCCAAAACTATAGTTTGTTAACAAGACATTTGTGGAGTGGTTGAAAAACAAGTTTTAATGACTCCAACCTAAGTGTATGTAAACTTCTGACTTCAAATGTATCCACCCCGTGAAGGTTTGACTGTGGGTAGGCCTTTTTTCCACTAGGGGGAGTGGTAGGACCACAGTCAAGCCCTCACATGAATACAAAGGGTGGTTGATGATCCCCAATCAGAGACAGCTGTCTAGAGTTAGTCTCTGATTGGGGATAGTATTTAGGCACCTCTCACATCCACCTATGTGTGGATCATTGTTCGTGTTCGTGTTCGTCTGCGATTGTGTTCACGGCACATAAGTCACTTGGTGCTTGTCTCTCTTTGCTTATTTCTGAGAACATATAGTGTGATAAGTTTAATAAAAGGATGACACTAGCGCTCCGTTTACCGTCCCTTAACTCAGCAGCGTGACACCCCTTTGCTATGAAGCCCCTAAATAAGATCTGGTGCAACCAATTACCTTCAGAAGTCACATAATTAGTTAAATAAAGTCCACCTGTGTGCAATCTAAGTGTCACATGATCTGTCACATGATCTCAGTATATATACACCTGTTCTGAAAGGCCTCATAGTCTGCAACACCACTAAACAAGGGGCACCACCAAGCAATCGGCACCATGATGACCAAGGAGCTCTCCAAACAGGTCAGCGACAAAGTTGTGGAGAAGTACAGATCAGGGTTGGGTTATAAAAAAATATCAGAAACTTTGAACATCCCACGGAGCACCATTAAATCAACAAACCTGCCAAGAGAGGGCCGCCCACCAAAACTCACGGACCAGGCAAGGAGGGAATTAATCAGAGAGGCAACAAAGAGACCAAAGATAACCCTGAAGGAGCTGCAAAGCTCCACAGTGGAGAATGGAGTATCTGTCCATAGGACCACTTTAAGCTGTACACTCCACAGAGCTGGGCTTTACTAAAGAGTGGCCAGAAAAAAGGCATTGCTTAAAGAAAAAAATAAGCAAACACGTTCGCCAAAAGCCATGTGGGAGACTCCCCAAACATATGGAAGAAGGTACTCTGGTCAGATGAGACTAAAATTTAGCTTTTTGGCCATCAAGGAAAACGCTATGTCTGGCGCAAACCCAACACCTCTCATCACTCCGAGAACATCATCCCCACAGTGAAGCATGGTGGTGGCAGCATCATGCTGTGGGGATGTTTTTCCGCGACAGGGACTGGGAAACTGGTCAGAATTGAAGGAAGGATGGATGGCTCTAAATACAGGGAAATTCTTAAGGGAAACCTGTTTCAGTCTTCCAGAGATTTGAGACTGGGACGGAGGTTCACCTTCCAGCAGGACAATGACCCTAAGCATACTGCTAAAGCTACACTCGAGTGGTTTAAGGGGAAACATTTAAATGTCTTGGAATGGCCTAGTCAAAGCCCAGACCTCAATCCAATTGAGAATCTGTGGTATGACTTAAAGATTGCTGTACACCAGCGGAACCCATCCAACTTGAAGGAGCTGGAGCAGTTTTGCATTGAAGAATGGGCAAAAATGATGCTAGATGTGCCAAGCATATAGACATACCCCAAGAGACTTGCAGCTTTAATTTCTGCAAAAGGTGGCTCTACAAAGTATTGACTTTGGGGGAGTGAATAGTTACGCACGCTGAAGTTTTCTGTTTTTTTGTCTTATTTCTTGTTTGTTTCACCCCAAAAAATATTTTTCATCTTCAAAGTGGTAGGCATGTTGTGTAAATCAAATGATACAAACCCCCCAAAAAATCCATGAAATGTAAGGCAACAAAATAGGATAAATGCCAAGGGGGGTGAATACTTTCGCAAGCCACTGTACCCAAAAAGACTCACAGCTGTAATCGCTGCCAAAGGTGATTCTAACATGTATTAACTCAGGGCGTTGAGTACTTATCTAATCAAGATACAGTACCTACCTTGTCACAACACAACTGATTGGGTCAAACACATTAAGAAGGAAAGAAATACCACAAATTAACTTTTAACAAGGCACACCTGTTAAATGAAATGCATTCCAGGTGACTACCTCATGAAACTGGTTGAGAGAATGCCAAGAGTGTGCAAAGCTGTCATCAAGGCAAAGGGTGGCTACTTTGAAGAATCTCAAATATATAATATATTTTGATTTGTTTAACACTTTTTTGGTTACTACATGATTCCATATGTGTTATTTCATAGTTTTGATGTCTTCACTAATATTCTACCCCCCAAAATAAAAATAAAAAATTATATTCTACAATGTAGAAAATAGTACAAAATTATACTAATAACTTGAATGAGTATGTGTGTCCAAACTTTTGACTGGTACTGTATATTAGTGTTTTATTTGTCATGAATTGTTTCACAAATGTTGTAATTTTCTTCATTTTGACATTACAGAGTATTCTGTGTAGATCGTTGACAAAAACAAGAACATTTAACCAATTTTAATCTCACTGTGTAACACAACAACATTTGGAAAAAGTCAAGGGATGTGAATACTTTCTGAAGGCACTGTATTTGTTCTCCTGGTCTGAAAATGTCTGGAAAAAGCTGACTATCATGTTCAATCTTGCATTCTAAATTTACATTTTAGTCATTTAGCAGACGCTCTTATCCAGATCGACTTACAATTAGTGAGTGCATACATTTTCATACTGGCCCCCCGTGGGAATCGAAGCCCCAACCCTGGCGTTGCAAACACCATGCTCTACCAACTGAGCTACACGGGACTAAATGCCTGTGTTTAAGATGCGAACACTTATTGGCAAATCTAAATGCATAAAGTTTAAGTTTTAAACACTGACGTTTAGGTTATAAATTTGTCACATGATTTCATGTTTCATGGTTTTACAGTGTAGCATTTTAGAGACTCCCTGTAGCTCAGAACACAGATGGTATGAAGGATTCGCCTCCCAGCACAGGCAGATGTGGAGACCCACACACGTAAGACTATAGCATGGACAGCAGTCTATGACCAGCTGAGGCCTGTGCTAACAATCCCAGGATAAATTCACTAGCACCATGTTTCCCTGGTTGGTGCTAAACACATAGCAGCATGACATAGCAATCCATCACAAACTGCTCTGTGTATGTGTGTGTATATGTACACTACCATTCGAAAGTTTGGGGTCAGTTAGAAATGTCCTTGTTTTCGAAAGAAAAGCAATTTTTTGTCCATTAAAATAACATCAAATTGATCAGAAATACAGTGTAGACATTGTTAATGTTGTAAATGGCTATTGTAGCTGGAAACGGCTGATTTTTAATGTAATATCTACATAGGCATACAGAGGCCCATTATCAGCAACCATCAGTCCTGTGTTCCAATGGCACGTTGTGTTTGCTAATCCAAGTTTATAATTTAAAAAAAGGCTAATTGTTCATTAGAAAAACCTTTTGCAATTATGTTAGCACAGCTTAAAACTGTTGTGCTGATTAAAGAAGCAATAAAACTGGCCTTCTTGAGACTAGTTGAGTATCTGGAGCATCAGCAATTGTGTGTTCGATTACAGGATCAAAATGGCCAGAAACAAAACTTTCTTCTGAAACTAGTCAGTCTATTAAATAGACAAAAAAATTGGTTTTCTTTAGAAAACAAGGACATTTCTAAGTGACCCCAAACTTTTTAACGGTAGTGTAATGTCTGAGTTTGTGTTTGTGCGTCTGTTTTAGCAGGTCCAGTGGAGTCCATAACTGCAGAACACACAGGCCGTAAAGGGCTCCCTCAGCGCAGGAAATAAGGCCCACACATTCTACTGCGTGCACTCACAGACACTCACAGAGGAAATAAGGCCTTCTGTGCCTCACGGCTTCTTTGACAGGAGAGTCTGGAGAGCTCACTGTCTGTCTGTCTGTCTTAGCTGTGCCCTTATCCTACCACTACAGAGTGACGGTGTTAGTGGGCTGTAGCGTGTGCTGGCATGAGATTCACAGAAGCTGTTTTCACTCCGCTCTTCTTTTTTTAACGTCTTTTTAACGGCCATTCTCTCTCCTCTCTTCTCTACATCCATTTAACAGTCTCTCTCTCTCTCTCTGATTCCTGTCTGGTTAGGTCAGGTTATCTGTTCTCATTTTATAAGCCTGCTCTCCAATATCCTGCTGAGCCTGTAAGTATGCATGTATATATGTGTGTGTGTGTCTGTGTGTGTGTATGTGCATACTCATACTCACACTTCACACACCTGCAGACCGCAGATATATTACTCTTCTCTCCCTGTGGCCTCCTTTCTCCAAGGTGGAAACATTTTTCAGTTCAGTTCAGTTCAGTTCATTACAGTGTTACCAAACCAACAAGGACTTTATGACACACCCTGACTAATCACACCCAGACTACAATAGTCTACATTTCAACACGCTTTGGATTCCTAACTAAGATATCAGCAGACTATATAATGAGCAGGCTATAAAAGCAACATACTGTATAGTGATTATATCTGCCATTGATCATCATTTACAGCCAAAGGTGTTGCTAGTACATCTCTCCCTACATCTATCTAGACTCCAGTCAACGATGAGTGCTAGCCCTATTGTAGCTCTGTTGATGTGTGGAAGAGTTTCTCATCCCAAGAAGATGATGTTGTCCAGGATTTGTCCTCAGACTATGTGTATTTTAATGATCCCTCTTGCCTTTTCCCCTAATATATTTCCTTTCTCACCCGACACACGCTGTGTGAGCTGTGGGTTTTAGCGTAGTCTCTAACTCTCCATAGTGTGCAAACCACAACAGAATCTCACCATGCTACATAACAACTGGCAATGGGAAATGGAAATATGGGGCTGGGTTTGTGTGATAAACATGAAGCAACATGCAGGCAACAGAGATCTAGAACTATTGGATCTATTGGTTTGCGTTACCTCTCTCGGCTGTCTAATACAATTACTGCTAAGTCGTTCATTCAATTTACAACAACCTCCATCAATAACAACTTGCAAGCTGTTAGCTCTGGCTTTTGTGAGTCCCATCCAAACAACATAAATTCCTATGAGCAGCAGTCCATACTTCCACACAGAGATCTACCAAACACTTCTTTACCCCCATTCATTCAATTCTAAATCAATTTGACTAAACACATTTCTGCTTGACTGAATTAAAGTCTATTTGACTCAATTCATTTCGGTAGGGCTAAATCAATGGCTGCATTGTGTAGCAGTAGAATAGTGCAGCACAGTGACGTGCAGTAAGCATTGATTACCCTATGATAATCTAATAATTTTTTAAAATGAAAAATCAAATAAAAAATACAATTATATAACACATATTCATTCTTTTTTTCCCATTATCTTTTTTTTATGAATGATTCAGGTGTTTTTTATGCTCAAAATCAAACATTTTGCTAAAATTTCAACAAACAAAAAAAAAGGCACCAGGGCTTTCTTTCATCCATACGAATCCATTCGAATCAATTAAAATCCTTAATGTGCGCTGCCTTTCCTGACTCCAGTCATGGTCAGCATAGCAAAAATGCTGTTTTGCCTAGCTTGAAGTAGCTTGAGATGATTTCATATTTTGCGCGTGCATATTGACTAAACATTTTGTGTGGGTAATTTTCCTGGGTTAAGCTGTGCACATTTGGGCATGTAAGCATCATTTGTTGCTCGCATCCCTTGAACTGAACAATGCTAGCTATTTAGCTAGCAAAACAACATGACAAATGGACACTACTGTACTGCACCTCAAACAATTTTCCAAGTTGGAATAATCGTGTAATAAGCTGTTTGGAGGGTTCGAAGAGTGGAACGTGAACTTTATTTTTATTTATTTTTTATTCCCATGTACACCTCTTAACCATCCCCATCCCACCCTCCCATATATATACAACTCTTCCACCTCTGGAACGTCAACTATAATGAAAGTTAAGACCAGACAGAGGAGGGATACAGCATACAAGACGTGATTTTATTCTAGGTGTCGGGCAGGCGAACAGTGACTGCTGGACTATCCACTTGTCTGAAAAGTCATTACCAATTAATACTTTTTACCCAGACTTTTCACATCTAGGGCATTTCATTTTGCTTTGTGGAATGGGGCTTCTCCCGCCACTCAATGTGGGCCCAAGCCTTATGTTCTGTGGTGTTTGCGTGCACCGCGCATTGGAAGAATTGTAAATCTATTGTGAAAGGCTATGGAGTTTTCATTGTGAATTATTTGGATGAAATGTGTCCATATATTGGTATTTTAGTGCCACCTGTGGATGCGAAAATTGGTCTATGGCTGAGCTGAGTTGATCAGTGTGTCATTTTGTAGAATTATTTGAAATATGCTGGCATCATAGGCTATTGATTGTCTATCTTGGCTACATTGGTAATTACATTTGGTGAAAATTGTTGGTCAATTTTGGTTTATAGCCTATGTCACTCTGGTTGTTGGCGCTATCTATTGTTTGGTGAACTTAGGCTTCATCAAGGTTTATTTGTGAGTAAATCTGGCTTTGGTAATAGCTAGTACTTTCCCAGCCACCGACCTCACCGCACGTCACTGGTGCAGTGTCATCGCTCTCTCTGATCTATTGTGTCACTCTGTCCACACTGTAATGACATTGAGTGAAGGGCTTTAACCCTGTGAGATCCCTGGTTGCAAAAATGCAACAGGTCCTAAACTCATGTCAAACACTACACAGTTAATCTCCTCAGACCCAGATGTATTTATTAGTAGCATTTGTTGTGTGTCCTGTCTTCTATATAATTCAGTGATCATGTAGATTTTTTTAAAAATGAGAAACAAACATTTTGAGCCAGAGCTAGAGGTATTTTTGTAAGTGAAGACAAAAACACATTTGCAAAAATGCTTGGCTCTCACACTACGGATGGTTGCTTTCATCTCTCTCTCTGTGTGTGTGTGTGTGTGTGTGTGTGTGTGTGTGTGTGTGTGTGAGTGTGTGTGAGTGAGTGAGGGAGTGAGATAGAGAGAGAGCAGCAAAGGGCTTTCACTACATACAATACAATCATAGACATGTCCTTCATCTCTGTCTCTCTCTCTCTCTCTCTTTGTGGCGTTGGCTGAGAAGTGGCTTTTCCTAATGGGCTAAAGCTGCCAGACAAGCACTTGAACACACACTCTTCTCTACATCAGATATCCCTCTCACGGGGGTTTCAAGGGCTCTACTCCAACCAGTTTTTTGCCCTTTGGCTGAAGATAATACAGACTTACTAGGGGTTTACGTTTTTTTGAAATGATCCTATTATTGTTTTCATTATTTTACTTCATTAATGACCTTCAGGTCAAACGTGTTATTCATTTATTTCTGAAGTTATGGGAAAAAACAGAAACTGTTTAGAAAAAAAAAGAAGGGAAGGCTTAGTCTAACTGGCTTAACTACCGAGGTGGGACCGTGAGTCTAACTGGCTTAACTACCGAGGTGGGACCGTGAGTCTAACTGGCTTAACTACCGAGGTGGGACCGTGAGTCTAACTGGCTTAACTACCGAGGTGGGACCGCGAGTCTAACTGGCTTAACTACCGAGGTGGGACCGCGAGTCTAACTGGCTTAACTACCGAGGTGGGACCGTGAGTCTAACTGGCTTAACTACCGAGGTGGGACCGCGAGTCTAACTGGCTTAACTACCGAGGTGGGACCGTGAGTCTAACTGGCTTAACTACCGAGGTGGGACCGTGAGTCTAACTGGCTTAACTACTGAGGTGGGACCGTGAGTCTAACTGGCTTAACTACCGAGGTGGGACCGTGAGTCTAACTGGCTTAACTACCGAGGTGGGACCGTGAGTCTAACTGGCTTAACTACCGAGGTGGGACCGTGAGTCTAACTGGCTTAACTACTGAGGTGGGACCGTGAGTCTAACTGGCTTAACTACTGAGGTGGGACCGTGAGTCTAACTGGCTTAACTACTGAGGTGGGACCGTGAGTCTAACTGGCTTAACTACTGAGGTGGGACCGTGAGTCTAACTGGCTTAACTACTGAGGTGGGACCGTGAGTCTAACTGGCTTAACTACTGAGGTGGGACCGTGAGTCTAACTGGCTTAACTACTGAGGTGGGACCGTGAGTCTAACTGGCTTAACTACCGAGGTGGGACCGTGAGTCTAACTGGCTTAACTACTGAGGTGGGACCGTGAGTCTAACTGGCTTAACTACCGAGGTGGGACCGTGAGTCTAACTGGCTTAACTACTGAGGTGGGACCGTGAGTCTAACTGGCTTAACTACCGAGGTGGGACCGTGAGTCTAACTGGCTTAACTACTGAGGTGGGACCGTGAGTCTAACTGGCTTAACTACTGAGGTGGGACCGTGAGTCTAACTGGCTTAACTACTGAGGTGGGACCGTGAGTCTAACTGGCTTAACTACTGAGGTGGGACCGTGAGTCTAACTGGCTTAACTACTGAGGTGGGACCGTGAGTCTAACTGGCTTAACTACTGAGGTGGGACCGTGAGTCTAACTGGCTTAACTACTGAGGTGGGACCGTGAGTCTAACTGGCTTAACTACCGAGGTGGGACCGTGAGTCTAACTGGCTTAACTACTGAGGTGGGACCGTGAGTCTAACTGGCTTAACTACTGAGGTGGGACCGTGAGTCTAACTGGCTTAACTACTGAGGTGGGACCGTGAGTCTAACTGGCTTAACTACCGAGGTGGGACCGTGAGTCTAACTGGCTTAACTACCGAGGTGGGACCGTGAGTCTAACTGGCTTAACTACTGAGGTGGGACTGTGAGTCTGGGCCTGTCTCAGACTGCGAGGTGAGTCTGGGAGAGTCAGTCTGCTGCTTGGCTTATTTATTTGTGACAGGGAGAGGGAGATGGTTTCGGAGTCTAATTATGAGATCGAATAATTCCTCTGGGTTTTTATCAAGGGGTCTAGCCTGAACAATTGTGCCTCATCAAACGCACTCAATAAAAATCAAACCTAGCCAGAGAGAGTTGTTATTTATTGAGATTAGTTTATTTATCGAGTCATTTAATTGATGTACCACCAGAACTAGCCTCCGCTCCACTCCACTCAATTTAAGTTCCCAAAGAAATGTCTTACCTTGCCTAAAACAACACCAACAGATGGAGGGCAACAGTAAAACTTTAGCGGTGGAACGGACAACAGTTGCGAAATGCTCGTAAGATGGGGAGCCAGCAACAGCCCGGTTTGGTTTCCAGACCATCCAAGGCAAATACCAGAGGCGGTACGGCAATACTTTATTAGGAGATGCTGTGAAGAGACCGTATCATATCATTAAACACTGTTTGACTGTTGTCCAAGGCAAGAGAAGGAAGCGGAACACAAGTAGTAAATTAGGAGGAAGTGCGGCTAGCGGCAACTCAACAGATGTCCATGTAATCGTTCCCAGTTTAAGGCCTAGATTCAATCAGATCAAGCGTTGACCAGCGATAGCAGACACCCACATAGCGGATGTTTTGGGGGTGCCGGAGGTGGAACTGCATTGGAGCCATCAAATCGGGTGATCATTGTCACAAAGCCACACCCGCCCAACTCCCGTTAGAAGATCAGAACAAGAAAGTGTAGGCTATATTGAAATAATGAGGATTTGTACCATCCTAATCGAGGTGTAGATTACATCTCACATTCCAGTGTTCGAACTTGTAAACAATGTCCGCTTTAGGTATTATGCCAGGAGCCACATGTGGATTTGGCAGCTCTAACACAGTTCCACCTCAGACACCGTCAAAACAACCGCTGTGCGGATGTTGGCTAAAGCGGATCGGATTGAATTGAGCAACATCCTTAGTTGGTGAGGGTTCTTGCAGGAACCTAACTGCCCAACTGAAACATTTGGATTTGAAAGGACAGCAGGTGCAGGCACTTAACTGAACAATTCAAAGATCTCCTCAAATTAAGGTAAGGTTTGCCCCTTGTATGATCTAAATTAATATTGTTTTATGATGATACCATCTGTCTTTCATATTTGTGCAAATCTTTCTAAAAGGTATGTACACAATTCAATGGATATCAATCAACAAATAGGTAAGAATATGTTTGCTAAAATAATATGTTGAAGGCTAGCTGTATTGGTGCAGATGACTGAACTGCTCACTTTTGTGTCTGTGTCTGCAGGTATACAGATGAGGAGGCATACCATGTTATGTCAATTGGTATGTTATACAGATCACATGTACCATCCTCCTCCCTTACCTCTTCAAAGAAAATCCCATAGGCCTCTACATTATGGACAAGGTATGTGTATGAAAACCATTAGCAAAACAGTTTTTCATTCACAGTTACCACAAAAACCAAGGTATGAATACTGTCATGTGCATGTTTTGTTAATCATCTGTATAATTACTATTTTTTTGGATTCACAGACTTCACCCTCCACCTCTGATGAATATAACAGGCAACCTGTTAGATCCCCATGATCTGCAAAATCATTCTGGCAATGGATACGGAGAACATCAATGCATTAACATCAACACGCCAGAGGATATACCCATTGGACTTGGGGCTCTGCTGTGAGATTACTTCATATTTAGACTTTTTTTATTCTGCTTTGCCACTAAAATGTTAATAAACACTGACAACTAAAATATTGTGTTATTGTTGTTATTGTTATGTGTATTATTGTTCTTATTAATAATAATCATCATCATCATCATCATCATCATCATCATCATCATAATAATGGGGGTTGGGGGGGTAGTTCAAAAATTAACCCCAAAAGGTTATTCAAAATGTTCTTTGAGAATCAATTAAAAGGGGTTCTTTGAAGAACCCTTTTAAAGTGTTCTTCGGAGAACTTATAGGGGTTCCCCCACAGTTTCAATTTGAAGAACCCCTAAAGGATACTCCAGGAACCTTTTCTTTTTAGAGTGTAGTTGTGGAGACTAGGCCCTCTGATCTGTCCTAATGTAATGATCTAATGATCAGTCACTAGATCACAGAACAGGGATATGACATCACCCGCTGGCAGAGGTTTAAAGTAACTAATTACAATGACTCTCGTTACTGTAATTGAGTAGCTTTTCCAAGTACTTTTACTTTTTGGAGTATTTTTCAAAGTCAGTCATTTTACTTCTACTTGATGGTTCTACCAGTGGTTGCAGGAATAGGCTCAATGCTAGAGCCATTGTTGAACTTCGTAGACTATTGTATTAAATCTCATGTGCAAGCATTGCCATCATATGTGAAAGACTCTATAGACTTCATGAAAAAGATCTCACCAATAACGGGATTAACAGAAGACTGTATTTTGGTCACACTAGATGTCGAGAGACTATATACCAGAATTCCCCATATGTGGGGGCTGGCAGCCCTAGCTCACTATTTGAGAGACCGAGATACTAACAAATACCCACCAACAAACTTTATTCTAGAGCTGGCTGAATATGTTTTGACATATAACTATTTCAGGTTTGATGATGAATACTATGGAACATCGATGGGCTCCACATTCGCTCCGAGCTATGCTAACCTTTATGTGGGTCTTTTTGAAGAACGTTTTGTTAACAATGAAACCGAAAATCCATTTTTGAATAAAGTCCTGAAGTGTATATATATATATATATATTGACGACATTCTTTGCATATGGGGAGGAACGGGAAAATAGCTGTCAGACTTTATGGCATTACTCAATGACATTGACCCCAATCTCAAATTCACTATTGAATGTGACACTAAACGTGTTCATTACCTCTATGTGGATTGAGAAATCAAATGGAACCCTGTTTACAACTCTGTATAGAAAAGAAACGGACAGAAATACTCTATTACAAGAGGACAGCTTCCACCCTGAGCCATTAAAAAGAGGACTTCCGTGAAGCCAGTTTTTCTGACCGCACCGTATATGCCACTACACAGAGGAGTACCTAGAAAAAGCAGCGGAGATGCGCAATAGGTTTCTAAGAAGAGGCTACTCTCCACAACGTGTGGATGAAGCTCTTAATTTGGCATTGGGGAAAACACGAGATGAACTGCTACAAAAAAGACCCACTAGAGCTAAAGAACACTCTGTAATGTTTACCACCACATATACTTTGAACTCGCGAAAAGTGGGAGATGCTGTCAAGAAACACTGGCATGTTTTATCATCCTGTTTAAGAATCCACCACTTATTGTATATAGGAGGTCGCAATTTACGCATAAATTGGTCCATGCCAACTGCCAGCCTCAAAAAAAAAATCTGCCAGGTTCTTTTACGCCCTCTTCCGAATGGTAGTTATAAATGCAGAGGGTGCGCACAGTGCAACAATATGATGAAGTGTGAATATTTCTGCCACCCATATACAGGAAAACGGTTCCCAATAAATGACATTATTACATGCTCCACCACCCATGTTATCTACATGATTAAATGTCCATGTGGGCTTTGTTATGTAGGTAAAACCTCTCGTTCTCTCAAACAGAGAATTAATGAACATAAAAGTTAAATCAGGAGAAACGACAGCGATTATCCAGTGGCAGTACATTTTAATGACCAAAAACATGACATTTCTACATTTAGATTTTGTGGCATAGAGAAAGTTAAGATATCAGACAGGGGAGGTGATATAAATAAGAGCAAAAGAGAATGTTTTTTGATTTTCACCCTCCAGACATTATTTCCTAAAGGTCTTAATGATGAAATGCCTATGTATGTTATATTGTAAATGTGAATATGAATTAATGCCCCCATTTCAGATTACTCTGACGTTTTTCTTGCGCTGTACCCAATGATTTATGAAAACTTGCTTAGTGGGTCGATGTCCTCATTGTGGTTTTACAGACGTGTTTAATACGTTTTATATACACACTGTATTAGAATATTTATGAAATGCACATTGTTATACAGTGGGGAAAAAAAGTATTTAGTCAGCCACCAATTGTGCAAGTTCTCCCACTTAAAAAGATGAGAGAGGCCTGTAATTTTCATCATAGGTACACGTCAACTATGACAGACAAATTGAGATTTTTTTTCCCCACTGTATTTGGTAGCACTTACTTGTTTTCCCTCGACTCCAACACCATTCGAAGCGTGGAACGGATGTGGGTGGGGCTGTCTACATAAGGGTGCTAATTAAAAAAACTCACAAAAGCTCTGACGAAGGCCTTGAGGCCGATACGTAAAGCTTATTAAAGAGTAGTGATACTATCAAGAGCAGTGATACTATCAAGAGCAGTGATACTATCAAGAGCAGTGTGCAGGTTTCTTTTTCTTTTTTACTTCTACTTGATAAAATGTCATTAATGTAACAGTACTTCTACTTAAGTAGGATATTTCAGTACTCTTTCCACCACTGGTGACTGATTGAAAGGTAGTTTGTGTGAGAGGGAGGGAGGGAGTATAAATGGGTGATTGAGTGAATGTCAGCCAGTCCCATGGACAATGACGTGTACCTATGGGGTGAATGAGGGGTTGAATGGGTGAAAGTATTAGACATGTTTATTTCCGGAGTCTGAGGTATATTGAAGTCTGGCAACTTTATTGTTATGCACTTTATTTGGAATCGTTTTTTCATTTATCAATACATTTTCATTCCTTTTAATGTTTAATTTAAAAAAAAGATGTTATTAGTATATTTTTGACAAATCACATACAGATGTGCCTTGTTGTTGCAACTCATAAAATAAAGGAACTTAGTTCCTACTGTACATTCATTTCCTCTCATCCTTTTTCAATTTAATGCATTGAAAAGATGAGTAACAACATTCAGGTAACATTAGAAAAAATTAGCTAATTATACAGGTCAATGTTTTTATTTTAAAAGTAACTCAATTACTTTTACTCTAAGTACTTTTTAAATGAGCTACTTTTTCCTTTTACTTGAGTAGTTTTTTCAGTACTCTTTCCACCCCTTCCCGCTGGGCAAGAGCTTGGTGAGATCATGTTCATAGACACAACATTGCTGAGGGAAGGGGGGTAGGATGAGATTGACCCTATACAGCTCAGGCATTTCCAAACCATGCATCATCTCTGTTTTCTGAACTTCTGTCGTATTAGCTATTTTCCCAAACCTATTGCTTATCTGTCCTCGCAAATGAAAGCTACAAGTAATTGTCTGAAATACCACCACTCTCACATCATGAAGGTTATGCTTGGCCTTCAAATATGCCTTACTAAGTATTCAGTGTAATTTTTCAATAACTGTGCTCCAATGTGCGGGTGACACCACAGCATGTGTGCATTTGTGTGATGTGTTATTGAGGTGTGTTCCTCCTCCTCATTAATTCACATAGAATTAGCCCATTTCATTGTTGCGGACAATTTACGTTTGAGGCTTTATTGAGCAGGACAAACTTCTCTCTTCAACCAGAGCCCAAGCACAAACTTTTTCCTCCCTGACACATTTTCCAGCTTGCGCCCGCACTTAGCCTTCACTACCGATAATAACTTTGGACATGTGTGCGTTCCTATCAAAATAAGTGCCTTATTACACTATCATTATAGTTTCTGTATATCATGTTGTCGTTTCTACTGTAGCACACCGTGTGTATGTATGTATGGAGCATAATGTATTTACTGTTTTATTCACGTTTTCAAGTACTGGTGACAAATCATGTATTCCGATTCTTGCATAGATTGTAATGGACACATATGATGTGTGTAAAATACTTTTTGAAGGTTGTACTGGTTATGATGAGCTAACGCTAAGCTAATTGCCAGCTATGTGTGGCGTCATGTTTGTTGACATCATACAATGCATGCTGGTTGTCACGTAAACGTCTGTCAGACCAAAGATGATAACAAAATGAGGTGAAGGGACGTTTCACTCTAAACTTCTGGAAGTGAATGATGGTAGATGACACACCACCTTCAACATGCATACTGCAAACAGACCCAACTCATCTTGTAACCTCTTATCTTTGGTTGAAGCGAAAAAATAAACATGTTGGTGCCCACAAACCACCCATCGTCTGATTATTTCTGATTTTTAGAAAAATCACTAGTGAGGTCACCCATGATGTGATGAATTGTAAATAGTAATTGCTATTAGCTAATTCATATGATGGTTTCTGTCAGCCGAGAGTTAGCTAAATATGACCCCTTGTGTTAGGTCACTGTTTCCTCAGTTAGCACTATAACTAATGTAGCCTACATTTTCTGGTTTGGATGAGAATTGTGTTATGCTGTTGCTACTTCTGTAAATGTCTGGACATTGCATCCAAAAATAAACTGCTCACATTGAGGACATTACATTGTAAAGACTGTGTTTGTGCAAAATGTTTCTGTGAAAAAACAGTGGCCAGCTCAAACGCTGACTGTAGCGTCAATCGTAACTGGCGTTCTAAATAAGTGTTCTAATCACACCGGTTTGAGCGTACGCTGCAGGGACCACTGTAGAATGATCACACCTGTGTGTTTGTATGTGTCAAAGGGTTAAAGAACGAATTACCTTTGCTAATGCGTGTGCGTTCACGTGCCTGTGTGTGTGACTTCGCAGGAGTGTGTGTGTGTGCTTGCACATGTATGCATGTGTGTGTGTATGTAGATTAGGAATTGAATAACTTTATCTTCACAAACTAAGCCTATCTAATGAAGAGCCTGCTCTGGTGATGAATGTCACATTACCATGAGTACCCAGCTAATTGGGTTCTACTGTATGGTTCGTATAATGTAATTCCTCTCCTATTCAGAACTCATTATAATACAGGAAATGAATACGACTTGAAATTGATACTGGGAATTAGACTAGGCCTATAGGCACTGAAGGGTACTCTAGGCCTCTATGTGGGTAATATTGGACTTGGAATAAAAGGTTATCTATGACATATGAAAGGAATTTGAAAGATCAAAGAATGTTGACGTTTTGAAATATAGCTCTTGGATCCATCCCCACGATATCAATGTCAAATCAACTCTCTCTTCTAATGCTGAATGTACCCTCGCCCGCAAAGAACTGGAGCCAATATAGCCTCACTAATGCAACATGAACGTACTGTCATTAAAGGTGAAGTCTTTGAATACAACAAGCATATTTTTACGAAAGCATTGGCAGGCAGCATACACCTAAGACTTTCTGAGATGCTATCTCACCAGTCCATCAATGATCCTGCATAAAAGCCCCTGTTATTCCGGATGAATGTGTGATCTCGCTCTCCGTGGCCAATGTTAGAAAAATGTTTAAACAGGTTAACACTCACAAGGCCAGGCGGGCCAGACGGAATACCAGGGCGCGTTCTCAGAGCATGCACTGACCAGCTGGCAAATGTCTTCATAGACATTTGTCCCTGTTCCCAAGAACTCCAAGGTAACCTTCCTAAATGACTATCGCACTGTATCACTCACATCTGTAATTATGAAGTGCTTTGAAAGGCTGGTCATGACACACAACAACACCATCACCCCAGACACCCTGGACCCACTCCAATTCACATAAACAGATCCACAGATGATTCAATCTCAACTGCACTTCACACTGCCCTCTCCCATCCTGGACAAGAGGGGAAATAACTTACCGCTCAGCGTTCAACACCATAGTCCCCTCCAAGCTCATCACCAAGCTCAGGACCCTGGGAATGAACACTTCCCTCTGCAACTGGATCCTGGACTTCCTGACGGGCCACCCCCAGGTGGTGAGGGGTAGGCCCTCAACATGGGGGCCCCTCAGGGGTGCATGCTTAGTCCCCTCCTGTACTCCCTGTTCACCCATGACAGCGTGGCCACACATGATTCCAACACCATCATCAAGTTTGCTGATGACACAATCCACAAACATACACACACACACTTTCACACTCATCATATGCTGCTGCTACTCTGTTCTTTATTCATACTCTTATTATTATCTATTCTGATGCCTAGTCACATTACCCTGCCTTTATGTACATATCTACCTCAAATACCTTGTACCCTTGCACATTAATCTGGTACTGGTACTCCTGTGGGGAGTAGGCGTGGCCTAATGCGGGTGTGGCTTTCAAATAGTTGTTTTTGGCCACCCGTGAGAGTACATATCATTCCTGTTCATGTTAAGTTTGTACACTGCAAATATCACTTTTCTTTCAACATTTTTTGACGTTACATATTCGAATATAAAATTAATATCATTATTATTTAAATATTACAACATAGTGGTAACTGTCCCAACACTGGGGCATGCATAGGCACTTGAGGAACTCATACTCTTGGGTAAGCCTCACAAAAGTGTATTTGCTCAACTGTAACATGTGATGACAATACAACAGAACAGATTAACATTTACTCTCACGCCCCTACTAAGCCACACCTCCAGTCTCAACATTTACATTTTAGTCATTTAGTAGATGCTCTTATCCAGAGTGACTTGCAGTTAGTGAGTGCATACATTTTCATACTGGCCCCCCGTGGGAATCGAACCCACAACCCTGGCGTTGCAAACGCCATGCTCTACCAACTGAGCTACACGGGACTTCAGTCTTCTGATCTGACCCAGTGGGTCATAGCTCAATAGCCCAGAATCAATAACCCAACAACCCAACTGAGTGGCCAAACTGGCTGGGTCAAAATAACCCAACGTGATCTGTCCAATGACTAGCCAAATTGGGTTGTTTTTAACCCAGCATTTTTTAGAGTGTAGGAGACTCTCGAACGAAGCTCATCCATCTTATTCTCGAGTGACTGGACATTTGCCAATAAAATAGAGGGGATTTCCGGTCCATTTTCTCTTAATCTCAGTCTCACCAGGACGCCTGCAGCATTTTGGTAGCCCATGAAACAAACGAATAGCGTCCGTTGTGAACAAGGGAACAGCTCAGTCAGACTTGAAGTTGGATTTGAAGTCGAAATCAAGGTTAGTAACTGATCTGATGTCCAAAAGTGCTTGGTGGTCATATGTGACAATAGTATGAACTTTCTCTACAAAAAAGTTAAGATAAACACGAAAAGAAGTCACTAAATAGCAAAGTCAGGTTGGAACTCATAAGATGACGGCCTTCTCCATCGGCGCCATCTTTCAATAGGACCATAAGTGGTTATTATGTTCAGGGCCATCATTGCTGTATTTGAGGCATTAGCAATCACAACAGAAACAGATTCAAGTTGTTCGAAGTCAAATCCGTCTCACCTCACGGTTGTAAACAAATCAAAGGGCTGACAAGGCCATCTTTTCATATCACTCCGCTCTTCTCTTCGAGTTTTCAAGGGTATTTGAAGTGTGTTAGCTGAAGTAGTCTGAGATAATCAAGGGGACAGCGGGTCAGGATGCAACGTGATTACATGCAGAGAAGTCTGAAGAAAGACATGGCAGATGTGATGTAATGTTCAGTGTGAAGTTTAAAAAATCTGTTTTGCTCACAGTTGAGAAAAGTCTTGAAGGTTTAGGTTATTTTAGGTGTCCAGAAGTTCTAAGCTACGTATAAGCTACTATTAGGTTATTGTGTGTGCGTGTCATTGCATTGACATCTGGTCTGGCATCGTGTTGAAGGTATCTCCACAGGACCTAGAAGAAAATAGGTGATTAAGCAAATGTACTGTATGTGTCCTCTCTACCTTCAACCTGAGAGAGCAGAAATCTAATGAACCCCACAGCTGTCTAGCGTTAACCCTGTCACCTCTCTCTCTCTCTCTCTCTCTCTCTCTCTCTCTCTCTCTCTCTCTCTCTCTCTCTCTCTCTCTCTCTCTCTCTCTCTCTCTCTCTCTCTCTCTCTCTCTCTCTCTCTCTCTCTCTCTCTCTCTCTCTCTCTCTCTCTCTCTCTCTCTCTCTCTCTCTCTCTCTCTCTCTCTCTCTCTCTCTCTCTCTCTCAGAGCAGCTCCTTCCATATGGCCCATCTTTCCTGGCTGATTCATTTATAACATTGATTTACCTAGCTGAGAAATAGACTGACAGACTCCTTATGAGTTTGTATCTTGTTTGAGTTTACGGCAAGAATGTTTAAATGTTAAATTGATTATGACTCGCACACTGCCACAGAACACACACAAGCATTACACCTCATTCATAGACACTGTTAGCAGATGTTGCACACACACACACACACACACACACACACAGAAAGCCATTATCACGCTAAGCCTCAGGAGCTCTCAGACTAGCCAGATATTTATGTTTGAAGGTATTGCATGTGAAAGCCCTATGGCTGGTATGGAAATAGGGAAAGAGTTACAGTTACCTTAGCCAAACAAGCCACCATCAACTGTGAGACTGCTTCGTGACTGCTTCTACAGGTGGTTTGTGTGTGTGTGTGTGTGTGTGTGTATGTGTGTGTGTGTGTGTGTGTGTGTGTGTGTGTGTGTGTGTGTGTGTGTGTGTGTGTGTGTGTGTGTGTGTGTGTGTGTGTGTGTGTGTGTGTGTGTGTGTGTGTGTGTGTGTGTGTGTGTGTGTGTGTGTGTGCGTGCGTGCATGGGCATGTGCGTGTTTATACAGTGAGGGAAAAAAGTATTTGATCCCCTGCTCGTTTTGTACGTTTGCCCACTGACAAAGAAATGATCAGTCTATAATTTTAATGGTAGGTTTATTTGAACAGTGAGAGACAGAATAACAACAAAAAAATCCAGAAAAACACATGTCAAAAATGTTATACATTTATTTGCATTTTAATGAGGGAAATAAGTATTTGACCCCTCTGCAAAACATGACTTAGTACTTGGTGGCAAAACCCTTCTTGGCAATCACAGAGGTCAGACATTTCTTGTAGTTGGCCACCAGGTTTGCACACATCTCAGGAGGAATGTTGTACCACTCCTCTTTGCAGATCTTCTCAAAGTCATTAAGGTTTCCAGGCTGACGTTTGGCAACTCGAACCTTCAGGTCCCTCCACAGATTTTCTATGGGATTAAGGCCTGGAGACTGGCTAGGCCACTCCAGGACCTTAATGTGCTTCTTCTTGAGCCACTCCTTTGTTGCCTTGGCCGTGTGTTTTGGGTCATTGTCATTCTGGAATACCCATCCACGACCCATTTTCAATGCCCTGGCTGAGGGAAGGAGGTTCTCACCCAAGATTTGACGGTACATGGCCCCATCCATCGTCCCTTTGATGCGGTGACGTTGTCCTGTCCCCTTAGCAGAAAAACACTCCCAAAGCATAATGTTTCCACCTCCATGTTTGACGGTGGGGATGGTGTTCTTGGGGTCATAGCAGCAGCATTCCTCCTCCTCCAAACACGACGAATTGAGTTGATGCCAAAGAGCTCCATTTTGGTCTCATCTGACCACAACACTTTCACCCAGTTATCCTCTGAATCATTCAGATGTTCATTGGCAAACTTCAGACGGGCCTGTATATGTGCTTTCTTGAGCAGGAGGACCTTGCGGGCGCTGCAGGATTTCAGTCCTTCACAGCGTAGTGTGTTACCAATTTTTTTTTTGTTGGGTGACTATGGTCCCAGCTACCTTGAGATCATTGACAAGATCCTCCCGTGTAGTTCTGGGCTGATTCCGTTCTCATGATCATTGCAACTCCACGAGGTGAGATCTTGCATGGAGTGCCAGGCCGAGGGAGATTGACAGTACTTTTGTGTTTCTTCCATTTGCGAATAATCGCACCAACTGTTGTCACCTTCTCAGCAAATTGCTTGGCGATGGTCTTGTAGCCCATTTCAGCCATGTGTAGGTCTACAATCTTGTCCCTGACATCCTTGGAGAGCTCTTTGGTTTTGGCCATGGTGGAGAGTTTGGAATCTGATTGATTGATTGCTTCTGTGGACAGGTTTCTTTGATACAGGTAACATACTGAGATTAGTGGAGCACTCCCTTTAAGAGTGTGCTCCTAATCTCAGCTCATTACCTGTATAAAAGACACCTGGGGGCCAGAAATCTTTCTGATTGAGAGGGGGTCAAATACTTATTTCCCTCATTAAAATGCAAATCAATTTATAACATTTTTGACATGCGTTTTTCTGGATTATTTTGTTGTTATTCTGTCTCTCACTGTTCAAAAAAACATACCATTAAAATTATAGACTGATCATTTCTTTGTCAGTGGGCAAACGTACAAAATCAGCAGGGGATCAAATAATTTTTTCCCTCACTGTATGTGAATATATGTATTTATGTGTGTTTATGTGTGTGTGGGCTTGTGATGTATTGAGTCCTAGGGAGGTTGGTTTGTAAAAGGTTTGTAAATACAGAATAGCCCAAGGGTATTTTTGTAAGCTGTGGGGAGCAATGAGTTACTGCAGTGTGTGTGTGTTGATATACTGCAGTGTGGAAGGTCCAGCAAGGAACCTGGATTGAAGAGAAACGGGTTCACTGAAACTTTAGCTCAGCAGCCCTGTAGAGAGACAATGGGGTTCTGGAATTGAACTCCAAAATGGGACTATAAAAACTGCAAACGCATTGTATTCTACAACATTTTTCCAAAATGCAACTCACAAAACTGCAAATGCATCGGATTCTACAACATCGCTTAAAAATGGAAATCACAAAATTCTGAATTAACATAACATTCTATAAGGATAGTCTGTTATTCCAAAACTAACAGAACTGAACTCTTGTTGACAGTTACTTTATGACATAGGATCTTAAATTTGAGCCAGTTTGCTACAACAGGAAAATAATCCTGCAGCAACAGGAAATGTGAATTATTATGTGGATTATAATTAATAGATATTTGTTGGGAAATGTGATAATGATGGGTGTCGTTTTGATGGGACCGTTTTACTCTTGACCAGTGTAAACAATAACTCTGGTTATTAACCCCAACACTGGGGGTTATTTTACACCACTGAGTGTTTATTTCACACTTACAGTACCTTCAGAAAATATACACACCCCTATACTTTTTCCACATTTTGATGTGTTACAGCCTGAATTTAAAATTGATTAAATTGAGATTTTTTTTTCACTGGCACACACACAATACCCTATAATGTCAAAGCGGAATTATGTGTTTCAAATTTTTTTTTTATTAATACAAAATTAAAAGCTTGAGTCAAAGTATTAAACCCCATTTGTTATGGCAAGCCTAAATACGTTCAGGAGTAAAGATGTGCTTAACAAGTCACATAACAAGTTGCATGGACTCACTCTGTGTGCAATAATAGTGTTTAACATGATTTTTGAATGACCACCTCATCTCTATACCACACACATACAATTATCTTTAAGGTCCCTCATTTAAACAGTGAATTTCAAACACAGATTAAAACACAAAGACCAGGGAGGTTTCCCAATGCCTCACAAAGAAGGGCACCTATTGTTAAATGGGTAAAAAAAAACAAAAAAACACTGACACTGAATATCCCTTTGAGCATGGGTGAAGTTATTAATTATACTTTGGATGGTGTATCAATACAGGCGTCTTTCCTTAATCAGTTGCCGGAGAGGAAGGAAGGCACTTAGGGATTTCACCATGAGGCCAATGGTGACTTTAAAACAGTTACAGAGTTTAATGGCTGTGATAGGAGAAAACTGAGGATGGATCAACAACATTGTAGTTACTCCACAATACTAACCTAATTGATGGAGTGAAAAGACGGAAGCTTGTACAGAATAAAAATATTCCAAAACATGTATCCTGTTTGCAACAAGGCACTTAAGTAATACTTCAAAAAAAGTGGCAAAGCAATAAATAACTTTTTGTCCTGAATACAAAGTGTTATGTTTGGGACAAATGCAATACAACACATTACTGAGTACCACTCTTCATATTTTCAAAAATAGTGGTAGCTGCATCATGTTATGGGTATGCTTGTTATCGTTAAGGACTGGGGAGTTTTTCAGGATAAAATGAAACGGAATGGAGCTAAGCACAGGCAAAATCCTAGAGGAAAACCTGGTTAAGTCTGCTCCCAGACACTGGGAGATGAATTCACCTTTCAGGACCACAACCTACAACACAAGGCCAAATCTACACTGGAGTTGCTTACCAAGAAGACAGTGAATGTTCCTGAGTGGCCGAGTTACAGTTTTAACTTAAGTCTACTTGAATATCTATGGCAAGACCTGAAAATGGTTGTCTAGCATTGACCAACAACCAATTTGACAGAGCTTGAAGACTTTTCAAAAGAGTAATGGGCAAATGTTGCACAATCCAGGTGTGGAAAGCTCTTAGAGACTTGCCCAGAAAGACTCACAGCTGTAATCGCTGCTACAGGTGCTTCTACAAAGTATTGGGTTGTAAATACTTATATAAATGAGATATTTCTGTATTTCATTTTCAATAAATTTACAAAGAAAAATTAAAACATGTTTTCACTTTGTCAATTTGGGGTATTGTGTGTAGATGGGTGAGAACATGTTTTATTTTATCAATTTTGAATTCAGGCTGTAACACAACAAAATGTTTAATAAGTCAAGGGGTATGAATACTTTCTGAATCAACACTAGAAATGTTACACTAAAAAATTAACACTGGCCAATTTTCTGTGTGATTCTCAGTGATTGTGGAAGATAACCACAGACCCAATGGGCTCAACTGCTCTCAGTGGGCTCTCTCTCTCTCTCTCTCAGACAATTATCAGTGAATGATCGACAGAGTAGGCTAAGAGGGATATTAACACAATACTTCTTAGCTAAACAGTTTTACCCACTATCTAATCTGATGATGTGAATGGTGTTGCGTACCGTCCCTTACGGGAAAACCACTTGAATTTCACGTGATCACAAGTGAATTGTTCCAAAAACACGTTTTCATGTGATCACATGATCTGTTGTGAAGTTAATTTGATAACATGTTACAATATGCAAAGCAATATGTGATAACATGAAACTACAGATGTGAAAACGTGATTATCCACATGTGAATTCATGTGTTGTTTCTGTAAGGGGTGGGCACCATTATCTCCCTGTCTCAGTCTCTCACCATATTAATTTCTGGTCTATAAAACCGTTTTTTTAGTCCATGAGTTAGAGGGTCAAGCAGAAAGGATGTGTGCAGCTTACTGGCATCTTGTTAAGAAGCACTAATAGAAAGTTCTGAGAGTCTCTATAAAGGCTGCCAAGGGGAAATGTCTCAAGTTGCAGCCGAGACAAGACACAAAAAAGCTCGCACACACACACTCAAGCAACGACGAGAGATATGTTTTTATATATATTGTGATACATTTATTTATGTGGACTGGAGGTCGCCGACAAGGGCAACACTATATTTGTATTCCCTCTCTGGGAAACAAACATGTCACAATAGTCAGGGTTGAAATAGACACAAGTTTTGTGACACTGTGGGGAAGAAGGTGAGATTTGAAAGAGCAGAGAGCACCATTTTATAACAATGTTGCATGTTGGAAAATTTTGAATATAAAAGAGGAAAGAGGAGGTGAAGAATCCTAAAATCAACAGAATGTATTGAACCAACCCGTTACCACCGGGGTCAACTTCTCTCACCCCTCTTTGTGTCTCAGACCAGTAGTCAACTTTTAAAAAATCCCAGCTGTCCTGTATTTCCTTATTGCTCCATGCAAGCGCTCTTACACAACTATACTGCACAAACAGCAATCTTACCAATAACATTTTGTAGATAAGTTACATTTCACAAGATCTAGCTTTATACAAAAATGTTCAGCTTGAAACATTTCAATTTCTGTAACATAGCCTATAACATAGCCTACTGGAACAGCTAGAGTCTATGGACAGCTCAGAGTTGTTCCGAAACAGATTTTGGGTGCAGTTACACTTGCCAGCTGTCTCACATCTTCGTCTCTCTGTATACTGCTCTAGGAGTGTTTAGAGCTGTGTCTTCTCACAGAAGAATGGTTTCCCAATCTGTTTTTGTGCTGTAATCAATACTTGATAACAGGTGGAAACAGTGCAGTCAAGCTGAACATAACTCAGGGGCCACAGTCTGCCTTGTGCGCATCCATATTAAGGAACACCTTGGGAATGTAAAACAAGCTGAACGTAACTCAAAGATGCAGCTTGTGCATATTCCTGACTATACACCCTGTGTGACTGAGATAGAACTAGAGAAAAGGGTTTAGCAACTCTCATGGGTGAATTCTGCTGGGAGTAAGTGAGTGAAACAGTATCAGTGGAATACATATAACAGAGTTAGATTTCTTGTATGAACAAAAAACTGGACTGAGGACACAGACATCCAGACATCCTATTGATCACATAATAGCATTATGACTCAGGCATATTTCTAGTGATGGATTATATACACCTCCCAGACTATCCATTTCACAGACACACACACACACACACACACACACACACACACACACACACACACACACACACACACACACACACACACACACACACACACACACACATACTGTCATTGGTCATCCTGTTATATTTAGCTGGGGAAAAGTTGGTGGTGTTTCTTTACACAGATCTCCTTGTACCTTGACACACACCACACAACCTCACACACCCATCCGCAACCCCCCGATTGCCCTATTCCCACTACGAGAGATGAAGGAGAGACTGAGGAGCGGGGTGGCGAAAGAGATTTCTACTTTTCAATTCACATAACATCCTTGCTTTACCTTTCATTGTGGCTGGCAATGCGACATTCTAGGTCCGCAGCTCAAATTGACTGTAAATATCACAGTGGCCACTAGCCAGTAAACACAAACTATTTAAGGATCCAAGCAACTTTTCTTCTAAAACATAATATAATATTCAATAATGTAACTAAACCATATTCCACTCTTGAATAATGCAACAATCCACAAGCATGTGCAGACAATTAAAGGGTTATTTTCTCGTCCAGACACATTAAATTAACTGACAATACACAGCTAACTCCTGCTAGCTAGCTATCTAGCTAACTAACAACATGCTTCATGATCAAGTAACTTTAGCAAATCAATAATTAACATTTACCCCCTCATACGAATATAAAAGTACAGTAACGTTATCATAGTGTCATTCATATTTTAATATACAGTGCCTTCAGAAAGTATTCATAACCCTTCACTAATTCCGAAATGTTGTTGTGTTACAGCCTGAATTCAAAATGAATTAAATTGTGGGGGGTTTTCTCACCCATCTACACACAATAACCCATATTAACCCACATTTTGTTCAAATGAAATACAGAAATATCTCACACCCCTGAGTCAATACATGTTAAAATCACCTTTAGCATCGATTACAGTCTTTCTGGGTAAGTCTCTAAGAGATTTGTACTCCTGGATTGTAAAATATTTGCACATTATTCTTTTAAAAGTTCTTCAAGCTCTGTCAAGTTGGTTGTTGATCATTGCTAGACAGCCATTTTCAAGTATTGCCATATATTTTTGAGCCGATTTAAGCCAAAACTGTAACTAGACCACTCAGGAACATTCAATGTCGTCTTGGTAAGCAACTTGTTTTAGGTTATTCACCTGCTGAAAGGTGTATTTGTCTCCCAGCTTCTGTTGGAAAGCAGACTGAACCAGGTCTTCCTGTAAGATTTTGCCTGTGATTAGCTCTATTCTGTTTATTTTATCCTAAATAATTCCCAGTCCTTGCTGATGACAAGCATACCCATAACATGATGCAGCCACCACCATGCTTGAAAATATGAAGAATGGTACACAGTGATGTGTTGTGTTGGATTTTTCCCCAACGTAACGCATTGTATTCAGCACATAAATTCATTTTTCAGTTTTACTTTAGTGACGTTTGGAATATTTTTATTCTGTACAGGCTTCCTTCTTTTCACTCTGTTATTTAGCTTAGTATTGTGGAGTAACTGCAATGTTGTTGATCCATCCTCCATTTTCTCCAATCACAGCCATTAAACTCTGTAACTGTATTATAGTCACCATTAAAGTCACCATTGGCCTCATGATGAAATCCCTGAGCGGTATCCTTCCTCTCCGGCAACTGAGTTAGGAAGAACGCTTGTATCTTTGTAGTGACTGGGTGTAGTGATACACCATCCAAAGTGTAATTAAATAACTTTACCATGCTCAAACGGATATTTAATGTCTGCTTTTTTATTTTTACCCATCTACCGATAGGTACCCTTATTTGCGAGGCATTGGAAAACCTCCCTGGTCTTTGTGGTTGAATCTGTGTTGGAAATTCCCTGCTCAACTGAGGGAACTTAGAGATAATTGTATGTATGGGTTACAGAGATGAAGTAGTCATTCAAATATCATGTTACACACTATTATTGCACACAGAGAGAGTCCATGCAACTTACTATGTGACTTGTTAAATACATTTTTACTCCTGAACTTATTTAGGCTTGCCATAACAAAGGGGTTGAATACCTATTGACTCAATACATTTCAGCTTTTTATTTTTTATTAATTTGTAAAAACTAATTCCACTTTCACATTATGGGGTATTGTGTGTAGGCCAGACAAAAAAATCTCTATTTAATCCATTTGAAATTCAGGCTGTAACACAAAAAAAAATGTGGAAAAAGTCAAGGGGTGTGGTAATGTTAGCTACCAAGCTAGCTAAACAAAATTATCTCTGCATCATCACATAAACGTGCTGGCTATAGCTGAATGCTGACATTTAGCTGAACCATAGCTAGATAGGAACTCTTAGGCTTACACTAGCTACCTTCTTAAAGTTAAAACAAGCCAGGCTTCATTTTATCAATATCATGGAAGTCATTATATGAGGTAAAAGCAAAATGCAACTGAAAACGTTGATAATTCGTTGGAGAGTTCCTTCTTGCCTGGACCCCAGTGATCTCTGTGCAGTCAAGCAAAAAAAAAAAAAAAACACTCCCATTTACTTCTACGACGACAATTTCAGAATGTAACAGGCTGTTATTACAGTCAGTGTCCAGATTTCAGTTAGGCTACAATTCCATTTAACCCATCTGAACAGTTCAGTTCCCTTGACGTGCCATTTTGAAGTCCCTGTCTTGTGACTGTCTAATTTGTATAGCACCTTAAAAACATCACACATAACATAGCCGGCACTGTTATCATCCTCTTTTACCACTTCACCAAATCTTTCCCAAACATTAGACTACTGTTCTGGCCCTCCCTTCTGTTTATTTCTCTCCATTTCACAACTTTTCTCTCATTGAATTAAACTCCGACATTGTCCTTTTTGCCTCAGTGGATCAACGTAAACTTTTCTGCCCATGTTCCTAAAAGCATTTGGCAATTGGTGTGTATTTGGTGCACTACAATTAGGCCCTAAAACTTAGGCTTCGGCTACGGCAGACAAAAATAATGAAAGAAAAACCTAAATGTAGCCTATAGATGTGAGTTGCACAAGAATTATAAATGTATAGATTTTTTATGCATTGGTTTCTCTTTATTCAACCCGCCTGCCACCCACCCGCCCTTCATCCACACAATATTTCATGACACTAAACTCGCCTGCCCCGCAGACATCACCGCAGGGTCTGCGGGTTATGAGTCAACCCGTGCATCACTAACACACACACACACACCGCCATTGATCATGCCATTCGATTTAGGATTTTTTTTTACAGAGATCTCCTTGTACCCTGACACACACACACTGTCTGACACTATCTGATAGCCACACATTCAAGCCTCACTGAGTCATTAACACCACAAGGCTATATTCAAGAAAAGGGGAGGTTTGAAAAATTAACGTGTAATTTCCTCTCCAGTGTGGCCTTGAAGTGGCCATTACGGCAGAAAACACCAATTTCACTGCCATTCTGTCTCATTATAATGAATGTAACTATTTTAATTAGATTGATGTTAGCTTGAGCCAGCCCTATTCATTTCTCATTACAACCAATAGAGGAAGGATCTAACGTCTTTCAAGGACAGAATGGGATGTGTGATTGAGGCATGAGATTGAAGTAACTCAATCAATCTAATTCGATTGTTCATAGGTATATTGCTTAGTAAAAAGGACATTCAGACAGACACAGAATGCTAAACACAAAAACACAGGCCTGGGCCTAACATAAGAACAAGCCTAAGGTGACAGGGACAGAATCTGACACCTCTCGAGGGAAATCGCGGCTGTATTCCATTCCAAAACATCACTGCCTTCCACTTGATCCTTATTGCTTTTCTTCGCAGATGGGAGAGGAATGGATAGGCTTCGGTGTGACCTCTGGCACAACAAGACTGTGTTAACCCTCTGAGCTAAAGCCTAGGCATTAGCCTAGCCAATTGGAAGCTAGGATTTATTATTAGGTAGGAAAAGTAGTGTGTAAGGTTTGTCATAGGCAATTAAACATGAGAGTGTGTGAGTGTGTGTGTATACACTGCTCAAAAAAATAAAGGGAACACTTAAACAACACAATGTAACTCCAAGTCAATCACACTTCTGTGAAATCAAACTGTCCACTTAGGAAGCAACACTGATTGACAATAAATGTCACATGCTGTTGTGCAAATGGGATAGACAACAGGTGGAAATTATAGGCAATTAGCAAGACACCCCCAATAAAGGACTGGTTTTGCAGGTGGTGACAACAGACCACTTCTCAGTTCCTATGCTTCCTGGCTGATTTTTTGGTCACTTTTGAATGCTGGCGGTGCTTTCACTCTTGTGGTAGCATGAGACGGAGTCTACAACCCACACAAGTGGCTCAGGTAGTGCAGCTCATCCAGGATGGCACATCAATGCGAGCTGTGGCAAGAAGGTTTGCTGTGTCTGTCAGCGTAGTGTCCAGAGCATGGAGGCGCTACCAGGAGACAGGCCAGTACATCAGGAGACGTGGAGGAGGCCGTAGGAGGGCAACAACCCAGCAGCAGGACCGCTACCTCCGCCTTTGTGCAAGGAGGAGCAGGAGGAGCAGGAGGAGCACTGCCAGAGCCCTGCAAAATGACCTCCAGCAGGCCACAAATGTGCATGTGTCTGCTCAAACGGTCAGAAACAGACTCCATGAGGGTGGTATGAGGGCCCGACGTCCACAGGTGGGGGTTGTGCTTACAGCCCAACACCGTGCAGGACGTTTGGCATTTGCCAGAGAACACCAAGATTGGCAAATTCACCACTGGCGCCCTGCGCTCTTCACAGATGAAAGCACGTTCACACTGAGCACATGTGACAGACGTGACAGAGTCTGGAGACGCCGTGGAGAACGTTCTGCTGCCTGCAACATCCTCCAGCATGACCGGTTTGGCGGTGGGTCAGTCATGGTGTGAGGTGGCATTTCTTTGGGGGGCCGCACAGCCCTCCATGTGCTCGCCAGAGGTAGCCTGACTGCCATTAGGTACCGAGATGAGATCCTCAGACCCCTTGTGAGACCATATGCTGGTGCGGTTGGCCCTGGGTTCCTCCTAATGCAAGACAATGCTACACCTCATGTGGCTGGAGTGTGTCAGCAGTTCCTGCAAGAGGAAGGCATTGATGCTATGGACTGGCCCAACCGTTCCCCAGACCTGAATCCAATTGAGCACATCTGGGACATCATGTCTCGCTCGATGCTTTAGTCCAGGTCTGGGAGGAGATCCCTCAGGAGACCATCCGCCACCTCATCAGGAGCATGCCCAGGCATTGTATGGAGGTCATACAGGCATGTGGAGGCCACACACACTACTGAGCCTCATTTTGACTTGTTTTAAGGACATTACATCAAAGTTGGATCAGCCTGTAGTGTGGTTTTCCACAATTAATTTTGAGGGTGACTCCAAATCCAGACCCCCATGGGTTGATACATTTGATTTCCATTGATAATTTTTGTGTGATTTTGTTGTCAGCACATTCAACTATGTAAAGAAAAAAGTATTTAATAAGATGATTTCATTCATTCAGATCTAGGATGTGTTATTTTAGTGTTCCCTTTATTTTTTTGAGCAGTGTATATATATATATGTGTGTGTGTGTGTGTGTGGGGGGGGGTTAGACTGAAGAAGCTACAAATGCCAGACACTCAAGCCCAGGGTCAGAGAAAAGCTATTTACAACCGTGCATTATACAGTGTGTGTGTGTGTGTAGTTAAAGGACGTACGGTAACACACCTCTGGGTAAGAGGGCACTCCATCACAACACCATGTCTACTATCTACCATTTGTCACCTCTGTCTACATCTAACCTTAACTGTGAGAGCTATGGTAAGGTATGGTGACCGGTCATTGATCAGGGTAATGACAGGGATAAACCAGATACAGCAGACGGTCATATCTAGGAGTCACAGGTTCTGTGATCTATTAGAGGTCCCATTTAGTAAATTAATATGGTTCTGTTGAATGTAATAAGCTTAGAGATATACAGCTTGGAGATCAATAGCCCTTTCACCCTTACAGCATGTTACGGATACAGGTATCCCGTGTCCTGTGTTTTTCCTCTCCTTCTGCCCTAATCACAGGTGTCCTGTATGTTCCTGATTGGTGGTCGTTGAGATGTCTGCTGATTGCTAAGGTGGACCAATCAGTGAACATTCCTCGGCATGGCACCACCTGTTGCTGGTTTTTCAATCACACATCCCTTTGTATAAAAACCAGTCCGTTGTGTTTGTAGGAAGAGAAAATACTGTTTCCGTATGTGAGTATGGATACTGTGGTATCCTGTGTATTGTGTACTCACTTATTTGCTGATTACTCTGTTTGGTAACTTTGTGTGTTTCTGGGAAAAGGGGAGTTTAAGCAAGTTGCCCTTGGGCGTACATTACCCGTAGGAAGAAATCTGTCTAAAAACACTAGTTAGCCCTGAGCGGACCACCCACTGTATTTTTGTATGAGTAGCAGTAGCTTAGCGGTTCTTGAGGCAGGCAAGATCAGTTTAGGGGTGTTTTACACTATTGTTTCATTTCTTGGGTCCTGCTCAGCCCTTTTTCCCAAACCTTTACCGTGTGTTCAGCAATAAACCATTTATGTTTGACGGTAGTTTATGGTTGTCGTGTAGTTTTTGTTCTCACTGTTCCATGTCACACTCCTAATTTGCATGAATTATGTTACGGGTCTCATGTCCATCCACCCTAGACGTTTAGAGCCACGGGGTTCGTAACATAAAGTGGGGGCTCGTCTGGGATATATCTCATTGATACTCATGCAAATTAGTTAGTGTCTGGTTCAGTGTTGAGCTTGGCAGCTGTAACTACCTGTTTTTTTTTGTGTGTTCAGTAGTCGACGGCTCGTGTTGCTAGTTTAGGATGGCTACTTTTGAGTTGGATGCATTTTTGGAAAACCCTACGTGGGAGATTTTTGAGAATTGCCGTAGAGTGGATCTACAGGTTTTGGCTGACCACTTTTCTGTACCCATACCGAGGGGTTTAGTGAAAGCAGAAGTTAGGCAAGTAGTGTTAGCGATATTATTGAACGAGCGAGTGCTTGAATTACCGCCGCCTGACCCTGCTGCTCCTGTAGGGGATGTGGTTGCTGTTCCTGTAAGCCCATCAGTGTCTGAGGACGAGGCTAAGGCTCCAGCCACATTGCCCCGTTATGACCCACTCTCCCCACTGACTGACAGTGATGCCAGGATCGATGTCCGCTCGACACGACTCCAAATGGAGGCGGAAGAGCGGGCACAAATCAGGCAAGACAAGCTGGAGATGCGTAAAATGGAGCTAGAGGCAGAACAGGAGACGCGTAAGCTAGAGGCAGAACAGGAGACGCATAAGCTAGAGGCAGAACAGGAGACGCGTAAGCTAGAGGCAGAACTGGAGACGCGTAGGCTTGATCAAGAACTGGAGACACGTAAGATGGAACTGGAGGTGCGTAAAATGGAACTGGAGGCAGAAACAGCGAGGTTAGTCTCTGCTCATACTATGCCTGCTAGTGAGCCATCCTCACCAGCTGTGTCGGCTGCTACGTTTGATATTAGTAGGCAGATCACCTTGGTACCTGTGTTCAGGGAGTCAGAGGTTGATTCCTATTTCAGTGTGTTTGAACGTATAGCGGTAGCATTGAAATGGCCCGAAGAGGTATGGTGCCTATTACTTCAGTGTAAATTAACAGGTAAAGCCCAAGAGGTTCTGTCAGCACTACCTCTTGAAGACAGCTTGAATTATGACGTGGTCAAAGCTACTGTTCTTCGTGCCTATGAGCTTGTTCCTGAGGCATATCGACAGAGATTTAGGTCTCATAAAAAGTCTCCTACTCAGACTTATGTGGAGTTTGCTAGAGACAAAGGAAATCTGTTTGACAAATGGCACAGTGCTAGTAAGGTAACTGATTTAAGTTAATCTTGTTAGAAGAGTTTAAAAATTGCTTACCGGAACGCATTGTAGTTTATCTGAACGAACAGAAAGTATCCTCACTGTCGGAAGCGTCTGTATTGGCAGACGAGTTTGTGTTGACGCATAAGAGCGTGTTTTCGGCTCGTACGGAGAGCAGGGCTGCGGAGTTGCTAACTTTTAGTCCTAGTCGACCAGCAGTACATCCAGCACGCCCAAAAGATGTGCGTCACTGTTTCTATTGTCATAAGGTGGGACATTTGGTTAGTGATTGCTTTTTGCTTAAACGCAAACAGGGGATGCCTCAGCACGCCAGGCCGCCAACGGGTGTTGGGCTGATTCGTACGGTTGTAAGGCCGGAATCAAGACAGAGGCCTCATAGTGAATGTGGTTTGAAAGTCCCTGTCCCAGATCACAGTTATGAACCGTTCATTTTTGAGGGGTTTGTTTCTATATCAGATGACGAAGCGTCTCAGCGTCCAGTTAGAATCCTCAGAGATACTGGTGCGGCGCAGTCGTTCATACTAGCTGATGTGTTGCCCTTGTCTAATAATACATATTGTGGTTCCAGTGTGTTAGTACAAGGAATTGAAATGGGATTTGTCCCAGTGCCATTGCACTTTGTGAACGTACACTCTGAGTTAGTCAGTGGATTGTTCAGAGTGGGCGTACGTCCTATGTTGCCAGTAAAAGGTGTGACATTTATAATGGGCAACGATATTGCCGGAGGAAAGGTGATACCCGTATTGGAGGTATTGGATAAAAGTGACCAGTCTCTCTCCGAGGAGCTGGCACAGGGTTATCCAGATGTGTTCCCCGCATGTGCTGTCACATGTGCTCAAGCACGACAAGTGGGTGAAGTGATAGATTTGTCGAACACGATTCTATTCAGAGAGTGTGACCCCGAGGATAGTTCGGGTGTTACCTCTGGTAAGCTGGTGCAGGCTGACCAACAGTCCAGAGAAAGGAAGAAGGATGTGGAACTTGTTGCTGAGGCAATACAGTTACCAGTCACTCGTGAGCAGCTGATCGCTAACCAAAAGGTTGACATTAGCCTGGCTAAATGTTTTTCTAGTGTTGTCTCAGAGGACGAGCTAAAGAAGAAAAACATGGCATACTTCATTGATGGTAATCTCCTCATGCGTAAATGGACATCCCATGTTGACGCTGGCGGAGATTGGAATGCTGTTTACCAAATAGTGATTCCTACAGCCTTTCGACAAAATGTTTTATCCCTCGCTCATGATCACCAGTGGTCCGGACATCTGGGAGTCACCAAGACTTATGATCGAGTTTTGCGACATTTCTTTTGGCCTGGTTTAAAACAAGATGTGGCTCAGTTCTGTCGGACTTGCCACACCTGTCAAGTAATTGGGAAACCGAACCAGGTTATTTCCCCCGCGCCTCTTTGTCCCATACCGGCCATAGGTGAACCATTCGAACATGTGATGGTTGATTGTGTTGGACCATTACCAAAGACAAAAGCTGGTAACCAGTTTATGTTGACGATTATGTGTGTGGCCACCAGGTACCCAGAGGCCATTCCTCTGCGAAGGATTACTGCTCCGGTGGTGAGTAAAGCGTTGATCAAATTCTTCTTAACTTTTGGGTTACCTAAGGTGATACAAACTGATCAGGGTACGAATTTCCTTTCTAAACTTTTCAAACAAGTGTTAAAATCCTTGTCAGTTACACACCGTGTGTCAAGCGCATATCACCCAGAGTCTCAGGGTGCGCTTGAACGTTGGCATCAGACACTGAAGTCTATGCTCCGTAAATATTGCTTGGAATCTGAGAAGGATTGGGATGAGGGAGTTCCTCTAGTTTTGTTTGCTGTCCGTGAGACAGTACAGGAATCCCTAGGGTTCAGCCCAGCTGAACTGGTGTTTGGACACACCATGAGAGGACCTATGAAAGTCCTTAAGGATCAGTTTTTGTCACAAGAGTTGTGTGTGAAAGAACATGTGTTGGACTACGTTAGTCGCTTTCGTGAGCGCCTACATGGTGCCTGTGCTCTAGCAAAGGAAGCGCTGTCTTCCTCACAGAAACGGATGAAACGACACTATGACACACAGGCTGTTTCTCGTTCACTGCAGCCAGGTGACCAAGTTCTTGTATTGTTGCCTGTGCCAGGAGCGTCATTGTCAGCACGTTTCTCTGGTCCTTATGTCATTGAAAAGAAACTAAGTGAAACTGACTACGTGATACAGACTCCTGATAGAAAACGCCAATCTCGTGTGTGCCACGTTAACATGTTGAAGACATACCACACCAGACCCGTCACTCAGATAGACAGTCCAGAGAAACTGTCTGAGTCGGCTGTCTCTACTGCTGCTACGGCTGTAGTGGGAGGTCATGTTAATGATGTGGACGGAGATGGTTTGGAGTTGCGCAATACTCAGCAGCAGTGTGCTAGATTGCCCAATTCAGAAATGCTGCTGTCTCTCCCGTCAAGCCTGATTCATTTAACGGACAGACAGTCAGATGATATTGTGAGACTATTACACAGCTTTCCATGTCTTTTTAATGATGTTCCTACATGCACAAATGTGTTAGAACATGACATTAACGTTGGAAACGCTGCACCTATCAAGCAACATGCTTATCGTGTCAACGTCTCTAAAAGAAAGATAATGAGGGATGAGGTCGGTTATTTGCTGGAGAATAACCTAGCTATGCCAAGTTCAAGTCCTTGGAGTTCTCCGTGCATTCTGGTTCCTAAACCTGATGGGACATCCAGATTATGTACGGACTATCGGAAGGTCAATGCTGTCACAGTGCCCGACTCGTTCCCGTTACCCAGACTGGATGACTGTATTGATACTGTTGGTGCTGCTACTTATGTAACCAAACTAGATCTTCTAAAAGGTTACTGGCAGGTGCCGTTAACCTCACGTGCCTCCGACATCTCTGCCTTTGTGACCCCAGATCACTTCCTACAATATGCTGTTATGGCATTTGGGATGCGGAACGCACCAGCCACTTTCCAACGCCTGGTTAACACAGTATTGGCTGGAGTTCCTAATTGTAGTGCTTACCTTGATGATCTGGTAATTTATTCAACTGAGTGGTCTGATCATGTTAACACTCTAAGGGTAGTGTGTGAACGTCTAGCAGCCGCTTCTCTAACCCTGAACTTAGCAAAGTGCGAGTTTGGGAAGGCCACTGTTACTTATCTCGGTAAACAGGTCGGCCATGGTCAGGTGCGCCCTCTAGATGCCAAGGTCTCAGCTATAAATGCATTTCCCGCACCTACCACCAGAAGAGAGCTACGCCGCTTTTTAGGGATGGTTGGCTACTACCGTAGTTTCTGTAAAAATTTCTCTGCGGTAGTTGCTCCATTAACGGATTTGCTCAGTCCGGCGAAAAAAATTGTATGGTCTGAAGATTGTCGTACTGCTTTCAACACTGCTAAAGCACTCTTATGTAGTACTCCTGTTCTTGCTGCGCCAGATTTTGAACGACCGTTTAAACTGGAGGTAGATGCAAGTGCCAGAGGTGCTGGTGCTGTTCTACTGCAGCAGGACCAGAGTGGAGTGGACCATCCTGTCTGTTATTTTTCACGGAAATTTAACAAATGTCAGACAAACTATTCCACCATTGAACAAGAAGCTCTAGCTTTGTTGTTAGCTCTGCAGTACTTTGAAGTTTATGTTGGTTCCAGTGCATTACCAGTGATAGTGTATACTGACCATAACCCCTTAGTTTTTCTCCACCGGATGTACAACCAGAACCAACGCCTTATGCGTTGGGCACTTGTCGTGCAAAATTATAATTTGGAGATCCGCCACAAAAAGGGGTTGGATAATGTGTTGGCAGATGCTTTGTCTCGTGTTTAATGATCTAGGTTTTTTTTGTTATCCCGGCAGGATGATTTGTGAAGTTGGGTGTTGTGATGGTACGTGTGTCGCAAACCATTGTGGTTTGCTCTTTTAAGGGTGGGTGTGTTACGGATACAGGTATCCCGTGTCCTGTGTTTTTCCTCTCCTTCTGCCCTAATCACAGGTGTCCTGTATGTTCCTGATTGGTGGTCGTTGAGATGTCTGCTGATTGCTAAAGTGGACCAATCAGTGAACATTCCTCGGCATGGCACCACCTGTTGCTGGTTTTTCAATCACACATCCCTTTGTATAAAAACCAGTCCGTTGTGTTTGTAGGAAGAGAAAAGACTGTTTCCGTATGTGAGTATGGATACTGTGGTATCCTGTGTATTGTGTACTCACTAAGTTTGGTTACTCTGTTTGGTAATTTTGTTAGAGACTATTTCCGTATGTGAGTATGGATACTGTGGTATCCTGTGTATTGTGTACTCACTTATTTGCTGATTACTCTGTTTGGTAACTTTGTGTGTTTCTGGGAAAAGGGGAGTTTAAGCAAGTTGCCCTTGGGCGTACATTACCCGTAGGAAGAAATCTGTCTAAAAACACTAGTTAGCCCTGAGCGGACCACCCACTGTATTTTTGTATGAGTAGCAGTAGCTTAGCGGTTCTTGAGGCAGGCAAGATCAGTTTAGGGGGGTTTTACACTATTGTTTCATTTCTTGGGTCCTGCTCAGCCCTTTTTCCCAAACCTTTACCGTGTGTTCAGCAATAAACCATTTATGTTTGACGGTAGTTTATGGTTGTCGTGTAGTTTTTGTTCTCACTGTTCCATGTCACACTCCTAATTTGCATGAATTATGTTACGGGTCTCATGTCCATCCACCCTAGACGTTTAGAGCCACGGGGTTCATAACACAGCAGGTGTGTGTGTTTCAAGTTTTATTGTCATGTGCACAAGGAATGTGAAATGCCTTTCTTGCAAGCTCTTTACCAACAATGCAGTAATCAATATCAGTAGTACTATAAAATAAAATAAAGTAGAACAAAAACACACAAGAAATAGAAATAAGAAGAACATGAGAAAGTAAGTAAGCTATATACAGGGTCATTTCTGAGTCAGTGCCAATACCATTTATTTACAATGTGCAGGGATACTAAAGTGGTAGGGGTAGATATGTATAGGGGTAAGGTGACTAAGCATCAGAATATATGATAAACGGAGCAGCAGCGAGATCAAGCAAGGACACACACCCACGCACGCATGCACGCATACAGACACAATTCAGTCCCCTTCAAAATCGTATTTTCCCTAACCCCTTACCCTAAACCTAACCCTAGCTCCTAACCCTAAAACGAACCCTAGCTCTTAACCCTAAAACTAACCCTAGCCCCTAACCCTAACACTAATTCTAACCTTAACCATAAACCCCCTAGAAATAGCATTTGACCTTGTGGGGACCAACAAAATGTCCGCAGTTGGTCAAATTTTTGTTTGTTTACTATTCTTGTGGGGACTTCTGGTCCCCACAAGTATAGTTAACCACGTCCACACACACACACACACACACACACACAGCAGTGTGGTAGCGACTGTATGTTCTGATCTTGACATTCAAATCAAATCATGCTTTTGAGTTGTCAGAACATATATGTGTCTGCAGCACTCCACCAATCAGGCCTTTATGGTAGAGTGGCCAGACTGAAGCCACTCCTCAGTAAAAGGCACATGACAGCCCGCTTGGAGTTTGCCAAAAGGCACCTAAAGACTCTCAGACCATGAGAAACAAGATTCTCTGGTCTGATGAAACCAAGATTGAAGTCTTTAGCCTGAATGCCAAGCGTCACGTCCTGAAGAAACCTGGCACCATCCCTACAGTGTAGCAGGGTGTTGGCATTATCATGCTGTGGGGATGTTATTCAGTGGCAAGGACTGGGAGACTAGTCAGGATCGAGGGAAAGATGAAAGGAGCAAAGTACAGAGAGATCCTTGATGAAAACCTGCTCCAGAGCGCTCAGGACCTCAGACTGGGGTGAAGGTTCACCTTCCAACAGAACAACGACCCTAAGCACACAGCCAAGACAACACAGGAGTGTCTTCGGGACAAGTCTCTGAATGTCCTTGAGTGGCACAGCCAGAGCCCGGACTTGAACCCAATCTAACATCTCTAGAGAGACCTGAAAATAGCTGTGCAGCAACGCTCCCAATCCAACCTGACAGAGCTTGAGAGGATCTGCAGAGAAGAATGGGATAAACTCCTCAAATACAGGTGTGCCAAGCTTGTAGAGTCATACCCAAGAATGCTCGAGGCTGTAATCGCTGCCAAAGGTGCTTCAACAAAGTACTGAGTAAAGGGTCTGAATACTCATGTAAATGATATATTTCCAGGGTTTTCTTTAAAAATAAATTTGCAAAAAATTATAGAAATCTGTTTTTGCTTTGTCATTATGGGGTATTGTGTGTAGATTGATGAGGGGGGAAAAAACAATTCAATCCATTTTTGAATAAGGCTGTAACATAACAAAATGTGGAAAAAGTCAAGGGGTCTGAATACTTTCCGAATGCACTGTACACTGTTTTGTGTTTGTTTCTATAACGCTTTAACCTTAAGGACGGTCATTTACTTTGCTTCTAAATGCTTGTCCACATTCCTCTCATCGCATTCCAAGAACAGTAGCATTCCAACTAGTCAATCTCTCAGTATCAAAGCACTTCTATTTCTGCCAACACACTTCCTGTCCCTATCTCGGAAGGAAAAGGCAGGTGTTTAGATATGCAACTATGACCATGAAAATACAAAGATATACCTCTCTGTTTTTGACCTTTCTGAGAATGGGTCAGTCTACTGTATAGGGTTAGGTGAAATTGAAACCAGGGCAAAGTTGGACTCTTGGGAATATTCAAAATATTGTGCCTTCTATTCGTAATCTGTTTGTTTGTTTATTTGTTAGTAGTGCTCTTTGTGGAAACTGTGTTTCTATGCAATAGGCAGCTGCACTAAGTCACAGGAATTTCCCATGGAGATCTGTTTCTGTTTTGTGTGCCTCTAGACATTCCTAACCACTATAGTGTGTGTACCTTTTTCCCTCAACACACAGGAATGGATGATATTAAAAGTAAATCAAAAGACGAAGACATAATTCCTTCCCCACCGATAACTCATCTGATTTCATTCCTTTGCAGACCGCAGAGCAATCTCCACTTCTATTACCAATCCTTAATGCTTTTAGAAGTTTAATTTGAGATAAATGCAGAATCCACAATTACTGGCCCATTTGAGTGCACATGATGTCGTAGCTGGTTTAACTGATTATCAAATAATACTACAGCAATTTGAGTGCAGAGTATACATTAGCCTAGTAGGCCATATTGTATATGTTCTAGTTTCTAAACTAACTGTTTTCCTATTTCCTGCTCAGGAGATTGTCCTATGGCTATTTCCTGCACTAGGAAGTGTTGTGTCTACATGTGATGGTATCTTTGTGCATTAAGTGTGGGCTATTCCGCCAGCCCTATGAGGCAGCTCATAATTTATCAACAGATGTCACTAGGTTCAGAGGCTATACTTTGATGTACAAATGTATTCACCCCCTTTGCATTTCTCCTATTTTGTTGCCTTACAACCTGGAATTAAAATTGATTTTTTTGAGGTTTGTATAATTTGATTTACACAACATGCCTACCACTTTGAAGATGCAAAATATTTTTTATTTTGAAACAAACAAGAAATAAGACACTAAAACTTGAGCGTGCATAACTATTCACCCCCCCCTCAAAGTCAATACTTTGTAGAGCCACCTTTTACAGCTGCAAGTCTCTTGGAAATATCTTAGAGTATGTCTCTATAAGCTTGGCACATCTAGCCACTGGGATTTTTGCCCATTCTTCAAGGCAAAACTGCTCCAGCTCCTTCAAGTTGGATGAGTTCCGCTGGTGTACAGCAATCTTTAAGTCATACCACAGATTCTCAATTGGATTGAGGTCTGGGCTTTGACTAGGCCATTCCAAGACATTTAAATGTTTCCCCTTAAACAACTCAAGTGTTGCTTTAGCAGTATGCTTAGGGTCATTGTCCTGCTGGAAGGTGAACCTCCGTCCCAGTCTCAAATCTCTGGAAGACTGAAACAGGTTTCCCTCAAGAATTTCCCTGTATTTAGCGCCATCCATCATTCCTTCAATTCTGACCAGTTTTCCAGTCCCTGCCGATAAAAAAACACCTCCACAGCATGATGCTGCAACCACCATGCGTCACTGTGGGGATGGTGTTCTCGGGGTGATGAGAGGTGTTGGGTTTGCGCCAGACATAGCGTTTTCCTTGATGGCCAAAAAGCTCAATTTTAGTCTCATCTGACCAGAGTACCTTCTTCCATATGTTTGGGGAGTCTCCCACATGCCTTTTGGGGAGCACCAAACGTGTTCGCTTATTTTTTTCTTTAAGCGATGGCTTTTTTTCTGGCCACTCTTCCGTAAAGCCCAGCTCTGTGGAGTGTACGGCTTAAAGTGGTCCTATGGACAGATACTCCAATCTCCGCTGTGGAGCTTTGCAGCTCCTTCAGGGTTATATTTGGTCTCTTTGTTGCCTCTCTGATTAATGCCCTCCTTGCCTGGTCCGTGAGTTTTGGTGGGCGGCCCTCTCTTGGCAGGGTTGTTGTGGTGCCATATTCTTTCCATTTTTTTATAATGGATTTAATGGTATTCCGAGGGATGTTCAAAGTTTCTGATATTTTTTTATAACCCAACCGTGATCTGTACTTCTCCACAACTTTGTCGCTTGCCGCTTGGTGCCGCTTGCTTGGTGGTGCCCCTTGTTTAGTGGTGTTGCAGACTCTGGGGCCTTTCAGAACAGGTGTATATATACTGAGATCATGTGACAGATCAAGTAACACTTAGATTGCATACAGGTAGACTTTATTTAACTAATTATGTGACTTCTGAAGGTAATTGGTTGCACCAGATCTTATTTAGGGGCTTGAATACATACGCACACACCACTTTTCCGTTATTGATTTATTTTTATTTTTTTAAACAAGTTATTTTTTTCATTTCACTTCACCAATTTAGACTATTTTGTGTATGTCCATTAGATTAAATCCAAATAAAAATCAATTTAAATTACAGGTTGTAATGCAACAAAATAGGAAAAACGCCAAAGGGGATGAATACTTTTGCAAGGCACTGTATATACTGTATATACACACCTACTCATGCAACAGTTTTTCTTTATTTTTACTATTTTCTACATTGTAGAATAATAGTGAAGACATCAAAACTATGGAATAAAAGGCACATGACAGCTCGCTTGGAGTTTGTCAAAAGGCACCTAAAGACTCTCAGACCATGAGAAACAAGATTCTCTGGTCTGATGAAACCAAGATTGAACTCTTTGGCCTGAATGCCAAGCGTCACGTCTGGAGGAAACCTGGCACCATCCCTACAGTGAAAAATAGTGGTGGCAGCATCATGCTGTGGGTGTGATTTTCGGCAGCAGGGACTGGGAGACTAGTCAGGATCGAGGAAAAGATGAACGGAGCAAAGTACAGAGAGATCTTTGATGAAAACCTGCTCCAGAGCGTTCAGGACCTCAGACTGGGGCGAAGGATCACCTTCCAACAGGACAACGACCCTAAGCACACAGCCAAGATAACGCAGGAGTGGCATCGGGACAAGTCTATTGTCACAACATCCGCCGAGGCTGCCTCCCCTCCTTGTTCAGGCAGGCTTCGGCACTCGTCGTCACCGGCTTACTAACCACTGCCGCTCCTATATTCATCATTCCATTTGTCTTGTCTTGTCATTACACACACCTGGTTCTTATCCCCTCGTTAGTCCGTGTATAATTGTTCCCTTTGCCCCCTTGTCCTTGTGGGTGATTGTTTATTGTGAGAGTAATGTAGCTCGGTGGACCTACTCGTACATTTTGTTGCCAGCGTAGATAATTCCCCTGTGCCTATATATTGTTGGATCTACCGTTACAGTGTAATGCCAGGGATGATAGTTTCCCCTGTTCCTGTTTCGTTTGTCGCTATTCCAGCGCATTGTGTAAAGACGGAATAAACTCTGTATTCAGTGATTACCCTCCTGCGCCTGACTCCTTCCATCACACTCATCACATCTCTGAATGTCCTTGAGTGGCCCAGCCAGAGCCCCAACTTGAACCAGATCAAACATCTCTGGAGAGACCTGAAAATAGCTGTGCAGCAACACTCCCCATCCAACCTGACAGAGCTTGAGAGGATCTGCAGAGAAGAATGGGAGAAAACTACCCCAAATACAGGTGTGCCAAGCTTGTAGTGTCATACCCAAGAAGACTCGAGGCTGTAATTGCTGCCAACGGTTCTTCAACAAAGTACTGAGTAAAGGGTCTGAATACTTATGTAAATGTAATATTTCTGTTTTTAATTTTTAATAAATTAGCAAAAATGTCTACAAACCTGTTTTTGCTTTGTCATTATGGGGTATTGTGTGTAGACTGATGAGGAACAAAAACAATTTAATCAATTTTAGAATAAGGTTGTAACCTAACAAAATGTGGAAAAAGTAAAGGGGTCTGAATACTTTCCGAAGGCACTGAATTTATACAGTACCAGTCAAAAGTTTGGACAGACCTACTCATTCAAGGGTTTCTTTATTTTAACAATTTTCTACATTGTAGAATAATAATGAAGACATCAAAACTATGAAATAGCACATATGGAATCATGTAGTAACCAAAGAAGTGTTAAACAAATCAAATTATATTTTAGATTTTAGATTCTTCAAAGTAGTCACCTTTTGCCTTGATGACAGCTTTGCACACTCTTGGCATTCTCTCAACCAGCTTCATGAGGTAGTCACCTGGAATGAGGTAGTCACCTGGAATTGCAATTAACATGTGTGCCATCTTAAAAGTTAAGTTGTGGAATTCCTTTCCTTCTTAATGCGTTTGAGCCAATCAGTTGTGTTGTGACAAGGTAGGGGTGGTATACAGAAGATAGCCCTATTTGGTAAAAGACCAAGTCCATATTATGGCAAGAACAGCTCAAATAAGCAAAGAGAAATGATAGTCCATCATTACTTTAAGACATGAAGGTCAGTCAATACGGAACATTTCAATTACTTTGAAAGTTTCTTCAAGTGCAGTCGCAAAAACCATCAAGTGCTATGATGAAACTGGCTCTCATGAGGACTGCCACAGGAAAGGAAGACCCAGAGTTACCTCTGCTACAGAGGATAAGTTCATTAGAGTTAACTGCACCTCAGATTGCAGCCCAAATAAATGCTTCACAGAGTTCAAGTAACAGACACATCTCAACATCAACTGTTCAGAGGGGACTGCGTGAATCAGGCCTTCATGGTCGAATTGCTGCAAAGAAACCACTACTAAAGGGCACCAATAAGAAGAAGAGACCTGCTTGGGCCAAGAAACACGAGCAATGGACATTGGACCGGTGGAAATTTGTCCCTTGGTTTGATGAGTCCAAATATGAGATTTTTGGTTCCAACCGCCTTGTCTTTGTGAGACGCAGAGTAGGTGAATGGATGATCTCCGCATGTGTGGTTCCCACCGTGAAGCATGGAGGAGGAGGTGTGATGGTATGGGGGTGCTTTGCTGGTGACATTCACTGGGATTTATTCAGTATTCAAGGCACACTTAACCAGCATGGCTACCACAGCAATCTGCAGTGATACACCATCCCATCTGGTTTGCGCTTAGTGGGACTATCATTTGTTTTTCAACAGGAGAATGACCCAACACACCTCCAGGCTGTGAAATGGTTATTTGACCAAGAAGGAGAGTGATGGAGTGCTGCATCAGATGACCTGGCCTCCACAATCACCTAACCTCAACCCAATTGAGTTCCCACATATGCTGAGCACTTGTTGGCTGCTTTTCCTCTGAGAGAAGTTGAGAGAATGCCAACAGTGTGCAAAGCTGTCATCAAGGCAAAGGGTGGCTACTTTAAAGAATCTAAAATATAAAACATATTTTGATTTGTTTAACACTTTTTTGGTTACTACATGATTCCATATGTGTTATTTCATAGTTTTGATGTCTTCACTATTTTCCTACAATGTAGAAAATAGTACAAATAAAGAAAAACCCTTGAATGAGTAGGTGTGTCCAAACTTTTGACTGGTACTGTATATATATATATATATATATATATATATATATATATATATATATATATATATATATATATATATATACAGTGGGGAGAACAAGTATTTGATACACTGCCGGTTTTGCAGGTTTTCCTACTTACAAAGCATGTAGAGGTCTGTAATTTTTATCACAGGTACACTTCAACTGTGAGAGACGGAATGTAAAACATTCTGCTTTTTGATACATCAGAAAAGCAGAACTTAATATTTGGTACAGAAACCTTTGTTTTTTTTGTAGAACTCAACAAGTCTGGTTCATCCTTGGGAGCAATTTCCAAACACCTCAAGGTACCACGTTCATCTGTACAAACAATAGTACGTAAGTGTAAACACCATGGTACCACGCAGCCGTCATACCGCTCAGGAAGGAGACGCATTCTGTCTCCTAGAGATGAACGTACTTTGGTGCAAAAAGTGCAAATCAATCCCAGAACAACAGCAAAGGACCTTGTGAAGATGCTGGAGGAAACAGGTACAAAAGTATCTATATCCACAGTAAAACGAGTCCTATATCGACATAACCTGAAAGGCCGCTCAGCAAGGAAGAAGCCACTGCTCCAAAACCGCCATAAAAAAGCCAGACTACGATTTGCAACTGCACATGGTGACAAAGATCGTACGTTTTAGAGAAATGTCCTCTGGTCTGATGAAACAAAAATATAACTGTTTAGCCATAATGACCATCGTCATGTTTGGAGGAAAAAGGGGGTTGCTTGCAAGCCGAAGAACACCATCCCAACCATGAAGCACGGGTGGTGGCACAGTGGGCCAGTATGATTATTATTTTATTGATAATAATAATAAATAAATACAAATAATGTATGCACTCACTAATTGTAAGTCGCTCTGGATAAGAGTGTCTGCTAAATGACTAAAATGTAAATGTGGCCGCATCATGCTGTGGGGGTGCTTTGCTGCAGGAGGGACTGGTGCACTTCACAAAATAGATGGCATCATGAGGAAGGAAAATTATGCGGATATATTGAAGCAACATCTCAAGACATCAGTCAGGAAGTTAAAGCTTGGTCGCAAATGGTCTTCCAAATGGACAATGACCCCAAGCATACTTCCAAAGTTGTGGCAAAATGGCTTAAGGACAACAAAGTCAAGGTATTGGAGTGGCAATCATAAAGCCCTGAGCTCAATCCTATAGAGAATTTGTGGGCAGAACTGAAAAAGTGTGTGCGAGCAAGGAGGCCTACAAACCTGACTCAGTTACATCAGCTCCGTCAGGAGGAATGGGCCAAAATTCACCCAATGTATTGTGGGAAGCTTGTGGAAGGCTACCCGAAACGTTTGACCCAAGTTAAACAATTTAAAGGCAATGCTACCAAATACTAACTAAGTGTATGTAAACTTCTGTCCCACTGGGAATGTGATGAAAGAAATAAAAGCTGAAATAAATCATTCTCTCTACAATTATTCTGACATTTCACATTCTTAAAATAAAGTGGTGATCCTAACTGACCTAAGACAGGGAATTTATAATAGGATTAAATGTTTTATGAGATTGGAGAATACGTTGGGAGGGATCTTAGACCATTCCTCCTCACAGAATCTTGGTATGGTCAGATGACGTGAAAATAGAGCTCTTTGGCCATGCACACCAGTGGTGGGTTTGGCATTGAGAAAAACAGAAAGCATATGCAGAAAAGTACTTCATACCTACGGTAAAATATGAAGGTGCATCTTTGATGTTATGGGGCTATTTTGCTTCCAATGGTCCTATAAGCCCTTGTTAAAGTCCACAGCATCATGAACTTTACCAAGTAAAAGGACATGTTAGCCAAAAACCTGGTTGCCTCTGCCAGGAAGCTGACACTTGGCCGCAAGTGGATCTTCTAGCATGACAATTACTCCAAGCATACATCAAATATTTTGCTCATCTTTATGAAGGGTGCCAATAATTATAGACCTGACTGTACATGCCTCTACGGTATATTACAGGACGGGAGAAAGTGTGGGAAAGTGTGTCTGCATTGAGCAGTAGCTCATAGTATTAGGAGTGTTCTTTCTGTCTGAGAACTTTACTTCAGATTAAGAGAACTCTTTCTTTTTAATTTTTTCTTTCTTTGTCAATTTGTTTCTTTCTGTCTTTCTTTTGTTCTACAACAGCCTAGCAGGCAGGGTTGGGTAGGTAACTTTCTAAATGTAATCCGTTAAATATACTAGTTACCTGTTCAAAATTGTATTTAGTAAGGTACATTTTTTATTACATTAACGTAATCGGATTACTTTCCCCTGAAGAGGCATTAGAAGAAGAAAAAAAGGATCCATCAAACGCATTTGATGTGTCATCATAGTGGTCTCTGACTTGTGGTCAGACTCGTTCAGGTGGAACAAACGTAAACTTTTTTCAATGCTGAATTGAATGTCATTGAGAAAATAGAAAGGTGCCATACTGTGTTTTTCTCCCGCAAACATCCTTTCTGAATTCAAAAGCAATCCAAGAAGTAATCTATACTGAACAAAAATATAAACGCATCATGAAACAATTTCAAACATTTTCCTGAGTTACAGTTCATATAAGGAAATCAGTCAATTGAAATAAAATCATTAGGCCCTAATCTATGCTGCACTACCAAGCAAAAAGGCAGTAACTGCTCATTTGGTCGAAAATGAGTTAAAGTCATTTTTGCTACATTAAATACATGCTTAATCATATGGACAAGTATCCTGCCTCTATTGTATTGTGTTTTGGAGAAAATGGGGGTCATATTAGCAGTAACTGCAAAATGTTACTGTGAAACCAAGGTAAATGAACGTATTGCTTTTCACCTTGGTATCATATCATTTTATTCTGATAGTAATACAATCAAACCTGTATGACACTGACTGACAGCTACACAAACAGACATTGCTAATCTAGGGACACAACATCATGGCACAGCATTCCCGGGGGAAATTATGGTTGAACTTGCTCTGAAACGTGGACACCCAGACACAGGTAAGAACTAGCTAGCTAGCTAAGTAGATCTGAGAACATATTTCATTAGCTAGCTAGCGAGCATAGAATAACAATGCTACCGCCTCCCATAAGAGGAGATCTGCAATTGATACTAACTTCAATCTATTAGCCCTATAATGAATTATAATCTGAAATTTCATTGGATGGCTTCTTTGAATCAGTACACCACACGATTTCTAGCCAGTGACAGCCACCTAAACTAGAACTGACGCGCCCCTACCAAAATGTAAAAACCTACCTAGCTAGCATTAGCATGAAGCAATAGATTTGTGCTACCTGCTCCCATAAACAGTGATTAGCAATTTATATTAGCTTCAATCTATTATCCCTATAATGAATATAATCCCTATAATTATATTCTGACATTCCATGGGTTATTTGAATGAGTAACGTTACACCACACACGATCTCTAGCCAGCTGACAGTCAGTTAGACGTGCACCCACCCTCGTTTTCCGGTTGAGCACACACACAGCATTGCTACCTCATTAAAAATATATCTACTCACATGTCCAGGGTTTCTGGTTTTCTTTTATATTCCAGTATTGAGTGACTGTCCCGGTCAGGAAAGTTAAAATCCAAAATTGTATCCATCACCATTGTAGGTGTCATATGTAATTAGCACAACATGCTTTGGCATGCCAATGCCTCGGTGCCATCAGAAGAAACTGTTTTGCCAAAATAACTTCCACCAATCCCTGTGGCCTAGATTATTATAGTATCTATGGGGATCAAAGTTGCCATGTGAGGGTTTTATTCCTGTCAATGCCCTCCATGCAATCTAAATAAGCAATAAGGCTATAAGAATCCAAGAAGATGGACATCATCACCAAGCTGTGCCTGCAAATCGAAGGCAGTTCTGGAATGCCTTGGCTGTGACCAGCATTGCTGAGGATGAGGAGTGATAAGGAAGAGCACTGAAGAAGTTTTACTTAAAAATGAAATGAAAATGATACTTACATATGAAATTTAACTATTCAGCATTTTATCAATTGTAGCTAAATGTCATTTGTGTCCTCTTATGAATATGAAAATATGAATATGTTTAAAATTAATTCTTAAAGCTGTTATTTATTCAAAATTCCATATGTGTCATTTAAAAAAAGTATATATACACAAATCATTTAATTTGCAGTCTCATGGTAATTTTTATAATTAGTATTACCCCACGTCATACTTCTATCATGTTCCAATACATCATTATATATTACAAGATAGGTAATCATTTAATGTAATTCAAACAGTTGCAGTGCTGCTTTTCACATTTATTCTTCTAACAAGACATGGGCTACATATAAAACACAGAACCTACATCTCCATGTAAATGCAACTGGTATCTTAGTGGAAGACACATAAAGGTTGCAGTTTCAACTCTGTTACACTGCCAGTAATTAAACGGTTATTATATTAATAGCATAAATGAGAAGTATAGTAAACTAACAAATGAAAATGGCAGATACTTCTCTTTGCTTTGATATTACCCTGCAATTTGTAACATGTCATGCCTAGAAAGAAGGCTGTAACTGCTGTTTAAGGGTCAAGGGTCATGTCAGAGGTCAGGGTCAACATTCATAAAAAAGTAACTCATAGCAAGACAACAGATCACTACATCTCCAATGATCTCCCTAGAATTCATTTGGCTGGACAAATAAAAAACTTTGAAGCCATTTTTCTCAGTTCCACGCTATGAGTTACTGCCTTTTTGCTTGGTAGGGCAGTATGGATTTCATATGATTGGGCAGGGGTGCAGCCATGTGTGGGCCTGAGAGGAAAAATGTGTGGGTTATTTCATTTCAGCTCATGAAACATGGGACCAACACATTTACATTTTACATTTTAGTCATTTAGCAGACGCTCTTATCCAGAGCGACTTACAGGAGCAATTAGGGTTAAGTGCCTTGCTCAAGGGCACATTTACGTCATTTAGCAGACGCTCTTATCCAGAGCGACTACAAATTGGTGCATTCACCCTATAGCCAGTGGGATAACCACTTTACAATTATACTTTTTTTTTGGGGGGGGGGGGTAGAAGGATTACTTTATCCTATCCCAGGTGTTCCTTAAAGAGGTGGGGTTTCAAATGTCTCCGGAAGGTGGTGAGTGACTCCGCTGTCCTGGCGTCGTGAGGGAGCTTGTTCCACCATTGGGGTGCCAGAGCAGCGAACAGCTTTGACTGGGCTGAGCGGGAATTATGCTTCCGCAGAGGAAGGGGAGCCAGCAGGCCAGAGGTGGATGAACGCAATGCCCTCGCCTTTACATGTTGCGTTTATATTTTTGTTCAGTATAGTTTATCAAAAGTATCTGTAATCTGAATACAATATTTTAGTTGGTAACATAACTGATTACAATTACAGTTTTTTTGTAATGACATTACATGTACTGTCACTGAATACATGAAATCAGTTATTCCCCAACTCTGCTAGCAGGTGATAGATGCTTTGTAATTGTCACGCCCTGACTCAGGGGACTCGTATATGTTGAGTCAGGGTGTGTATATTCTATGTTGTGTATTTTCTATGTGTGTTATCTAGTATGTGTATATCTATGTTGGCCGGTGTGGTTCCCAATCAGAGGCAGCTGTCGCTCGTTGTCTCTGATTGGGGATCACATTTAGGCAGCCTATTGGCACTAGGTAGTTGTGGGATCTTGTTCCGTGTAAGGTATGTTGTACCGTTGGACTTCACGTTTCGTTTCCTTTGTTGTTTTGTCGTGTGTTTATCGTTAAATATACATGTACGCATATCACGCTGCGCCTTGGTCTGACCCGTCATTGAACGAACGTGACAGTAATGAGTGTGTTAATAGGTTATCAGTATTGGAGCTCCTCCTCCAAACCAAACTAAACTCATTAACCCCATCAGCTATCTGGCCATAACAGGAAATGGGTTGGACCAATCACTCACCCAGTGTTGTTCTCGTTACTTCGTCTGCAGTCGCTCTCTCACTCACACCCTCAATCTCTCTCTCTCTACTCTTCACCCAAGACTGGGGGGGCTTTAGCCTAACCACAGCATATAAATACATTAATCAATCAACCAATAAATCAATCATCAATCTATCAGGCAATCAATAAGAAACCACAGAACCTACTTTACAGTAGGACACTGTGCTGTGCACCTTACTGTTGCACTCAAAGTGTTTGTGTCCCTATATCCTATATTCAAACATTTTAGTATTTAACTAGGCTGGGTGAAATGGAAACACCGGGTGTGTCTCAGACAGATTCGAGAGTGTGTCTGATTGTAAATGCCTTGCTACCAGTTTCACTTGACCCTTCAATGTTTTCACTACCAGCCCATTGATTACTGCATTGATTTTCCTAAAGGTTGTAAAATGTCAAAATGTGTTTTTCAGTGCCTGTCCTTGTATGCAATACATTTGTTTCCCACTATGTCAAACTCAGGGTTTGGTTCTGTAAAATGGAGGATAAATCCCATATTCATATACTTGTCAAAAAAATGCTGTTGGCTTCATAATGGGGGTGTTGGCTGTATAAACTTAATACGACTAAGGCTGAGGACTTGAAAACAATTTCAGTCTGAGATCAAAGGTGTCACTCTCATTTTTATAGTTGCATAGCGGAGCCAAGGCGAATATGGAGAAAGAAATCAACTTCAGGAAATGGGATCATATCGTAGTGTGAAGAACTACTGAGGTCTCATGATTTCTCCACAGAGAAATTCATGCTGGGCTACAATGTGAGCTGAAACAAACAGAAATAGAATACAGAATAGAATAAATAACCTAAATGGATATGCTGTGTTATTTTCTTGATGAGAGTTTCAGCAGAAGCACATGGCGTGTGTGTGTATGTGATACAGTAACTCCCACACTTTATTAAATTACCCTCCCCTTGAAATACATGAAATCCACTAAAATATCTTTATATGATGTTTTCTCTAGACTATAAAATCAAATGCATTCTGCCAGAAATATAATCTGGGAAGACAGTTTATTTCTTTGGTCTGAAAGAACAGTGTTAATTAGCTTGTAAATTATTAATGTTGATAAATGAACATCATCAATATAATCTTTATTGTGTTCCTAACCCTTATCTTCTTAAATCAGCTTGTACTTGTCCCTCCATGCAAACACAACTCAACTGGCTACTCTACAGTGAGTTCAGTTCACAGTACAATGCTATGTCCTTCAGAGAGACTCTCGCTCTAAAAATAGCTATGTTCTCACATGTATGTGTTGGTCTTTTCATGGGACAGGCACGGACCCCGCATGGTGCATATAGGTGTTTATATGACTAACATACATTTGGGAAAGTGGAGTGTGTCAGATAGATAGCTAGGTCTCTCCCCCGCAGTAGGGTGCCCAGACTTGTGGGACTGTATTGTGTGCGTGTGCGTGTGTGTGTGTGTGTGTGTGTGTGTGTGTGTGTGTGTGTGTGTGTGTGGAACACGATAGTAGCACAGAGCTCTCCGTGGTGAGTGGTGTCGTTGTATCCAGCGTGTCTCCTATCTTTCCCTTCACTCCCTCCCCCATTTCCTCTCCTGTTCCTCTCCCCCCCATTCCTCTTCACTGCAATCAGCTCCTCCGAATCCCTCTGCTTCCTTGCCAAGGCACAGTTAAGTTTCAGGATTGCCACACATACAGCCATACACACACAGAGATATGCAGAGACACGCACTCACACACACACAAAAAAACACACCCCACACATAGCATCTCCCCACAAACTCCATGTGTACATTTGTTCAGATGCGTGCTGCTTAAGAAGCTCTCGTATCTTAATTGAAGCTCACCCCTTCAACAACAACATTTCTTCACCACAAAGCTGAACCAGCTTCCAACTTCCACTCCATAGATTCTTACCAGAAACAGCGCTCAGAAAGGGAAAACAGAGATGAAGAAACACAAAAGCTGAAGTTGAAGCAAGAAAATCTAAACCATAAACAGAACCCTGTTAAGATGGGCAGAGAGTGGAATACTCCCCCAGGGTGGACATGTGTGCAGACAGACATATTTATTTTAAAGTCTAGGAAAATGGATGAATAGCAATAAAGGTAAAGATGGAGGGAGTTAAGAGTTAGACAGATAACTTTGGGATGAACATATTTTTTTGTCCCGCTGATTATTTGGAAACGGTCGTCTTTCTGCTTTGTAGGCGTTAGCCTCCCTATTGTATTAAAAACACCTCTGTGTCGCATTATTCACAAACTCAGAATTCACTGCTTCAAGTTCAGTAGCCTACCTCTCCTCTCCTAGTTGGGCGTGTGAGATCAAGTGCGCTTACAGTATGTGTGGTCTCAATGAAATAGAGCAGGCTGCATAGGCGGAAAATCACAGGACAGTTAGGCCTATCTTTCCAAGGAAATTAACTTAAATATGATTAGGCTCTAGTTTACTACAGTGTCTGTAAATACATATTGATAATGGAAAGAAGTGGAGGGCGCGCAACCAACGTGAGTCGCGGTGCAATCAAATGTTTTCATCATCATTGAAAAGGAAAAGGCACAAAAGCGTTGTGCCTTTTCCTTTTGAATAATTCTTAATTAACCATTTATTTGTCTCTGCCTGCAAATCGTCCCGCTCCTAAAAGGTAGGCTATATCCTATTAGCAAAATGTAGCTCAAGAGAAAGGGTAAGTGTCCGCTCTCATCATTCTTGCTGCTTCAAGTTCAGTAGCCATACCTCTCCTCTCCTAGTTGGGCATGCAAGATCAGGTGAGCATGTGGTCTCAATTAGGCCTAAATAGAGTAGCCTAGGCTATAGCCTATGAATGGGCAGAGAAGCAAAGGACAGTTCTTTCCAAGGAAATTAACTTCCTAAATATGATTAGGTTATACTACATTGCCTATAAATAAATATTGATCACCCATATTTGTCTCTGTCTGAAAATCGTCCCGCTCCTAAAAGGTAAGCTATAGGCAAAACGTAGCTCAAAAGAAAGTGCAAGTGTCCGCTCTCTCTCCAACTCTGCTCTCTTCAAACTACGTCTAGCCTTTTGGCTGATATAGCCCAGTAATACCATAGCCTAATATAATGGGCCACGTGAGAATCTCTGGTAATTGAACCTATTTCTTAGGTTATATTTGCACATTTTGATATTACCTATAGAGCGCAAAATAGCTGGGACCATGGTTGGCAAGCGAGCTGCGACACATACGCCTAAAATAACATTGCGGGACTGCGGCTGTGTTCAGGACCAGTTCTTGCGGAAGTGGGTGGGAGTCGGACAGAAAGCTAGCGGGCGGGTGCAGTAAGAAAAGCTGCGGGTGTGGGCGGGATGAAGAAATCAGTCCCGTGCAGACCTGTAGTTCGATCCCTGTGACTGTAAACCCAATGCATCTCTGCTAGGCACTCAGAATTAAGGAGATACAGTATAATAATATAATATGCCATTTAGCAGACGCTTTTATCCAAAGCGACTTACAGTCATGCGTGCATACATTTTTTGTGTATGGGTGGTCCTGGGGATCGAACCCACTACCTTGGTGTTACAAGCACCGTGCTCTACCAGCTGAGCTACAGAGGACCACAAGTATATTGGGGGTAAGGCCCTGTGATAGACTAGCGTCCTGTCCAGGGGGTGTACTTGTACATCAAGCTGCCTCACACTACAGAAACAAGAGATAAGCTCCAGCTCCTATGAGCCATTCCGGCTCACACAAGCCAAGGCTCGTGCAAAGGCTTGGTCTGTTGTTTTTATGAAATAATTTGTATTACATAATTTTTAATCATGTCAACAACATATTTAACCATTGGAAGTTCTGATAGCTAAGGATTGCGCGACGAGGTTAGCTTTTTTGGCTGTGACCACAAGTTTGTGTCTCGGATTCCTGCAAAAAAATTATAATAATAGTTCGCGGTTAGCCATCATGCTAACAGAGCAAGATAACGCTAGCAGTGCTAGAGTCAAAACACCAGTGGTATTCGTGTCTATGTCTGGGCACAAATGAGCTAGGTGCAAGATTATGTCTACGCAAGAGGAGGAAAATAAGGTGGAACTGATAACTGAACATAAATTCTTTGTCTGTTCCAAACGTACCAGTCCCCTGTAGCTCAGTTGGTAGAGCATGGCGCTTGCAACGCCAGGGTTGTGGGTTCTTTTCCCACGGGGGGCCAGTATGAAAATGTATGCACTCACTAACTGTAAGTCGCTCTGGATAAGAGCGTCTGCTAAATGACTAAAATGTAAAAATGTATCATCATCAACAGCATAGGGAAGAGATTATCCGGCTGCTATCTCAGCTGTGGGATAAACAAGATGTGCTTTCAAAGTACTTTGATGCAGCCCAGGCACACAGAATTTCAGTTCTGAATGCCTCCTACAGCCAAGTGGTTGATGTGTCGGCGGTACTGACCTGATCCAATCCACTAGACAGATGGTAAGCTCAACTCCGCAGCCAGTGGGAGACTGGACACTGGCAAGGCGAAGGAGGTTGGGTGGAAGGCAGTCTGGTCAGCCTCCATATATACTAGAAGATCAGATCCAACTATTAAACAGCTTTGCCCTGCTGGAGGCGGACATACTGGCCCCGGGAGTTAGCTCTGATCCTGGGAGTACACCAACAGCCAGCAGCCATCCAGGGGCACCCTCTACAGCTCAGCCGGTCGCTGACCAAAGGAAACAAGGTCTTGGGCCCTCCTCCATCTCCCCGAGGATTCTGACACCATCCGCTGCTACTGGTACATGTGCGGTGCCAACTACTCTAATATTGGCACCATTGTCACTCACTTTGGATTTATCGACATTCGCTTTTGGCAATCTGAGGAACTGAAGAAGGACTACAACATTCTCTCGAACACCCTTGTTTGCACAGGGAAGAGAACAGTCATCTCTGGCCCCCTGCTGTGCCATAGAAGGGGTTTGGAACATTACAGCTGCCTCGCTGCCCTAAACAAGTTCCTGAAGAATCTCTGCAAAGACAGGAATGTCTCCTTTTGTGGCAATTTTGACTTGTTGTGGGAGCAACCAACACTCTTTAAAAGAGATGGGATTCACCCTAACCGCAAGGGTTCCAGGATTATCTCCATCACCATAGCGAACTGCTTAAGAGACTGATGGTCTGGGTTTAGTAGCGCTCCAGTCCTCCCTGTCATAATAAGCAACAGAGGACATGGAAATTGTATTATATCCCAGAGAAATAGAAGTGCAGTAAATGTAAGTAACCTAATCTATGTTCCTTTAACTGTTATTTCTGTGGGTACTGTCTGCAATAATCATATGCACTGTCAAGAGTAGTAGGTTAAGGCCCAGTTCTCTGTGACATTTTAGAGACACATTTGCATACACTCACGCACACACTCATGAAGAAGTTTCACTTTCACACATACACGGAGCACAAAGAAGAATGAACATTGAGAGAGAATTGACATTGACTAAGGAAAATAAGAAAAATAAGTAAAATAAATAAATTGGGACTGGAATTTACCAAAATAATGATTAAAGGTTAAATATGTTAAATGTTAAAGTTTGAAAGCATGGGGAAATGTACAGTGGAAGATATTATTAAAGGGGGATTAGAGTAATGCAGTAAAATGGTTAACAATGTGTGATTAAAGTAATGCAGTAAAATGGTTAACAATGTTATATTGTTGTTTGCATTAAAGTATGATGCATATAGATTAGGTTTGTTAAGCCTATAGGAACAAGGCCATAGGGCCTGTAGGAGGTTGATAATGAAAGGTTATAATGCTGAAATGTTGTAATGATAGGATGCTTAACTTGTTAGATATCTAAGCGGTAAGGGGAGTAATAAGTTAGGTTAGAGTGAGATTGTAATGGAGCTATGTGGGGAATGGTAATGTAAAAAAAGCAATGTTTTTGCCGTAGCTTTTTAGCCTAAAATATATTTTGACTTTTATTATACTTATATTTTTATTTTTATTATACTCAGTTAAAGTACAATTCTAAGAGGAATCCTTAAGGTTACCTCATTGATAGAGGTTTGATAAAGTAGTTGTTAGTGTTTTAGATGCCATCTGAGGGACTGATCATTCTGAGGGGGAGCCCAAAAACTGTTTATAGAGTTGTAGAAGGTAAGCAACTGTTTTTCTTGTTATTAAATATTGTGTTTCTCATAAAATTGTAATAGACAAAATAACATTTTACTGGCACACCCCAACAGGGGTTTAATTAAGGGCGCTGAAGGTGGTCTATCAATTTTATTTACTGTCAATTTTTGCTCATCATTGATTTATGATATTGATTTGTGATTGATTGATTGATCTGGAATTTTTTATGCCCGTTTCTGGAATTTTGAAAAAACGTACTTTATTGTTCTGAAACCCTGTGTCATCAAAGAGTCATACAAGTGCATGTCGTTTTACTCTAGGTTTCTGAAGAAGGCGATAGTTACTGAGTGCATTGTTAAGAGTCATAAGGAGGGGTGTCTCTGGGCTAAAGCCAACCCAGAGGAGGGCGACCCACTCATGGTGTGCCGAGGTTGAAACTCTGGCCCGGACGATCCTGAGAAGGCGCTGGATTTATATGGTTCAGGGTGAGGGAGCGTAGGCACTCAACTTCGGGGATAGCCCACTTTACTGTAAGGCCCTTACTGTTGAGCTTGAGGGACAGTCCCTAGCTGTAGACCAGCTCAGTGGTAAGGCAGAGCAGCATCTATCAGATCTGTAGGGATTAATGAGGACTGATAACTGACCTGCTATTGGGTAGGCAGGGGCGAGTTGAATTGTTAATCCTGCAGAAGTGGTATTTTAGCTTTCACAGCACATAGAATTTAATTCTACTGTTTGCACTGAAACTGTCTGGCTCAGGAAAAAGCGCGCTGCCGCAGCCCACTCAGTGCCATTGACTCAAATGTAAATGTCACTGACATGTCTACCTCAGATCAGCCTCTCAGAATAGCACAAAAAAATAAGGAACCAAGAAAAGGACAAGAATATTAACATATGTAGTCTGAGAAACAAGGTTCATGAAATTGACAACTTATTAACATCAGAAAACATTCATATTCTGGCCATCTCTGAAACACACTTAGATAATTGATTGTATGATACAGAAATAGCTATACATGGTTATTGAATATATAGGAAATATATAAATGCAAATGAGGGGGTGTTGCCATGTATGTCCAGAGTCATATTCCTGGCTGAGAGAGGATCTCATATAATAATATGCCATTTAGCAGACGCTTTTATCCAATACATTTTTACATATGGGTGGTCCTGGGGATCGAACCCACTACCCTGGCGTTACAAGCGCCATGCTCTACCAATTGAGCTACAGAGGACCATCTCAAGACAGATGATATGGAAGTAATATTGCTACAGGTTCATCTACCTCACCTAAAGCCTATTCTCATAGGAAGTTGCTATAGACCATCAAGTGCTAAAAGTCAGTATTTGGACTATATGTGTGAAATGTTGGATAATGTATGTGAAATCAACAGAGAGGTATATTTTCTGGGTGACCTACATATTGACTGGTTGTCATCAAGCTGCTCACTCAAAAAGAAGCTCCAAGCTGTAACCAGTGCCTGCATTCTGGTTCAAGTCATCAGTCAACCTACCAGGGTATTTACAAACAGAACAGGAACTAAACATCCACATGTATTGATCACATCTTTACTAATATTGCATAAATCTGCTCTAAAGCAGTATCCACACCCATCGGATGTAGTGATCATAATATAATAGCCATATCTAGAAAAACCTAAGTTCTAAAGACTGGACCTAAAATTGTGTATAAACGATCATACCAAAGGTTTTGCAATGATTCCTATGTCGAAGATGAATATTATTTGTTGGTCCGATGTGTGTAATGAGGACGCTGCCCTTGAAGCATTTATGAAACTGCTTCTTCCGGTTACTGATAGGCCTGCACCCATCAAGAAACTGACTGTTAGAACTGCCAAATCCCCATGGATAGATGATGGATTGAAAATGTGTATGGTTGAGAGGGATGAGGCAAAAGGAATAGCAAATAAGTCTGACAACACAGCAGACTTGCAAACATACAGTAAATTGAGAAATCACGTAACTAAACTAAGCAAAAAGAAGAAGAAACTATACTATGAAACAAAGATAAATTATATAAAGAATGATAGTAAAAAGCTCTGGAGTACTTTAAATGAAATTCTAGACAAGAAAGCAAACTTTAATTGAGGCAGATGGCTTGTTCATAACAAAACCCTATGATATTGCCAACCACTTTAATAACTTTTTTAAACTTAGGTATGACATGCAAACAACAAATGCTGAGCCTTCAGATTCATGCATAATGGACCATATAATGAAAGAAAAGCACTGTAGTTTTGCGTTCCACAAAGTGGGTGTGGAACAGTTAGATTTTTTTTGCTATCTGTAAATAAGGACAAACCACCTGGTACCGACAACCTGGATGGTAAATTGCAGAGGTTGGTAGCGGAATACATTGTGACTCCTGTATGCCACATCTTCAATTTAAGCCTAGAAGACGGTGTGTGCCCTCAGACATGGAGGGAAGCAAAGGTCATTCAGCTACCCAAGAATAGCAAACCACCCTTTAATGGTTCAAACAGCCGACCTATCAGCTTGTTACAAGTGCTTAGCAAACTTTTGGAAAAAATTGTGTTTGATCAAATACAAAGTTATTTTACAGAAAACAAATCAACAACAGACTTTCAGCATGCTTATAGGGAAGGGCACTCAACATGCTCGGTACTGACACAAATGACTGATGATTGGCTGAAAGAAATTGATAGTAAGAAGATTGTGGGAGCTATTTTGTTAGACTTCATTGCAGCTTTTGATGTCATTGATCATAACTTAATGCTGAAAAAATGTAAGTGTTATGGATTTGCATCCTCTGCCTCAGTATGGATTGAGAGTTACCTATTTAATAGAACACAGAGGGTTTTCGTTAATGGAAGCCTCTCTCATGCAAATTCAGTTGAGTGTGGTGTACCGCAGGGCAGCCGGCTAAGGCCATTATTGTTTTCTGTTTTTACAAATTCCACTGACCTTGAATAAAGCCTGTGTGTCTATGTACGCTGACAACTCAACAGTATACACATAGGCTTCAACAGTAAAATAAATAACTGAGACACTTAACATAGAGCTCATTTAGATCTATTATTGAATAATGTGGCTATTGAGCAAGTTGAGGAGACTAAACTGCTGGGTGTAACCCTAGATAGCAAGCTGTCATGGTCAAAACATATAGACTCAATGGTTTCTAAAATGGGAAGAGGGCTGTCCATGATAGGGCATTGCTCTGCCTTCTTGACATCTCAGTCGACCAGACAGGTCCTACAGGCCCTAGTTTTGTTGCACCTGGACTACCGCCCAGCTGTGTGGTCATGTGTGGCAGAGAAGGACATAGGTAAATTGCAGTTGGTCCAGAACAAAGCAGCACGTAGATGTACACGGAGGGAAAGTGTCAGTAACTTGCATGTCAGTCTCTCCTGGTTCAAAGTTGAGGAGAGATTGACTGCATCACTATTGGTCTTTGTGCAAGGTACCAAATTGTCTGTTCAAGCAGTTGGCACACATTTCAGACTCTCATCGGTACAACACAAGACATGCAACCAGAGGTCTCTTCACAGTCCGCATGTCCAGAACAGAGGTTGAGAAATGCACAATATTAAATAGAGCCATGATTACATGGAACTCTCTGCCACCCTAAGTAACTCAATCTAGCAATAAAACCAGTTTCAGAAAACAGATAAAATAACACCTTACTGCACAAAGGGGACTGTGAAGAGACACAACCATTTTATATATCTTGTATTGTAATTTGCACTGTACTATGTATTAGACCTAGATATTGTGTGCATGTACTAATACATGTATGGAGGCTATGTGTGATGTTTTAAATGTATGTATTTCAGTCCTTGACTAACAATGCCAAGACAATGTGCTGTAGGATGTTGGTACCCTGCCAGGCACTAATGCGTCTCTCTCTCCTCACTGAATGAATGACACATGGATGGAATGGGCGATAATTGTGCAAGTTACTTCACAATAAAATGTAAATTAGACCTAACTGAATGATGAGGGTGAAGAGGTTGAAATAATTTAGAAAAACAATAGTGTAATGATGAGTTTGTGTTATGCCTATTTTATCAGTGTTGTTGCTCATTTTAATAATTTTACCTCGCGCCTTGCAGGTTGATACCATTCTCTTTTACATTGTTATGGAACTGTTTTATTTACTATAACTTTATTACTAATCAAATTTATTGTAAGAGAAACGAAACATGCTATGTGCTGCAGTAGACCTTTAAAATGTAAAATGTAAAATAATGCAAAACATATCCTTGACTCTATCCAAGTTGAAGAGCGGGAAACAAACGATTCCAGTCAACCTGCAGTCAAACTATACCAAAACCAATTTCACACATAATAAGAGTTAGCCTATAGACAGGATTACATTGACAATAATCTGATGAATATTAGGCCTATCAGTTGTCAAATTGTACATGAAGAGATGGGCGCATCTTGTAATTGACAGATGCAGGGAAAGGAGCATCGCTTTATCAAATCCTCCTTCAGAGTCACATGCAGGTAAATCATTGTGATTTCTATATACACTGCTCAAAAGCATAAAGGGAACACTAAAATAACACATCCTAGATCTGAATGAATGAAATAATCTTATTAAATACTTTTTTCTTTACATAGTTGAATGTGCTGACAAAAAAATCACAAAAAAATTATCAATGGAAATCAAATTTATCAACCCATGGAGGTCTGGATTTGGAGTCACCCTCAAAATTAAAGTGGAAAACCACACTACAGGCTGATCCAACTTTGATGTAATGTCCGTAAAACAAGTCAAAATGAGGCTCAGTAGTGTGTGTGGCCTCCACGTGCCTGTATGACCTCCCTACAATGCCTGGGCATGCTCCTGATGAGGTGGCGGATGGTCTCCTGAGGGATCTCCTCCCAGACCTAGACTAAAGCATCCGCCAACTCCTGGACAGTCTCAAATCAAATCAAATCAAATTTTATTGGTCACATGCGCCGAATACAACAGGTGCAGACATTACAGTGAAATGCTTACTTACAGCCCTTAACCAACAGTGCATTTATTTTAAACAAAAAAAGTAAGAATAAAACAACAACCTGTGGTGCAACGTGGCGTTAGTGGATGGAGCGAGACATGATGTCCCAGATGGATTGGATTCAGGTCTGGGGAACGGGCGGGCCAGTCCATAACATCAATGCCTTCCTCTTGCAGGAACTGCTGACACACTCCAGCCACATGAGGTCTAGCATTGTCTTGCATTAGGAGGAACCCAGGGCCAACCGCACCAGCATATGGTCTCACAAGGGGTCTGAGGATCTCATCTCGGTACCTAATGGCAGTCAGGCTACCTCTGGCGAGCACATGGAGGGCTGTGCGGCCCCCCAAAGAAATGCCCCACACCATGACTGACCCACCGCCAAACCGGTCATGCTGGAGGATGTTGCAGGCAGCAGAACGTTCTCCACGGCGTCTCCAGACTCTGTCACGTCTGTCACATGTGCTCAGTGTGAACGTGCTTTCATCTGTGAAGAGCACAGGGCGCCAGTGGCGAATTTGCCAATCTTGGTGTTCTCTGGCAAATACCAAACGTCCTGCACGGCGTTGGGCTGTAAGCACAACCCCCACCTGTGGACGTCGGGCCCTCATACCACCCTCATGGAGTCTGTTTCTGACCGTTTGAGCAGACACATGCACATTTGTGGCCTGCTGGAGGTCATTTTGCAGGGCTCTGGCAGTGCTCCTCCTGCTCCTCCTTGCACAAAGGCGGAGGTAGCGGTCCTGCTGCTGGGTTGTTGCCCTCCTACGGCCTCCTCCACGTCTCCTGATGTACTGGCCTGTCTCCTGGTAGCGCCTCCATGCTCTGGACACTACGCTGACAGACACAGCAAACCTTCTTGCCACAGCTCGCATTGATGTGCCATCCTGGATGAGCTGCACTACCTGAGCCACTTGTGTGGGTTGTAGACTCCGTCTCTTGCTACCACTAGAGTGAAAGCACCGCCAGCATTCAAAAGTGACCAAAACATCAGCCAGGAAGCATAGGAACTGAGAAGTGGTCTGTGGTCACCACCTGCAAAACCAGTCCTTTATTGGGGGTGTCTTGCTAATTGCCTATAATTTCCACCTGTTGCCTATCCATTTGCACAACAGCATGTGAAATGTATTGTCAATCAGTGTTGCTTCCTAAGTGGACAGTTTGATTTCACAGAAGTGTGATTGACTTGGAGTTACATTGTGTTGTTTAAGTGTTCCCTTAATTTTTTTGAGCAGTGTAGTATCTGAAAGAGCATATTCTCCAGTTTCTATGACACTTAACTCTCAGAATGCAAGAGGTGCAGCTCTTTTTCCAAATTGCACTTTTTCCAAGAATATCCGTGCTGTCCATGCATTAAGCACATAAACACTCGCTCGGCAGCATTGCTCTGACTACTAAAAGTAAAAACTAGTAAAATAATAAACGTAAAATTAAAATATGATATTCTGTCATCAATGGATGAATGGGCGCTAGAAACCAGATAGAAACAGATAATGGTGCATGTGACTTCAGTTAAGTTTTGGTTAGCCGCCAATGTCGAAACCAAGTACTTGCTCAATGGCTTTCCATATCTGGGGAAAGATTAAACCAGGCCAGTGGGTGAGCGACTGTCTGAGACTGTGGTTTTGAGAATCTGGGAGCCTTACATGGGTAAAGGCAGAAATGTGACCATGGGCAACTTCTTCACATCAATTTCCTTGGCAGACAAGTTGATTGCAAAGAAGACTAGTCTGCTCGGAACAGTGAACAAACAAAGGCTGAGCTGCCCCCCTCTACGCAAAACAACATACCAGTGGAGCTGTACTCCACATCAGTGATGTAGAGTGGTAAAGCAACACTCACGGTGTACAGATGTAAAATAAATAAGAGTGTTTGCATCCTCAGCACCATGCATCCCAATGTCACAATGTCAAGTCGGCAGGTGCACACAAAACAATGCAGATGAAAACTGTGTGCAGTGCAACTGATTTGTTTGTAGGGCTTGCACAATACAGTGTCTGATACAATGAACAAATTACTGTTTTAATATCTTGTCATTAATATATTTCCACAAATATTTCTTTATGCAATTAATCCTTTACAATTGTTCATGCACTGGTGCTTTTGTTTAGAAATACAGCAAATAATTTCACCTGTGCACCTGGCTGGTTATATATATATATACAAATTATTATTTATTTTTCATTTATTTTGTCATTTTACCCCCTTTTTCTCCCCAATTTCGTGATATCCAACTTGTAGTTACGGCCCAATATTATTATTAGAATACTTTTTTTCGTTTCTACTTTGTCAAAAGAATCTGTAACTGGACTTTATTAATTACTATAACTCTATTACTAATCGAATGGATTACACTGTAATATTTTTATTGTAAGGGAAATGAAAATAGGCCATAGGCCTACATTTTTCTAGGACTTTGTAGAATTATACAAAACATATCCTTGACTCTATCTAAACAAACAACTATTTTTATTTATTTTATTTTCTTGATATATTCCCATGCAATTAATCATTTACAATAGTTTATGCATTAATTATCAAGCATTTATTTATCAAGCATGTTTGCCCACCTTGTAGGTTGATATGCATCTGATGCATATGCTAAAGGAGATGCCCGGCAATGTTCTCTAGTGGGTACTTATATGCTTAAAGGCTAGGCGGTTCTAGTGTTAAAACAATGGGACTCCCTAAATCTCTCTCAGATTATTACCAATCCCACAAGGTATGACTCCAAACACCCAGAAAAGGCTACTCTCCTTGATGTTATACTCACAAATAATCCTGATAGGTATCAGTCTGATGTTTTCTGTAATGACCTTAGTGATCACTGTTTTACGGCCTGTGTTCGTAATGGATGCTCAGTTAAAAGACCTATCCTGATTTGTCATAGACACTTGCTGGAAACCTTTAATGAGCAAGCTTTCCTTCATGACCTGGCCTCTGTGAATTGGTATAGAATCAGCTGTCGAAGATGTTTAGATATTTTTTTTTTTTTTTGGGTGGTCTTTTTAACAAGCAAGTCCCCATAAAGAAAATTAGAATTAAAAACATGTTCAGTGCCTGGTTCGACCGTGATCTGGCAGTTACTCCACCTCAAGAACACCATTTGGTGAAAGGCTCGCCACACAAATACTCAGGCTGACTGGCTGAAGTTCAGGCAAATGAGAAATAAGTACATTCAGGCTATCCGGAAGGCCAAAGTTAGTTACTTTAAGGAGCAGTTCTCTCTCTGTGGGTCTAACCCCAAGAAGTTCTGGAAAACGGCGAAAGACCTGGAGAATAAACCCTCCTCCTCACAGCTGCCCATGTCCATTAATGTTGATGATGTGGTTGTTACTGACAAGAAGCATTTGGCTGAGTTCTTTAATCCACACTTCATTAAGTCAGGATTCCTATTTGACTCAGCCATGCATTCTTGCCCATCCAAGACTTCCTCATCTCCCAGCCCTTCTAATGCGACTAGCCCAGATGCTCCTCCCTCTTTTCCCTGTGCTCCGCTACATAGCTTCTCCCTGCAGGCGGTCACTGAGTCTGAGGTGCTAAAGGAGCTCCTTAAACTTGACCCCTGGGTCAGATGGTTTAGATCCTTTCTTCTATAAGGTTGCAGCCCCTACAGTGGTTCCTCAATTAAAAGTTTCGAGCTTATGCCGCAACAGTTTGTGGTAGATGATGGTAAATTGCGTCATTCTGTCATTGCGCCACACTATCACAAGGGGGAGTTAGAACGCTGCTCTATCGATAGTCTAAACTGTGGCACACATAGGGGGGGGGTTCACACCTAGACGAGCTATTAGACTATCCTTTTGTAAATTAATGGAGATGTGAGTGTTTCGGTCCGAGAGTCTCTCTCCTCTGGCACTAGTCCTGATGCAGACTATCCTTTTGTATATTAATGGAGGTGTGAGTGTTTTGGTCCAAGAGTCTCTCTCCTCTGGCTCTAGAGTCCTGCATCAGGCAACAACAACAAAAATAGCTGGCGGGTGGTCCTGGAGTTGAGAGAGAACTTGGGTAAATACAATGGCGCAATTCTACTTAACATGTGGACTGCCGATTTTCGAAAAATAGGCACGGTGGGCTTTTGGTTTCTCTCTCTCTAAAAACAGAAATAAATACTTCTAAATAAGAAACTGGCTTTATTTACCACAGTGTGAAAGAGTGATAGCCCCTCTATATAAAGTCCTTCTTTGCTGATGTGAAGAAGAAACTGAATGAAAGAGAGTCCAGTGAGGATAGGGAGGGGAAAAGGGTTGCCCATATTATCAAGACCTGAGTTACTTACTTTACTTATTTATTTTATTTATGAAATGTACAAGTTTATTTAGGCAATTTAATATATTTGTTTAGGCTTGGCCTATTTAGTAGGCTATTTTGCAGCATAAAGCTATATTTGTCAGCATTATGTTGAGCGACTCACTCATTTGTGGCTTTAGATCTAAATAAATAAGTACCAACATTCTTTCTGATCATCTTTAGTAAAGAAATGTTTTGACCAAGTTAATCTGCTCATGTTGTGTGTGTGTGTCTGTGTATGTGTTCAATTTTTTGTGACATTGTGGTTACAATGAAGAATGGAAACGAAATAAATCAAATAAATCCTATTCATAATGAATAATCAGATGCGTGTTGCAAGCTTGTCATGTCCTTTTTATTTTTTAGACAATACAAAACATACACATAAAACAACAACTACATCACACCTGCCCAGACCTCACTCTCCGCAACATTACAATAACATTTTTGTCATTTAGCAGACGCTCTTATCCAGAGCGACTTACAGTAGTGAGTGCATACATTTTCATACTCTTTTCATACTGGTACCCTGTGGGAATCAATCCCACAACCCTGGCGTTGCAAGCCCCATGCTCTACCAACTGAGCTACACAGGGCACAAGGCCTCAAACTGCACCATTTTGTTTCTCTCTGTCACCCACGCACTTTCAACATTTGGATAATAAAGCATTTAAAGCATTTTGAGTTTTTAAGTATATGTTTTTTCAAGATGATTGACGAAAAAAGTATAATCCAACCCAAAGGGTATCTCACTGCACCCTTATATGTCATGTCTTGAAATATGCAGACAGACGGATTAAAAGTTAATTTCCATTGTAATACTTCTGACAGCCAACTTTCTAACTCTGTCCATAACTTTTGGACTTTATAACATTCCCAGTGGACATGGATTATTATAACCTAATGAAAAATGAACCTGGCAATCGAATTTAGTTTACTGCAGGCCTAAGTCCTATGGGTATGACTTTCTGAAGGAATGATTATATTGAAGATAGAAGCCACCTCTTAATGTGTTCCGAGAGCCGAACCGTTACCCAACAAAATAACATCAATTTATTTCAACATTCACACCTCCATTAATTTCAAAAGGATAGTCTAATAGCTCGGCTAGGTGTGAAAAAGAATCCCCCTATTTGTGCCACAGTTTAAACGACCGATAGATGCTGCGGTCGGAGTTGAGTCCTATTGTAAAGTGTAGCCTAATGGCCAAAAAGGGCAAACTTGCAATGTATTCAAGTTCTTTAATCCACACTTCACTTCATGGAATCATGTAGTAACCAAAAAAGTGTTAAACAAATCAAAATATATTTTATATTTGAGATTCTTCAAATAGCCACCCTTTGTCTTGATGACAACATTTGCACACTCTTGGCATTCTCTCAACCAGCTTCATGAGGTAGTCACCTGGAATGCATTTCAATTAACAGGTGTGCCTTCTTAAAAGTTAATTTGTGGAATTTCTTTCCTTCTTAATGCGTTTGAGCCAATCAGTTGTGTTGTGACAAGGTGGGGGTGTACACAGAAGATAACCCTATTTGGTAAAAGACCAAGTTCATATTATGGCAAGAACAGCTCAAATAAGCAAAGAGAAACGACAGTCCATCATTACTTTAAGACATGAAGGTCAGTAAATATGGAACATTTCAAGAATGTTGAAAAGTTTCTTCAAGTGCAGTCGCAAAAACCATCAAGCGCTATGATGAAACTGGCTCTCATGAGGACCAACACAGGAATGGAAGACCCAGAGTTACCTCTGCTGCAGAGGATAAGTTCATTAGAGTTACCAGCCTCAGAAATTGCAGCCCAAATAAATGCTTCACAGAGTTCAAGTAACAGACACATTTCAACATCAACTGTTCAGAGGAGACTGTGTGAATCAGGCCTTCATGGTAGAATTGCTGAAAATAAACACTACTAAAGGACACCAATAAGAAGAAGAGACCTGCTTGGGCCAAGAAACACGAGCAATGGACATTCGACCAGTGGAAATTTGTCCTTTGGTCTGGAGTCCAAATTTGAGATTTTTGGTTCCAACCGCAGTGTCTTTGAGAGACGCAGTGTCGGTGAACGGATGATCTCAGCATGTGTATTTCCCACCATAAAGCATGGAGGGGGTGGTGTTATGGTGTGGGGGTGCTTTACTGGTGACACTGTCTGTGATTTATTTAGAATTCAAGGCACACCTAACCAGCATGACTACCACAGCATTCTGCAGCGATATGCCATCCCATCTGGTTTGGGCTTAGTGGGACTATCATTTGTTATCAACAGGACAATGACCCAAAACACCTCCAGGCTGTGTAAGGGCTATTTTACCAAGAAGGAGAGTGATGGTGTGCTGCATCAGATGACCTGGCCTCCACAATCCCCCGACCTCAACCAAATTGAGGTGGTTTGGGATGAGTAGGACCGCAGAGTGAAGGAAAAGCAGCCAACGAGTGCTCAGCATATGTGGGACCTCCTTCAAGACTGTTGGAAAAGCATTCCAGGTGAAGCTGGTTGAGAGAATGCCAAGAGTGTGCAAAGCTGCCATCAAGGCAAAGGGTGGTATTTGAAGAATCACAAATATAACATATATTTTGATTTGTTTCAGACTTTTTGGTTACTACATGATTCCATATGTGTTATTTCATAGTTTTGATGTCTTCACTATTATTCTACAATGTAGAAAATAGTAAAAAAATAAGAAAAACCCTTGAATGAGTGGGTTTTCTAAAACTTTTGACCTGTAGTGTAGTGCTGTGGTGTCTCTCTTGTCGTTTTCTATTTTTATCCCAGCCCCCGTCCCTGCAGGAGGCCTTTTGCCACTTGGTAGGCCGTCATTGTAAATAAGAATTTGTTCTTAATTTACTTGCCTAGCTAAATAAAATAAAAATAAAAATGATAGAGGAAAGCTCCAAGCAATACATATCATGAAATGCCTGGGGATAATAAAATAAAAATATCTAATACATGCAATAGGACAGTGATCCAAAAAAAATAAAAAATAAGGTCAATCAGCGAGGAGTGTGCTGGGTTTGTTACATGAATCCATGTAGGTTTGGATATTAGTTGAGTCAGGTTAAAGTCAAGACAAATATTATTCAAATTATCAGAGGCCGGGGTAAGCAAAACCCAGGTGAGAATCTCCTAAAATAACTAAGTCAGATGACAAGAAAGGTTTGAAATGTTCAGAAATAACATCAAAAGCATCAGTAAGTGCAGCAGGCTGGCAGTAAATCCCAGCTACAAACAAATTTGTATTTTGGCATAAGGCCTTCAGAAAGTATTCAAACCCTTGACTTTTAACACATTTTGTTGTGTTACAACCTGAATTTAAAATTGACTACATTTAGATTTTTTGTCACTGGCCTACACACAATACCCCATAATGTCAAAGTGGAATTATGTTTTTCTAAATTTTACAAATTAATAAAAAATTAAAAGGGGCTTGAGTCAATAAGTATTCAATCTCTTTGTTATGGCACACCTAAATAAGTTCAGGACATAATAAGGATGAGCATGGACATAATAAGTTGTGTGTTTAACATAATTTAATTTTAAATTTAATGACTACCTCATATCTGTACCCCTGACATGCAATTATCTGTAAGGCTCCTCAGACGAGCATTGAATTTCAAACACAGATTCAACCACAAAGACCAGGGAGATTTTCCAATGCCTCGCAAAGAATGGAACCTATTGGCATATGGGTAGAAAAAAAAGCAGACATTGAATATCTCTTTGAGCATGGTGAAGTTATTAATTACAATTTGGTGTATCAATACACCCAGTCACTACAAAGATACAGGCGTCCTTCCTAACGCAATTGCCGGAGAGGAAGGAAACCACTCAGGGATTTCACCATGAGGCCAATGGTGACTTTAAAACAGTTACGGAGTTTAACAGGTGTGATAGGAGAAAACGGAGGATGGATCAACAACATTGTACTTCATCCACAATACTAACCAAATTGAGTAAAAAGAAGGAAGCCTGTACAGAATACAAATATTCCATAACACGCATCCTGTTCGCTACAAGGCACTTACAAAAAATGTGGCAAAGCAATTCACTTTTTGTCCTGAATACAAAGTGTTATGTTTGGGGAAAATTCAATACAACACATTACTGAGTGCCACTCCATATTTTCAAGCATAGTGGTGACTGCATCATGTTATGTGTATGCTTGTAATCGTTAAGGACTCTGGAGTTTTTCAGGATAAAAAAGAAACCTGGAGCTAAGCACAGGCAGAATCCTAGAGGAAAGCCTGGTTCAGTCTGCTTTCCACCAGACACTGGGAGATGACATCACCCTTCAGCCGGACAATAACCAAAAAAAGGGCAAAATCTACCCTGGAGTTGCTTACCAAGAAGACTGAATGTTCCCGAGTGGCAGAGTCACAGTTTTGACTTAAATCTGCTTGAAAATATATGGCAAGACTTGAAATCGGTTGTCTAGCAATGATCAACAAACAATTTGACAGAGCTTGAACAATTTTGAAAACAATATTGGGCAAATATTATACATTCCAGGTGTTGAAAGCTTTTAGAGACTTACCCAGAAAGACTCACAGCTGTAATGGCTGCTAAAGGTAATTCTAACATGTATTGAATCAGGGGTGTGAATACTTAATTAAATGAGATATTTCTGTATTTCGTTTTTAATACATTTCTAAAAATGTCTAAAAACATGTTTTCACTTTGTCATTACAGGATATTGTGTGTACATGGGTGAGTTTTCTTATTTTTTTATTAATCAATTTTGAATTCTGGCTGTAACACAACAAAATATGGAATAAGTCAAGGTGTATGAACATTTTCTCAAGGCACTGTATAACAAACACTCCAACTTTTTGTTTTGGGGATACTGACACTTAGAGAACATGATGCCACAAGTTGATATATTATTGATTTCACATATATAGCCACTCCTCCCCCTTGGGCTAGGTCTTCGCGAGAACCAGAATATCAGGGCTCGTATCATGCACCCAGACATCAAGAAGGTCCATCTTTGATATCAAGCTTCGCAAATGTATGTGCTACATGATTTGAAAACCGAGGGGTTCGCCATATTTGTGGAATTCATAATACAACTAAGAACACTTTTCGAGTTAACAACTAGCTGCCAGGTTGAGGGAGGTATTCAGGGAATTAAGAGGAACATAAATTATGGTACTTACATTGGCCACACATCTACGGGACATAACATGCTTTCCATGTCCTCTGTTGCTAATTATGACAGGGAGGACTGGAGCACTAACAGACCCAGACCGTCAGTCTCTAAAACAGTTTGCAATGTTGCTGGAAATATTCCTGGAACCCCTGCGGTTAGGGTGAATCCTGTCTCTTTTAAAAAGCGCTGGTTGCTCCCATAGCAAATCAAAATAGTCACAAAAGGAAACATTCTTGATATTGAAGTTCCTTGAGGTAATTGTTTAGGGCAACGAGGCAGCTGAAACGTTCCGAACCCCTTTGATAGCATGGGAGGTGGCCACAGATCATTATTTTCTCCCCTGTGCTAACAAGGGTGTTTAAAACATAGTTTTGTAGTCCTCCCTCAGTTCCAAGTGTCGTCCAAAGCGAATGTCATTAAACCCAACATGAGTGACGATGGTGCCAATATTGGAGTTATTGACCAGAACTGTAGGTAGGGAAGGTGGGGGCTTCAAACCAGGCCAGCCTAACTGCACCATCAGTGGATGGTGTCAGGAGACACGGTAGGCTGGTGGAATGGACAGGGGTTGTAGCCACTGGCCGGCTGCCAGCTGTTGGTCAATTCCCAGGAACAGAGCCGACTCCCAGGGCCAGTAGGTCTGCCTCCAGTGGGGCAAAACTGTTTGATAGCCAGATCGGATCTTCTAGGATAGATGTAGACCAGCCAGACTTCCTCCCTCCAGGACCTCCTATGCCTGGCTAGTGATCAGTCTCCTGTGGTCAGCGAAGTGGAGTGGAACAGATCAACGCCGCCCGACTCGTCGGCACCCTGGCTGTAGGAGACACTCAAGAGCGAGATGCGATTCGCCTGGGATGCAGCTACGTCAGTGAAGTTTGATAGCAGGTCCTGCATCGACCGTAGCTGAGCTAACAACAGGATAATCTCTTCCTGAAGCTGCATGATGGTGATGCATATAGGGCAGACGAACCCCCGTCCATCGATCAGTTTCCCCTTTTTCCCTCCTCTTGCGTGGAAATCATCTCGCACCTATCGCAATTGGGCCCAGCCATGTATAAAAACCCAGGTAGGCTAGCACTGCTAGTCTGCTAGCCAATAGGATCCAATCTCGGGTCAGGTTAGAGCGATCCCAGCCACAAGGGCTTACCGTGACGCGAGCTTGTAAGACTGGGTGGATAAAAACTTGAATCCAAACGCTAACTCAAACAATACGAAGACATAGATTAGACTAAAAACAGACTAAAACAAACTATGAATTCACACGCTAAACCAATCAAAAAACACTGGCAACCCACCAACCGGATGTGATGTAGTCTACATTACAGTCCAGCACAAGGAGTTCCCATGGGAACAAACATGTTTGGAGAGACACGTGAGAAAACATCAGAGGAATTGCCCAAACCATGCATGGACCTCCTATGTCATAGTCTGTTTATTAGATCTCACAGGTTGACCTCAACACAACAACACACATCCTTCACCCCCATCAGACATACATTACATCACTATAAATGGGTAAACTTGTTTTCATCACTATAAATTAGCAGACATGTGGAGATAATGTCCCAATAAGACCAGAAACCTCTTCTCCTACCTCACAGGCTGTTGTTGTGTGTGGTGCGCTGTGACGGCGTGTGTGTGAGCACGAAGCTCTCCGTGCACTGCTGGCTGCTGGAGGACAGTGACCTCCTGGACGAGCGCTGGAACCGGTTCCTCCGGTTGAAGTAGCTGCCCGCGGTGCAGGTACGCTGGCGCTTCCTCAGGTACTCCTTGTAGTTCTTGGTGAGCAGCGTGTAGAGGAAAGGGTTGATGCAGCTGTTGGAGTAGGTGAGGCAGGTGGTCAGATAGTTGATGTTGCGCTTGGCCTTGGTGGAGAGGTCGATGGAGGGGTGGAACTGACCCAGGAGCTGCCAGATCCAGAAGGGCAGGAAACAGGCCCAGAACAGCAGGACGATGGTAAAGATCAGATAGAGGACCTGGAGAATAGAGATATTCAAGATGGAGTTAGAACTAGATCAGATAGAGGACCTGTTGGACAGGAATTTACAAGATTACAGCGATCAATCACATTCACTTGTTTTACCAAAGTATATTCCTTTGACACATCTAAATGATGGATAGGCAGAGATATATTTTGTTTGATTGACAGAGAGATAGTTAGTTTGATTGACTGACCTTCTGGTTTGGTATTTTCTTGGTCTGTTTGAAGGTTTCTGTCTGAGAGATCCAGTAGGTGCGAGCCAGCCCGATGTAGAGAAAGCCAATGATCATCCCCGGAGCCACGATGCTGGTACAGAACAGGAAGGTGATGTACACCTTATAGGACAGCGGAGACATGGTCGGCTGGCACATGACCTTGCTACCCACCATCATCATCTGAATCCTGAGGATCATGGGTAAAGTCAGGACCAGGGAAGCCACCCATACAAGCACCGCAATTGCTTTGCGGTAGCTCTTGGACCGTTTGACTGTGTCCAGCGGTTTCAGCACGGCAAAGTACCTCTCCGTGCTCATGATGGTCAGCGTAAAAATGCTGGCGTGCATCGTCAGGAAATCCATACTGATCAGAATCCTGCACCCGGCATCGCCGAAATACCAACCTTTCAGGAAGTATGTGCAGACCACAAACGGAATGGTCAACAGATAGAGCAGATCTGCCAAGGCTAGGTTGATGATGTAAATATACATGGACGCTGCGGAACGCATGGAGTGACACATGACCACAAGGGTGTAGATGTTTCCGGAAACGCCGACCAGACACATGAGGGAGAGTATACAGCCTATGGTGAAGGTGGCAGCGGTGTCTTCGGGAGAGGAAGGGGCGGAGTCAAAAGGCAGGTCGGTGGCATTGGGGATCCGCTCCACCAGGACCAGCAGGGGTTTCATGGATACAGTGGTCATTGCTATGGAGGGGGGCATTGGAGAGCAGAGAGATATAAGTAAGGGGAAATGTTATCAATCATTATTATTCAATTATATCTATTATTAGCATTTCTGCAGCAACAACAGATGTTCCATAGATATCATGGTGATTTCAGGTTATGGGAAGGGAGGAATGGGTAATACCGTGCCTTCAAAAAGTATTCATTCAACATTTTGTTGTGTTACAGCCTAAATTCAAAATGGATTAAATAAATACAAATCTCACCCATCTACACACAATACACCATAATGACAAAGTGAAAATATGTTTTTAGAAATATTTGCACATTTATTGAATATGAAATACAGAAATATTCAATTTACATAAGTATTCACATTTATTCACAATACATGTTAGAATCCCCTTTGGCAGTGATTACAGCTGTGAATATTTCTGGGTAAGCCTGCATATTAATCTGCATTTTATAATTTGTTTTATTCTTCAAGCTCTGTCAAATTGGTTGTTCATCATGGCTAGACAGCCATTTTCAAGAAACATTCAATGTTTTCTTGGTAAGCAACTCCAGTGTATATTTGGCCTTGTGTTTTAGGTTATTGTCCTGTTGAAATGTGAATTTGTCTCCCAGTGTCTGTTGGAAAGCAGACTGAATCAGGTTTTCCTCTAGGATTTTGCCTGTGCTTAGCTCTATTCCATTTCCTTTTATCCTAGAAAACTCCCTAGTCCTTGCCGATGACAAGCGTACAAATAACATGATGCAGCTACCACCATGCTTGAAAATATGAAGAGTGGTACTCAGTGATGTGTTGTGTCGGATTTTGCCTGAACATAACACTTTGTATTCAGGACAAAGTTAATTTCTTTGCCACATTTTTAGCAATTCTACTTTAGTGCCTTATTGCAAACATGATGCATGTTTTTGAATATTTTATTCTGTACAGGCTTCCTTCAGTTCCCTCTGTCATTCAGGTTAGTATTTTGGAGTAACTACAATGTTGTAAATCCATCCTCAGCTTTCTCCTATCATATCCATTAAACTATGTAACTGTTTTAAAGTCCCCATTGGCCTCATGGTGAAATCCCTGAGCGGTTTCCTTCCACTCCGTCAACTGATTTAAGAAGGGCTCCTGTATCTTTGTAGTGACTGGGTGTATTGATACACCATCCAAAGTGTAATAATCTGCTTTTATTTATTTTTACCTACAGTGACTACAAATAGGTGCCCTTCTTTGCGAGGCATTGGAAAACCTACCTGGTCTTTGTGGTTGACTCTGTGTTTGAAATTCACTGCTCGACTGAGGGACCTTACAGATAATTGTATGTGTGGGGTACAGAGATGAGGTAGTCATTCAAAATCATGTTAAACACTATTATTGCACATTGAGTGATTCCATGCAACCTATTATCTGACTTGTTAAGCACAATTTTACTCCTGAACTTATTTAGGCATGCCATAAAGGGGTTGAATAAATATTGACTCAAGACATTTCAGCTTTTCATTTTTAATTAATTTGTAAAAATGTAGAAAAACATAATTCTACATTGACATTATGGGGTATTGTATGTAGGCCAGTGACACAAAATCTCAATTTAATGAATTTAAAATTCAGGCTGTAACACAACAAAATGTGGAAAAAGTCAAGGGGTGTGAAGAATTTCTGAAGGCACTGTAAATAAATGAATATTTTCTTTAACGATCACTCCGCCAAGATCACCATTGGTTCCATGGATACCGTGGTCATCGCTGGAGAGAGGAGTGGAAGGCAGTGAACAAAATAGAGAACTTGAGAAGAGAGAAAGATTAGAGAGAGAGAGAGAGAGAGAGAGAGAGAGAGAGAGAGAGAGAGAGAGAGAGAGAGAGAGAGAGAGAGAGAGAGAGAGAGAGAGAGAGAGAGAGAGAGAGAGAGAGAGAGAGAGAGAGAGAGAGAGAGAGAGAGAGAGAGAGAGAGAGAGAGAGAGAGAGAGAGAGAGAGAGAGAGAGAGAGAGAGAGAGAGAGAGAGAACAAACATAGTGCTGGTTAAAGTGTTGCTAGATGGAACCAATTGGATTAACAGTGAAGTCTCCCAGACCAGCATTAAATACATCTAGCAGTAGACCTTCTTCTGGTCTCGCTAATCAAGATCTGGAAATGTGAGTATAATTAGATACTCCTGGGCTACAACATTTGTGGCCCTAACCTCATTGGCAGGTTGCCCAGACCCAGATATAGCCAATTCCTCGACTAAAAAGTATTTTCAATGGAGATTCTCCATTGCCTTTTTTGTCCAGGAGTAGACATAAACTGGTTGAACTGGCTCTTAATAAATCTAGGACAATCTCCATGACCAATCTCCATGAAATCCAATGCTGATTATGCTTCTGTAATAGCACAATGAGCAGAACAGGGATGAACCCGACAGCAAATCCCCAGGAAAGAGAAACAAAGTAATACTTTTTATAAAGAAGCTTATTTTATGGAGCATGAAACTTCTTTGTACGGACTTAAGTTCACATTCACTGCAATTCTATTCACCAATTGGGAAATGCAATCATGTTCCAATAAATATGGTTAGGAGGGTCAATATAGTTAACTGCATTGACTGACTAGAATACAAATACAAAAAAAAGCTGCCCTAGTGGTAGTAGTACTGTGGTTCAATACTGAGTACACTCTCAGAAAAAAGGGTTCCTAAAGTGTTCTTTGATTTTCCCCATTGGAAAACCCTTTTTGGTTCCAGGTAGAACCCTCTGTGGAAAGGGTTGTACATCGAACCAAAAAGGGTTCTACCTGGAACCAGCCAAAGAACACTTTTAGGTTCTAGATAGCACCTTTTATTTCCAAGAGTGTAGGATCAGGATAATACCATATAGGAATCAGATAAGACATGGGTAGTTAGCGGGCGATCAACATAGATTATATTGGTCTGGTTATAAATTGCTTATAAATATAACTGCTATGGTTTGTGAACAATGAATTTAAGTGAATACACTTACAGTATAAGACCTGTTGGTCTTGATGTCAATATAATAAATGGTTTATACATCTCTCTCTCTCTCTCTCACACACACACACACACACACCACTAGCGGAGACGTGACGTTGAGGGACATACTTAATGTCTGGGAGTTAGACACTCTGATGCCTATTCAATTAACTAATATTTATCTGCTCTGACAGAGCCCAGCAGCCTGTTGGAGTGCCAGGTGAATGTGTGTGCGTGCCTTACCTTGATTGTAAGCCGCAGACAGACTGGCAGCCTGAACAGAAAGATTTAGCATCTAGCTCCGTTTGCACGTTGAATCATCACCTAGCTCACTCTGGTCCCCCACATTTCACACATACTGCAGGTATGTCTAGAGCCATTAAAGTCCACACACAATCTTCAGTGAATCTGGTGATTCTTTGCATTTGAATTTAGATAAATAAAAAAATCCTGTGTCTTGAGTTTGGGTAAGAAAAATACTTTGCTATAACACCACTGTCTTTATTTTACTATAGTAAAAAGTATGTCAATCAAAAGGTGAATGAATCCGAGATCGGAAAAAAAAGAAAGGTGTCTTTTTTGAGCTGGAGTAAAACTTATCCTACGCTCTCTGTCTTTCAGTGCCTCTTGAGAGTACCTTTCACAGGTCTGGTTGAAAGCTTTAAAATGCCACCGGAGAAATTGAATTTAGAGGCAGAGAAAAAAAAACATCAATGAAATGATGCTGAGAAAAAGGAGCGTTTCCTTGCGGGGAGTAGAGAGTGACGGAGGTGAGAATTACAATGAGCCACAGCTGGTTACGGAGAATCCCCTTCACTGAGACACAGTGTGCCTGAGAGACAGAGAGAAAGAGGAGGGAGGGAGGGAGGGAGGGAGGGACTCAAAGAGAAGCACTCTCGCGAGAAGTGGGACGGGAGATGACTGAAAGAGGGAGAGAATGTGGAGAGAGATAGAAATGAATTGAGAGAGAGAGAGAGGGGAGGGGAGGGTGGGGGGTGAGAGAGAAAGATAAAGAGACTGGCAGGGAAGGGGCATGGATTATAGGGAGGTATACAGGAAATGTGTCCTGCTCTCTCTCCTCTACACTCTAACCTGCTATTTTTGTGCAACAGTAGTGTGTGTGTGTGTGTATGTGTTAAGCAGGGAAAACATCTTTCAGACTCCCTATCTCTCAGCACAGGGGCGCCGCAGGGTTGCGTGCTCTCCCCCCTCCTCTACTCACTCTACACCAATGACTGCACCTCCAAACTACTCAACTTTGCTGATGACAACACCCTGGTTGGTACCATCTCTGACGGTGACGAGTCCAAGTAACATGGAGAGGTTGACCGCCTGGTGGCCTGGTGCAGTCGCAACAACCTGGAACTCAACACAGTCAAAACCGTGGAGTCGGTGGTTGACTTCAGAAAATGTGCCCCACCATCTCTCCCCTCGATATTGATGTTTCAGCCGTCAGCATGGCCAAGACATTCAAATTCCTGGGGACCATCATCTCCCACAACCTCAAGTGGGAGCACAACATCACAGTGGTGACCAAGAAGGCTCGACATAGGATGTACTATCCAGGCTCTGTCGTAGCCGGCCGCGACCGGGAGACCCATGGGGCGGCGCGCAATTGGCCCAGCGTCGTCCAGGGTAGGGGAGGGAATGGCTGGCAGGGATGTAGCTCAGTTGATAGAGCATGGCGTTTGTAACGCCAGGGTTGTGGGTTCGCTTCCCACAGGGGGTAGGAAAAAAAAAAAAATAATGTATGCATTCACTGACTGTAAGTCGCTTTGGATAAGAGCGTCTGCTAAATGACTAAAATGTAAATGTAAATGTACTATCTGCGCTCGCTGAAGAAACTCAAACTCTCTCTGACAATTCTGGTTTGGTTCTATACGTCCATTATTGAATCCATCCTCACCTCTTCTATCACCATCTGGTTTGGGTCTGCAGGAAAGATTATCACTGACCCCCCTCTCCCCCCGGACACCCCATCTTTCAAAGACTTCCCTCTGGCGGACAGTTTAGGTCAATCATTACCAAAACTGCCCACCACCTGAACATTTTCTTCCCCCATGCTGTGGCCCTCATCAACCGACTATTCAGGCTCATAGTGATTAAGTGACTTTGCATTGAGCCGATTACTGCACCTTGTCATCAATGACTTGTAATACAAATCTGCACAACACTGTATATGCACTGGATATATTCATCACGGCAGCATCCCTCCCTCTGCTTATATATATATCCCATCTGTAAATTCTATATTCCCCCTGTAATCAACCTATACTAGTTTTATCTTTTATGTTATTGTTCCGATTTTGTATTGTATTCTGTATGATGTCTAATTTGTTTGTATATTGTATTTTGCTGGCAGCACCTCACTAAGCCAAATTCTGGGTATGTGTAAATGTACTTGGTGAATAAAGGCGATTCTAATTCTGTAATCATCCAAGGTGTTTGTGTGTACAGTATATTTTATGTAACTATGCATACGTAGTCTCCTGAGTGGCGCAGTGGTCTAAGGCACTGCATCGCAGTGCTAACTGTGTCACTAGAGATCCTGGTTCGAATCCAGGCTCTGTCGCAGCCGGCCGCGACCGGGAGACTCATGGGCGGCGCACAATTTGTCCAGGGTAGGGGAGGGAATGGCCGGCAGGGATGTAGCTCAGTTGATAGAGCATGGCGTTTGCAACGCCAGGGTTGTGGGTTCGATTCCCACAGGGGGCCAGTATAAAAAAATATGTATTCACTAACTGTAAGTCGCTCTGGATAAGAGCGTCTGCTAAATGACTAAAATGTAATGTAAATGTATACATGACCATGCTGCTTTCAATTTTTTTTTGTAAACATCAGATATGACCGGAAATGTTTTGTGTGTGTGTGTTCGAGAAAGAGCGATTCAGTACTTGACCCTGCACAGTGTTAATCAATAAACTCTCTCTAAACAGAGGGGACAAGACTCTCATATCTCTCCCACATACAGAGGTCCATCCAAGGTCCTCCTGAAATCACAGGAGACAATTTGTGATGATTCGAGAACTTTAAATGAACTTGCTTCTCACAGAGAAAACTAAACATGCTAAATGTACTAAATATACTTCACCTGTATTCAATATCTTAACAGATAAAAATACATCCAATACAACTTGAAATCATCAGCATGCGAATGAATTAAAGAGCAAAGACTGAATATTTCCCAAATAAATGGTTTATTTAATATTTTTACGTAGCTACAACATTTACATGAGAGAAATGCAAACACTATGGGGATGTTGACCTTAGGATGTTTAAAGGGGGAACTACAGAATTTACATGAGCCAAGTGATAATTGAGCAATGAGCTTTCAACCAATGGATGTTCAAAATGGAATGAACAAAATTGAAATAATTAAAACAGAAACAAAATCAAACCCAGTTCAGAACTATTGCGTGTTTGAGTGAACTTTGGAGATGGCGGCCAAGTGGAAGTCCTTCGTTCCAAGCTTGTTGAATGCATGCACTGAAACAATCAGAAAACAAAAACAACATTAGGATACTCAAAACAATTACTGAAAATTATTTTATATTTTGGCATTTTAAAAAGGTAGACTCAGCAGCTAATGGGCAGGTTTGGCTTTGTAAAAACAGGGTCAGCCATTACTATGTTGCCTTGATGTTGATATGCTTCTCACTGAAACTGCCATTCTATATATTTTTTCAGCAAGGAAAATAATGCTATAATAACAATGCTATATAAACAAACAATGTAGCTAATATAAACTGGGACTAGGTATACTAAATATACCTTTATATGTGTTGCAAACTGTTCTTAGAGAGTGACAGTATACAATCATTTTCTCCAGCCAAGCCGCAACACAATTGACTCAAACTAATCAACTAATTATTATCTTCAATCTAGACTGGGGAATTCATCATTAAGAGCCAGTTGTCTACTTGTTAATTCTAGAAAGAGAGAAGGAAGATCAAGATGAACTAGCTACTAGTTTAAAGCAATGACATATCTAATTGTTATTAAAAAAAAAATGTATAGGCTACATTTATGAGAATAAAGCACGCATTTGCTTACCTCATCAAGTTAGAAGACAATACACTAATTTATCACTCAAAAAAGTGTTATGAATGAGTGCACCACAAACATATTTCCAGGGTGTTGATGCATTCTGAATGCAGCCTCTTCCAACACCAAGTCTGCTCATATTTGGGTCCCGAGTAGCTCAGTTGGTAGAGCATGGCGCTTGCAACGCCAGGGTTGTGGGTTCGATTCCCACGGGGGGCCAGTATGAAAAAAATGTATGCACTCACTAACTGTAAGTCTCTCTGGATAAGAGCGTCTGGTAAATGTTAAATCTTGGCTCTTGTGCTAGCTAACATGCTACTGAACAGTGACACTAGCATGTTGACATGCATATTAAATCTAATTTTTTATTTGTCACATGTGCCGAATGCAACAGGTGTAGACCTTACAGTGAAAGGCTTACTTACAAGCCCTTAACCAACAATGCAGTTCAATAATTTGAGTTAAGAAAATATTTACTAAACAAAAATTAAAAATTAAATAAAAAGTAACAATAAAATAACAATAACGAGGCTATATACAGGGGGTACCGGTACCGAGTCAATGTGCGGGGGTACAGGTTAGTCGAGGTAATTTGTACATGTAAGTAGGGGTAAAGTGACTATGCATAGATAATAAACAGTGAGTAGCAGCAGTGTAAAAACAAGGGGTCAATGTAAATAGTCCGGGTGGCCATTTGATTAATTGTTCAGCAGTCTTATGGTTTGGGGGTAGAAGCTGTTAAGGAGCCTTTTGGACCTAGATTTAGCTCTCTGGAACCGCTTGCCGGATGCACCATTGAGAGCATCCTGACCGTTTGCATCACCTTCTGGCATGGCAACTGCTCTGCATCTGACCGTAGGGCGCTACAGAGGGTAGTGTGTACGGGGCCTTCCTTTGACACAGCCTAGTATATAGGTCCTGGATGGCAGGAAGCTTGGCCCCGTACGCACTACCCTCTGTAGCGCCCTACGGTCAGATGCAGAGCAGTTGCCATGCCAGAAGGTGATGCAAACGGTCAGGATGCTCTCAATGGTGCAGCTGTATAACTTTTTGAGGATCTGCGGACCCATGCCAAATCTTTGCAGTCTCCTGAGGGGAAAAAGGTGTTGTCGTGCCCTCTTCACGACTGTCTTGGTGTGTTTGGACCATGATAGTTTGTTGGTGTTGTGGACACCAAGGAACTTGAAACTCTCGACCCGCTCCACTACAGCCCCGTCGATGTGAATGGGGGCGTGTTTGGCCCTCCTTTTCCTGTAGTCCATGATCAGCTCCTTTGTCTTGTTCACGTTGAGGGCCAGGTCTCTGACCTCCTCCCTATAGGCTGTTTCATCGTTGTCGGTGATCAGGTTATATTGGTATTAGCTAAAAGACAGCAAAGTATTCACCTAAAAATATAAGTGTTTAGGCAAATTATTAGCTAGCAAGCTATCACATCAATTCTGCAAAATATGATAGCTAATGTTAGCTACCTAGCTAAGTGCTAGCCAAGATGCTAAATACTAGCCACTAGCCAGTCAGTGGTGTTGACAGATTGAAACTGATATAGCAAAATGTGTTTCATTCTCTCCCATAAAGCATCACATTGCTAACCAGGCATCAATTAGCTAACACCATTTGTACGTTTATTAGGAAGTTTAATTAATAAATTAGACACTCACTGGACAACTTTGGTAGTTAGCTTGGTTTCCATTTTCCAAACGGCTTCTGGTAAACTGTTTGGAAAAAGTGATAATAAATACTATTATTGCCAAAGGTTTACCGCAGATTCACCACTAGTGGTAAACATTTGCAAACTTCTAGCAACATTTGATGGCACACTATTTAGTTTGCCATAACAAATGATTTTCCAATTTTATTTTTGGATCCAAATAAAGTTGGCTAATCACATGAAAATAACCTGAGAACACATGCATGTGAGTGTGTGATTACTTGTAAGAACACCCCTGATCCACTGGCAGTCCATTTGTTTCGCTGTCATATAATCAGTAGGGTGCATAAAAGATTCTGACGTGTGTGTGTGTGTGTGTGTATGTGCTGGAAGGAGATTGGAGTCAAGTACAGCAAATTATTTTGTTCTCCTGTGGCTTTGAAAGGCACATCTGGACCCCATCAGACTGTCATTTATTACCTAGGAACTGAGCTGGTGAGAGAGAGTGAGTGAGTGAGAGAGCGAGAGAGAGCGGGATATATATATACACTGCTCAAAAAAATAAAGGGAACACTTAAACAACACAATGTAACTCCAAGTCAATCACACTTCTGTGAAATCAAACTGTCCAATTAGGAAGCAACACTGATTGACAATACATTTCACATGCTGTTGTGCAAATGGAATAGACAACAGGTGGAAATTATAGGCAATTAGCAAGACACCCCCAATAAAGGACTGGTTTTGCAGGTGGTGACCACAGACCACTCTCAGTTCCTATGCTTCCTGGCTGATGTTTTGGTCACTTTTGAATGCTGGCGGTGCTTTCACTCTAGTGGTAGCATGAGACGGAGTCTACAACCCACACAAGTGGCTCAGGTAGTGCAGCTCATCCAGGATGGCACATCAATGCGAGCTGTGGCAAGAAGGTTTGCTGTGTCTGTCAGCGTAGTGTCCAGAGCATGGAGGCGCTACCAGGAGACAGGCCAGTACATCAGGAGACGTGGAGGAGGCCGTAGGAGGGCAACAACCCAGCAGCAGGACTGCTACCTCCGCCTTTGTGCAAGGAGGAGCAGGAGGAGCACTGCCAGAGCCCTGCAAAATGACCTCCAGCAGGCCACAAATGTGCATGTGTCTGCTCAAACGGTCAGAAACAGCCTCCATGAGGGTGGTATGAGGGCCCGACGTCCACAGGTGGGGGTTGTGCTTACAGCCCAACACCCTGCAGGACATTTGGCATTTGCCAGAGAACACCAAGATTGGCAAATTCGCCACTGGCACCCTGTGCTCTTCACAGATGAAAGCAGGTTCACACTGAGCACATGTGACCCATATCCACCCATATCCATCCTGCTCTGCCTTTCAAAAGTTTTTGAAAGCCAAGTCAACAAACAGATCACCGACCATTTCGAATCCCACCGTACCTTCTCCGCTATGCAATCCGGTTTCCGAGCTGGTCATGGGTGCACTTCAGCCACGCTCAAGGTCCTAAACGATATTATAACCGCGATCGATAATAGACAGTACTGTGCAGCCGTTTTCATTGACCTGGCCAAGGCTTTCGACTCTGTCAACCACCGCATTCTTATTGGCAGACTAAATAGCCTTGGTTTCTCAAATGACTGCCTCGCCTGGTTCACCAACTACTTCTCAGATAGAGTTCAATGTGTCAAATCGGAGGGCCTGTTGTCTGGACCTATGGCAGTCTCTATGGGGGTGCCACAGGGTTCAATTCTTGGGCCGACTCTTTTCTCTGTGTATATCAATGACGTCGCTCTTGCTGCTGGTGACTCTCAGATCCACCTCTACGCAGACGACACCATTTTGTATACATCTGGCCCTTCATTGGACACTGTGTTAACAAACCTCCAAACGAGCTTCAATGCCATACAACACTCCTTCAGTAGCCTCCAACTGCCCTTAAACACTAGTAAAACTAAATGCATGCTCTTCAACCGAACGCTGCTTGCACCCGCCCACCCGACTAGAATCACTACTCTCGAAGGGTCTGACCTAGAGTATGTGGACAACTACAAATATCTAGGTGTCTGGTTAGACTGTAAACTCTCCTTCCAGACTCACATTAAGAATCTCCAATCCAAAGTTAATTTTAGAATCGGTTTCCTATTTCGCAACAAAGCCTCCTTCACTCATGCTGCCAAACATGCCCTCGTAAAACTGACTATCCTACCGATCCTTGACTTCGGCGATGTCATTTACAAAATAGCCTCCAACACTCTACTCAGCAAATTGGATGTAGTCTATCACAGTGCCATCCGTTTTGTCTCCAAAGCCCCATATAATACCCACCACTGTGACCTGTACGCTCTTGTTGGCTGGTCCTCACTACATATTCGTCGCCAAACCCACTGGCTCCAGGCCATCTATAAATCACTGCTAGGCAAATCCCCGCCTTATTTTAGCTCATTGGTCACCATAGCAACACCCACCCGTAGTCTGCGCTCCAGCAGGTATATCTCACTGGTCATCCCCAAAGCCAACACCTCCTTTGGCCGCAATTCCTTCCAGTTCTCTGCTGCCAATGACTGGAACAAATTGCAAAAATCTCTGAAGCTGGAGACACTTATCTCCCTCACTAACTTTAAGCATCAGTTGTCAGAGCACCTTACCGATCACTGCACCTGTACACAGCCCATCTGAAATTAGCCCGCCAAACTACCTCATCCCTATATTGTTATTTATTTTGCTCATTTGTACCCCAGTATCTCTATTTGCACATCATCTCTTGCACATCTATCATTCCAGTGTTAATACTAATTGTAATTATTTTGCACTATATCCTATTTATTGCCTTACCTCCATAACTTGCTACATTTGCACACACTGTAAATATATGTATTTCTGTTGTATTTTTGACTTTGTTTTGTTTTACCCCATATGTAACTCTGTGTTGTTGTTTTTATCGCACTGCTTTGCTTTATCTTGGCCAGGTCGCAGTTGTAAATGAGAACTTGTTCTCAACTGGTTTACCTGGTTAAATAAAGGTGAAATAAAAATAAAAAATAAAAAATAATAAAAATGTGACAGACGTCACAGAGTCTGGAGACGCCATGTAGAACGTTCTGCTGCCTGCAACATCCTCCAGCATGACCGGTTTGGCGGTGGGTCAGTCATGGTGTGGGGTGGCATTTCTTTGGGGGGCCACACAGCCCTCCATGTGCTCGCCAGAGGTAGCCTGACTGCCATTAGGTACCGAGATGAGATCCTCAGACCCCTTGTGAGACCATATGCTGGTGCGGTTGGCCCTGGGTTCCTCCTAATGCAAAACAATGCTAGACCTCATGTGGCTGGAGTGTGTCAGCAGTTCCTGCAAGAGGAAGGCATTGATGCTATGGACTGGCCCGCCCGTTCCCCAGACCTGAATCCAATTGAGCACATCTGGGACATCATGTCTCGCTCCATCCACCAACGCCACGTTGCACCACAGACTGTCCAGGAGTTGGCGGATGCTTTAGTCCTACTGAGCCTCATTTTGACTTGTTTTAAGGACATTACATCAAAGTTGGATCAGCCTGTAGTGTGGTTTTCCACTTTAATTTTGAGGGTGACTCCAAATCCAGACCTCCATGGGTTGATACATTTGATTTCCAATTATCATTTTTGTGTGATTTTGTTGTCAGCACATTCAACTATGTAAAGAAAAAAGTATTTAATAAGATTATTTCATTCATTCAGATCTAGGATGTGTTATTTTAGTGTTCCCTTAATTTTTTTGAGAAGTGTATATATATAAACAAACTCAGCAAAAAAAGAAATGTCCTCTCATTGTCAACTGCGTTTATTTTCAGCAAACTTAACATGTGTAGATATTTGTATGAACATAACAAGATTCAACAACTGAGACATAAACTGAACAAGTTCCACAGACATGTGACTAACAGAAATGGAATAATGTGTCCCTGAACAAAAGGGGGGGTCAAAATCAAAAGTAACAGTCAGTATCTGGTGTGGCCACCAGCTGAATTAAGTACTGCAGTGCATCTCCTCCTCATGGACTGCACCAGATTTGCCAGTTCTTGCTGTGAGATGTTATCCCACTCTTCCACTAAGGCACCTGCTAGTTCCCGGACATTTCTGGGGGGAATGGCCCTAGCCCTCACCCTCCGATCCAACAGGTCCCAGACGTGCTCAATGGGATTGAGATCCAGGCTCTTCGCTGGCCATGGCAGAACACTGACATTCCTGTCTTGTAGGAAATCACGCACAGAACGAGCAGTATGGCTAGTGGCATTGTCACACTGGAGGGTCAGGATGAGCCTGCAGGAAGGGTACCACATGAGGGAGGAGGATGTCTTTGACAACAAGCTCAGTCCGATGATGCTGTGACACACCGCCCCAGACCATGATGGACATTCCACCTCCAAATCGATCCCGCTCCAGAGACCATCACCCCTGGTGAGACAAAACCGCGACTCGTCAGTGAAGAGCACTTTTTGCCAGTCCTGTCTGGTCCAGCAACGGTGGGTTTGTACCCATAGGCGACGTTGTTGCCGGTGATGTCTGATGAGGACCTGCCTTACAACAGGCCTACAAGCCCTCAGTCCAGCCTCTCTCAGCCTATTGTGGACATTCTGAGCAATGATGGAGGGATTGTGCGTTCCTGGTGTAACTCGGCAGTTGTTGTTGCCATCCTGTACCTGTCCCGCAGGTGTGAGGTTCAGATGTACCGATCCTGTGCAGGTGTTGTTACACATGGTCTGCCACTGCGAGGACGATCAGCTGTCCGTCCTAACTTCCTGTAGCGCTGTCTTAGGCGTCTCACAGTACGGACATTGCAATTTATTGCCCTGGCCACATCTGCAGTCCTCATGCCTCCTTGCAGCATGCCTAAGACACGTTCACGCAGATGAGCAGGGACCCTTGGGCATGTTTCTTTTGGTGTTTTTCAGAGTCAGTAAAAAGGCATCTTTAGTGTCCGAACATTTCATAACTGTGACCTTAATTGCCTACCGTCTGTATGCTGTTAGTGTCTTAACGACCGTTCCACAGGTGCATGTTCATTAATTGTTCATGGTTCATTGAACAAGCATGGGAACAGTGTTTAAACCCTTTACAATGAAGATATGTGAAGTTATTTGGATTTTTACGAATTATCTTTGAAAGACAGCGTCCTGAAAAAGGGACGTATATATACAGTTGAACTCGGAAGTTTACATACAACTTAGACTCAGTTTTTCACAATTCCTGACATTTAATCCTAGTAAACATTCCCTGTCTTAGGTCAGTTAGGATCACCACTTTATTTTAAGAATGTGAAATGTCAGAATAATAGTAAAGATAATTATTTATTTCAGCTTTTATTTATTTCATCACATTCCCAGTGGGTCAGAAGTTTACATACACTCAATTAGTATTTGGAAGCATTGCCTTTAAATTGTTTAACTTGGGTCAAACATTTTGGGTAGCCTTCCACAAGCTTCCCACAATAAGTTGGGTGAATTTTGGCCCATTCCTCCTGACAGAGCTGGTGTAACTGAGTCAGGTTTGTAGGCCTCCTTGCTCGCTCACACTTTTTCAGTTCTGCCCAAAAAGTATCTATAGGATTGTGGTCAGGGCTTTGTGATGGCCACTCCAATACCTTGACTTTGTTGTCCTTAAGCCATTTTGCCACAACTTTGGAAGTATGCTTGGCGTCATTGTCCATTTGGAAGACCCATTTGCGACCAAGCTTTAGCTTCCTGACTGATGTCTTGAGATGTTGCTTTAATATATCCACATAATTTTCCTTCCTCATGATGCCATCTATTTTGTGAAGTGCACCAGTCCCTCCTGCAGCAAAGCACCCCCACAGCATGATGCTGCCACCCCCGTGCTTCATGGTTGGGATGGTGTTCTTCAGCTTGCAAGCCCCTCCTTTTTCCCCCAAACATAACGATGGTCATTATGGCGAAACAGTTCTATTTTTGTTTCATCAGACCAGAGGACATTTCTCCAAAAGTACGATCTTTGTCCCCATGTGCAGTTGCAAACCGTAGTCTGGATTTTTAACGGTATTTTGGAGCAGTGGCTTCTTCCTTGCTGAGCAGCCTTTCAGGTTATGTCGATACAGGACTCGTTTTACTATATAGGACTCATGGATATATATACTTTTGTACCTGTTTCCTCCAGCATCTTCACACGGTCCTTTGCTGTTGTTCTGGGATTGATTTGCACTTTTCGCACCAAAGTACGTTCATCTCTAGGAGACAGAACGCGTCTCCTTCCTGAGCGGTATGACGGCTGTGTGGTCCCATGGTGTTTATACTTGCGTACTATTGTTTGTACAGATGAACATGGTACCTTTAGGCGTTTGGAAATTGATCCCAAGGATGAACCAGACAAATTTATTTCTGAGGTCTTGGCTGATGTCTTTTGATTTTCCCATGATTTCAAGCAAAGAGGCACTGAGTTTGAAGGTAGGCGTTGAAATACATTCACAGGTACACCTACAATTGACTCAAATTATGTCAATTAGCCTATCAGAAGCTTCTAAAGCCATGACGTTATTTTATGGAATCTTCCAAGCTGTTTAAAGGCACAATCAACTTAGTGTATGTAAACTTCTGACCCACTGGAATTGTAATGCAGTGAATTATAAGTGAAATAATCTGTCTGTAAACAATTGTTGGAAAAATTACTTGTGTCATGCACAAAGTAGATGTCCTAACCGACATGCCAAAACTGTAGTTTGTTAACAAGAAATTTGGGGAGTGGTTGAAAAAAAGAGTTTTAATGACTCCAACCTAAGTGTATGTAAACTTCCGACTTCAACTGTATATAGAGAGACAAAGATAGACAGAGACAGAGATGGAGATAGGGGAAGGGGAAGGGGGAGGGGGGGTTGGGGGTGGAGAAGTAGCAAGAGAGGAAGAAAGAGAGGATATAGACAAGAGTATGTCCAAGCATGCAAGTGCCTGTATCTGTATCTGAGCGCCCAGGAGTTCTTGCCCTGTGGCAGGCTGGTAGCACATTGCTCCCCAGGGGATGCTGCTACTCCGTGTCCTGGACTATGCAGTGTTAAACCTCACTGTGAGGTGAGAGAGAGAGGTCTGGAGGATGTGATGACTTTAAAGGGGGAGAGAACAGAGCAGCAGAGGGACAGAGACTGTTACATGGCAGGGCTTGGCACTGCTAACAGCACATCTAACCGACAGGCTTTGTGGGTTCCACTAGGACATAGGCCAGGGGTTGTGGTTATGATGACAGACAGTTAGGACTACACTATATGTAAACAGTGGTGTAATCTAAGCCGGTATGTGTGTGAGAATGTGGGGTCTCTGTGCATGTGTGTGTGGCAGGGAATGCCTCAGGGGAGCAAGAGAGAGATAATGAGAGATATTGAATGAGAGAAGGAGAGAGAGAGGGAAAGAGAAAGGGGGAGAGAGAAGGGGAAAGTGTGTTTAAGGCGAAAAATATTTGCAAGCCATTTAACACTGTCACTCTCCCGACTATGGATGGTCCCAGATAACCCTGGAGACACACACACACAGAGAGAGTATTGTACAGCTAAACTTGTGGGGACACACAATTCAGTCCCATTCAAAATCCTATTTTCCCTAACCCCTAACTCTAAACCTAACCCTAACCCTAACCCGTACTCTTACCCTAAACCCAACCCTTAACCCCAAAACTAACCCTAGCTCCTAACCCTAAAACTAACTCTAGCTCAGTAACCCTAACCCTTAACGTAATTCTAATCCTAACACTAATTCTAACCTTAACCCGAAACCACCTAGAAATAGCATTTGACCTCGTGGGGACTAACAAAATGTCCCCAGTTGGTCAAATGTTTGTTTGTTTACTATTCTTGTGGGGACTTTTGGTCCCCACAAGAATAATTAAACACGTCCACACACACACACACACACACACACTACGCTCATTCAATCAAGACTGACAAGGACACTGGGTCTGGTGATTTAACCAACATGTCTACAAAACGTTGCCAGAGATTTTTCAACTAACCTGGTATTGGCAATACTTTGTCCTCGATTCGTGGAAACAGGATTCTCATAAAATATCTGTGTCCAGTTGCATGGCGTCTGTTTGAATTTAGAAAATGCTCCATTATTAAAATAAAAAATGTTTTTGTTCCATGAAGTAATCCAACAATGTGTGTGCCGCCATCTTGTCTATTTCAAGTCTTCTCTCATTGATCAAGACAGGTGTCTGTCATCATGACATTCGGCACTTTGGGGTGGACCCACTAGTCTCAATCAATGAGAGATGATTTGAAAAAGAAAAGATGGCGGTGTACACATTGTTGGATTACTTCATGGAGCAAAAACATACTCTAAAATCAAACCTAACCCCTGCAACTGGATATTTTATGAGACTCCTGTGTCCGTGAATCGAGGACGAAGATAATATCGCCAATACCAGGTTAGTTGAAAAATCTCTGGCGACGTTTTGTACAGCCACACCTGTAACTACCAGTATAATGGATACCAACATTTTCTGGTTAAATCATATTATCTGGTGTTACAATCTGTAGCTACCGCAACCGCCCGACTATATGTGATAAAGTGAAAATCTGAGGCCCGCACCCAACCCTAACCCGCAAATATAGAAAATGCGCTGTAGCCTACAGTCATAGACGGCAGAACAATTTTTTGAAAGGGGGTGCAGGATTTTTTTCTGCTTATAATTCCCAACATTTTGGTAGGCTATTTGTTAGTCCACTTGTCTACATGCAGCTCATCTTCTGTCATTAGGCTTCTTGTTACCCTAGAACTGAGGCCGAGCTGACAGTACCCCCCCCCCCCAAAAAAGGTGCGGACTCCGGCCGCCAAACCCTGACTCATTAGGGGAGGATCCGGGTGGGCATCTAGCCTCGGTGGCGGCTCCGACTCCGGCTTCGGAAGTAACGTAGGCAGTCAACTCTTCTCCCATCCTGCCTCCGCTTTGCACGCCCGGTCCGGTCTGGACCCCGGCACGATGCTCCCACTCTCAGTCCTCCCACAATGTACCAAGCCCTGTCTGGACCCTGGTGTGGGAGCCCTCGACCCTGGAGAGGGGCTGACGTTTGGTCCCGGCCCAGCAGTCCTCCCACGATGCACCAATTCCTGTCTGGACCCTGGTGTGGGAGACCCCGACCCTGGAGATGGGTTGACGTCTGGCTCCGGCTCGGACCCCGGTGGAGCGGATGGCTCCGGCATGGGGGAAGAGTAGACAACCAGACCCGGACTGGGTACCGGTGAAGTGGACTGCCCCGGCTCTGGTAGGGAGCAGATAACCGGAGCTGGACTGGGCACCGGTGGAGCGGACTGCTCTGGCACTGGAGTGAAGCAGGTGACTGGAGCTGAACTAGGCACCGGTGGAGCGGACTGCTCTGGCACTGGAGTGGAGCAGCTGACCGGAGCTGGACTAGGCACCGGTGGAGCGGACTGCTCTGGCACTGGAGTGGAGCAGAGGACCCTCGCTGGAGGTCGGGTGCGTGGCGCTGGAACGGGCCATACCAGACTGGGGACACGCACAACGGGTTTGGTGCGAGGAGCAGGAACGGGCCGTACCGAGCTGGAAACACGCACCCCTGGTTTGGTGCGAGGAGCAGGAACGGGCCGTACCGGACTGGATATACACGCACCACTGGTTTGGTGCGAGGAGCAGGAATGGGCCGTACCAGACTGGAGACACGCACCACTGGTTTGGTGCGAGGAGCAGGAATGGGCCGTACCGGGCTGGAGACACGCACCACTGGTTTGGTGCGAGGAGCAGCAACGGGCCGTACCGAACTGGATACACGCACCACTGGTTTGGTGCGAGGAGCAGGAACGGGCCGTACCGGACTGGAGACACGCACCACTGGTCTGGTGCGAGGAGCAGGCATGGGCCGAACCGGACTGGAGACACGCACCACTGGTTTGGTGCGAGGAGCAGGAACGGGCCGTACCGAGCTGGAAACACGCACCCCTGGTTTGGTGCGAGGAGCAGGAACGGGCCGTACCGGACTGGATATACACGCACCACTGGTTTGGTGCGAGGAGCAGGAATGGGCCGTACCAGACTGGAGACACGCACCACTGGTTTGGTGCGAGGAGCAGGAATGGGCCGTACCGGGCTGGAGACACGCACCACTGGTTTGGTGCGAGGAGCAGCAACGGGCCGTACCGAACTGGATACACGCACCACTGGTTTGGTGCGAGGAGCAGGAACGGGCCGTACCGGACTGGAGACACGCACCACTGGTCTGGTGCGAGGAGCAGGCATGGGCCGAACCGGACTGGAGACACGCACCACTGGTTTGGTGCGAGGAGCAGGAACGGGCCGTACCGAACTGGATACACGCACCACTGGTTTGGTGCGAGGAGCAGGAACGGGCCGTACCGAACTGGATACACTTACCATTGGTTTGGTGCGAGGAGCAGGAACGGGCCGTACCGGGCTGGAGACACGTACCCTGACCAACCCAACTAGAGATCTCAATGTCAGGGCGTGACACGACATCTAGGGACCGGAGAGAAAATGTTATTACAAAAAAAAACAGGAAACAATTTTCGTCAACATTTTCAAATGACATCCGTTTAACCGCTTTTACGAAATCAAAAGCTGTGAAAACGACCCAACATATTTCTGATAAGATTTCGGTTAGGCTTGGATGCATATTTTATGTGGTTGAAATGCTATCAGCTTTTATGATGCTGATAAACATAGCACCTTTACAGAGGTCCATAACTGTGCATTCATTCTCTCAAGATCCGTAGTGTAATGCTATTCTTTTACGTAGGCAACCGGAGCTCTTTTTAAAATCAATATTGTATAATATCATTTTAGAATATAAACCTACATACAATGCATCATCCAAATGTAATGATTGTCTATGCCTATACACATAGGCTAGTGGCACAAATAAAATATATATATTTTTAAAACCCTACAACACCAAATTAGGCCACCATCACTGTCAATCGTGAATTATAATTCTTCACGTTTTACAGGTGAAACATCCATGCAACATCTGCATGCCAACCATTTAATCCCAATCAGTTTCATGGGAATGTGCATTTCGATCTTCTTGAATTATGTAAGTAGCCAAATACTGTTTAATTAAAATTTTAGAGCAGATGGAGTTAAGAATCTACACAGCCACGTGTATTTTGTTTCAATCAAAGCATATTTATCCTAGTGGATTTGGCCACGTGATAAGATTTTTTTTTTAAACAGTTCAACACAATCATCCTAAATTGTCATAAGAAATTACGTGGTGTTTTTGGTCTAACAGGTAACCTAACATTATCTATGCTATTCAGTTTGTTATGTAAAATACTAATTAACTTTAATTTAAACTTTATTAAACTAACTCCATTCTGAGAAGTGACAGAGTGACGCTCCGCTGCTCTTTGGCAGCACTACACCGCCTGCTCAAAATGCTGAAAGAAAGAAATCATAGCCTATTTCTCGAGTCCTGTTCCTGAGTCAAAATGTACATTTGGTGTATCATTTTTCTTCAAGAAATGCTTAATCCTACAGGAGTTCATATTATATTAGTATATGTGAGAGGTTATAGACCTACAGTCAGTGTCCAGATTTCAGTTACTATTACATTTAACCCATCTGTGCCTACAGTTCCCTTGACGTGCCATATTTGAAGTCCCCGTCTTGTGGCTGTCGAATTTGTGTAGCACTTCACAATCATCACACATAACATCCTATTTTCACCAAATCTTTCCCAAACATTGCTGTTCAGGCCCTCCCTTCTCTATTTTCAACTCTCCATTTCCCAGCTTTTCCCTTATTAAATTAAACTGCGACATCGTCCTTTTGGCCTCAGTGGATCGTCGTTAACTTTTTCTGCCCAAGATCCCAAAAGCATTTGGCGATTGGAGTATACAGTACATTCGGAAAGTATTCAGACCTCTTGACTTTTTCCACATTTTGTTACGTTACAACCTTATTCTAAAATGTATTAAAAGTCCAATTTTCCTTATCAATCTACACACAATACCCCATAATGACAAAGCAAAAACAGGTTTTTAGAAATGTTATCAAATGAAAAAATTAAAACTGAAATATTACATTTACATAAGTATTCAGACCCTTTACTCATTACTTTGTTGAAACACCTTTGGCAGCGATTACAGCCTCGAGTCTTCTTGGGTATGACGCTACAAGCTTAGCACACCTGAATTTGCAGAGTTTCTCTCATTCCTATCTGCAGATCCTCTCATGCTCTGTCAGGTTGGATGGGGAGCGTTGCTGCACAGCTATTTTCAGGTCTCTCCAGAGATGTTTGATCGGGTTCAAGTCCAGGATCTGGCTGGCCCACTCAAGGACATTCAGAGACTTGTCCCGAAGCCACTACTGCGTTGTCTTGGCTGTGTGCTTAGGGTCGTTGTCCTGTTGGAAGGTGAACCTTCACCCCAGTCTGAGGTCCTGAATAGTCTCCCAGTCCCTGCCACTGAATAACATCCCCACAGCATGATGCTGCCACCACCATGCTTCACCGTAGGGAAGGTGGCATGTTTCCAGACACTTGGCATTCAGGCCAAAGAGTTCAATATTGGTTTCATCAGACCAGAGAATCTTGTTTCTCATGGTCTGAGAGTCTTTAGATGCCTTTTGGCAAACTCCAAGCGGGCTGTCATGTGGCTTTTACTGAGGAGTGGCTTCCATCTGGCCACTACCATAAAGGCCTGATTGGTGGAGTGCTGCAGAGATGGTTGTCCTTCTGGAAGGTTCTCCCATCTCCACAGAGGAACTCTAGAGCTCTGTCGGAGTGATAATCGGGTTCTTGGTCACCTCCCTGACCAAGGCCCTTCTCCCCCGATTGCTCAGTTTGCTCTGACATGCACTGTCAACTGTGGGACCTTGTATAGACAGGTGTGTGCCTTTCCAAATAATGTCAAATCAATTTAATTTACCACAGGTGGACTACAATCAAGTTGTAGAAATATCTCAAGGATGATCAATGGAAACAGGATGCACCTGATCTCAATTTTGCGTCTCATAGCAAAGGTTCTGAATACTTATGCAAATACGGTATTTCTGTTTTTTATTTTTAATACATTTGCAAACATTTCTTAACCTGTTTTCGCTTTGTCATTATGGGGTATTGTGTGTAGATTGCTGAGGAAAATGTTTATTTAATCCATTTTAGAATAAGGCTGTAACGTAACAAAATGTGGAAAAAGTAAAGGGGTCTGAATACTTTCCGAAGGTATTGTATTTGGCACATAAAGCGTATGCTTACGCACTAATGCCAGAGAGACATTTTATTGAAAAAAAAACCTCAACATAGCCTATAGATATGAATTGCACAAGAATGATACATTTATGGATTGTTGAATTCATTGTTTTCTCTTTATTCAACCCACCCGCCCTTCATTCACACAATATTTCATGACACTAAACCCACCCGCCCCGTGGATATAACCGCAGGGACTGCGGGTTATGAGTCAACCCACACATCACTAGTGTGTGTGTGTGTGCGCATCGTATGTTTGTTTAGGTGATCTACAAACACACATAGTTACTCTCCACTACAGCTTCTCCCCACAGCTCAGACAAGCCACTACTCACAACCTAACCCCATACTGCCCTCTAGCACCGGCTACAGCACACTCCTCCCAGGATGCTGTTTTTCCCTCCGCAGCACACAGATCACTGCCATCACATAGTGTACTCAGCTTGGGGAAGCGTTGCCCTTTCTCTACTATGTGTGTTTAGGGTTGGCTGGGACAACATTCTTCATCTTATGCACACACTTTGATTTACTCTGTGTGTGTCCCTTTCTCAGTTCCTTCCTTCCTTCCTCCCTCCCTTCCATCTCTCTCTATTTCTCTGTCTTCCAGGTAACTCTTTAACAGCATATTCTCATGTATACTATGAATTCCTAGCCCAGGTGTGTTGTAGTGATGACAGGAGAGTGAAAGTGACAGAGAGAACTTTACCTCTCTAGCATCAACGAGATGCTGCCAAGAAAAGCTGACCTGTAGTAGTCAGTATGATTCAAACCAAATGATACATTCTGCTGATAGATATTGTGAGTAATATAGTTTCTGGTATGGTCTCTATAGTGTTGCATTGTCAAGGTGTCACCCAGACTCTCTGCTGCTGAGGTTTCTATTCTCCCATCGGATGTTGTCAACACTCTGTCACAAAGGCAACAGTGCATAGGGATCACATTTGCTGTTGACCCCTGGAAGTACCGCCCCCGCCCTGTTTCTGTATCACCTGCTTCCTCACACAGTCTGCGTGTGTGTTTCCATTTTTATGTTCTGACTCAGACATACTGTACCTTCCGTTCCCTTTGACTCGTGGACTCAGAAGAGCAACAGCCAAAATCCAAGAATGCTGATACTATAAAATGTATAGAGATGGTAATCATCTTTAACCCAGTTTTTCTCTTTCTGCCAGATTCTTGCCCTGTGTTGGTGTTTGTGTGTGTATGTGTTTATGAGAAAGAGAGAGAGAGAAAGACAGAGTAGAAGAGACAATGTGTTCGTTTGGCTTGCATAAGGTCAGAAAGTCATTTACACTCAAACTTTAACACAGTGGGAGTTTGAGCACATATGTAACTTTATCTTGGGGGAAGGAGTGTGTGTCTGTGTACACGTTTTTACTATACTTGTGAGTAACAGAAGTCCTCACAGAAATAGTAAACCAACTAAAATGCAGAGAAGTGAGGACATTTAGCCAGTCCACACTTGTAAAGAAAAGGCTATTTTAGGCTTAGGGGTTAGGTTTAAGGTTAGGGTTTGGAGTTAGGGTTAGGTTAAGGGTTAGGGTTAGGGTTAAGGTTAGGTTTAGGGTTAGGGGTTAGGGAAAGTAGGATTTTGAATGGGAATCAATTGTTGGTCCCCAAAAGGTCCTCACAAGTATAGTAAGACATAGATGTGTGTGTGTGTGTGTGTGTGTGTGTGTGTGTGTGTGTGTGTGTGTGTGTGTGTGTGTGTGTGTGTGTGTGCTGTTCCTCCTAGGAGATTAACAACGTTCCTATCATTCCCGGTGGTATGTTCCTTATTATCACTAATCCTGTTTGGGAACATCTCAGTCTCCTCCATCCCATTAATATAGACACACCCACACACAAAGAGAGAGATCCCTCATATCCCCCACATATTCCCTGTTGTGTCCCCTGTATCCCAATTCTGATGCCTGATTATTTAGAATTGTGCTATCTTAATTTGAACAGTTTCTCACAGCAGGAAAATAATCCTGCAGCAACAAAAAATGTGAATTATTATGTGTATTATAATAAATTGACATTTTTGTAGGAGTAGATTTTTCCGTTACGGCAAATCAAGTCTGAATATTAAAGTGGAAATTACAAACTTTAGAAACCTCACACTGCGCAGGAAGATTATCTGCAACAACAGAGTGATTAAATGGAGATAGTGCACCTGTATGTCTGCCTGGTGAACTGAGTATAAAGAAAAGGGAATATATATATTTACATTTACATTTACATAATTTAGCAGACGCTGTTATCCAGAGCGACTTAGAAATTATATATAGACAGGATTGAGGAAGCATCTCACGATTAGCTCCAAGACAACAGAGACTTATAATGCATGGAATGTAAATATGCACACCAGGAGGCAGGAAGGATGCAAGGATGTAACCTGGTATGACGCAGGACATTGACATTGGAACGTCTATGGGTCTCGTATAAAGCATGAGCTGACGCACACCCAAAAAGTTTGTAGAGGTGCTGACTAATGAAGAATAAACTATAAAAAGAAAGAAAGTTGCACATTCTATATATGCTCCCAACATATATAGAGTATGCAGCTTTCTTTCTTTCTTTTATACAAGTCTATGGGTCTCTACACATTCATGTAAACATAAACTGTAGCGATTCATCATGCCATACTGTCCCTAGAAGACTGCATGGAAGAATGGAGAAAGGTTTGTGATTTGGTCTGGTGGGACATGAAGTTGCTAGACAACAGAACAGTTTCATTCCACCACTGTTTGGGAAGAGACTGACCTAATTTGCACTGCACATGATACACTAATAAAATAAATATATCACAGCATATATCACATAAATAACTGATACCATTGAAACAACCAAATAAATATATGGCAACATAGATATGTGGAAACATCCCACTAAATGTTTGGTTGGCCTCAGTTCCTTTCAGATTCCACAAACAAAAACCTATCCACAAAGAAACAAACACACACAACAATCTATCACAATATATTTACTCCCTCTGCAACATTTCAATTATCCCAGTATGAGTCAACCCTAATCTTTTCTCCCTACTGTCCCTTGTTTTCCATTCCTCTCCATGTCTCTCCCTCCCTCTTTTATAATTCCCTCCCTCTCTCTCCTAAATCAATTTATCATTCTGTTCCTGTTTGTGTATCTTGGAAGGGATGTGAGGCAATATATGTTCTTGTAATGTCCTGATGTGTTGATGACATAGTTAAGTGGTTTGAATTCTCTTCCTCTGTCTAGCGCACTCCCTTTTGCTATCTGTCTCTCTTTCTCTTTGCTTACCCTGTGGTTGAGTTGACTACAAGGGCCTACCAGGTATTAGGGCTGGAACACTTATCAGAATTGTCACAAAACATCTCTGTGTACACAGTGTGTGTGGGTCTGTGTGTCAAGCTGTGTGTGTGTGTGGTGTCCAAACTCAACTCTGATCTCTTCCCTAGCAGTGAGCATCCTCTCAGTGTATCATAACAAGCTGCCTTGGGGGACCAGTGGTCCTCTGAAGGGCTTCTGTTGGTATTCTGATCCAACATCAACATCTCTGGTTGCTCTTCTGGGCAACAAGTTTATCTGTCTCTCTCCCTGGTCTCTTTCTCTCTCTATCCTTGTCTTTCTTCCTCTTGCCTTCTCTCTGTCTCTTTCTCTCTTTGCACCCTATTCCCTCTTCTCTCTCTCCACTTTGTCCCTCTTTCACCTCCCTATCACTCTAAAAGCTATAATCATCTTTATGTGTACTGTATTGCTTTTGGTTTCCTAGGTTTCATTGATTTAACCTGAGTGACAGCTCCTCCTCAGTGGCAGGATTTGAGGTTAAACACATTTACCGCTGTAACTGAGTTGTCATCTTCATGCAGTGTCATAAAAACCACAGCTTCCATCACTGACATATTAATGTGACACACTTGCATCTCCCAGCCGTTCTCTGACAGTTTTCAAAAAATGTCTACTTGTCAGCATTATCTCACGTAGAGCCGCTCGATGTAATCATTTGGGAGGTGTCAACCTTGAATAAGAGGTGCCCTCGCTCCATTATCTGTGTGTGTGCACGCGCGTGCGTGGTGCGTGTGTCAGAGTTTGGCAGCAGGGACAGACTGTAAATTCTAGAGACAGGGAGTAAAGCAGAGAGAGGGTCTTAGTAGATTGACTAGGGCTGTCTCTGGAGAGAGCTGACTCTGGTTTGGCCTTTGTGTGTGTGTGCGCATGCGTGCGTGGATGAGACATAACTCTGTCAATGTTAAACTCCGTTAAGCTCTGGTGTCATTGTGAACATTGCGATCGATGGCAACGCCAGTGATGTCAAAACCATTTTCATAAACATGTCATTGCGATTAAGTTATTTTAAAGTGGAGCTGTGTGTGTGTGTGAACATGTGTATTCGTGTGTCACATTTTCCAATAACCAGGTTCATTCTGATTTTGACAGGAGTATGCTATATCAGCACTGTAATCTGCCTTTAAGGACCACAGAAGCGCATCTTTGTGTTTGTTATTATTGTTTTTTGGCTTCCATAGACTATCTTAAAATGGTCAGATAAAGGTGTTTCGAGGCTATCAACACCAATCCTCCATCGAGGGCCCCCGCTGCTGTAGAGGACTGTGAGCTCTCAATCTCTTTGGCCGACGTGAGTAGGACCTTCAAGCGTGTGAATACTCGCAGACGGCATCCCCGGCCGCGTCCTCAGAGCATGCATAGTCCAGCTGGTCAGCATGTTAACGGACATATTTAACCTCTCCCTGTCCCAGTCTGTGGTCCCCATATGCTTCAAGATGTCCACCATTGTCCCTGTACCCAAGCAAACTAATGTAACCTGCCTAAATATCTATTGCCCTGTAGCACTCACTTCTGTCATCATGAAGTGCTTCGAGAGGCTGGTCAAGGACCACATCAGCTCCACCTTACCTGACACCCTGGACCCACTACAATTTGCATACCAACCCAACAGATCCACAGATGATGCAAACTTCATTGTTTTTTACACTGCCCTATCCCACCTGGACAAGAGGAACACCTATGTGAGAATGCTGTTCAATCGACTACAAACCTGACACTAAGCTCAAGGCCCTGGGTATGAGAACCTCCCTCTGCAACTGGATCCTGGACTTCCTGACAGGCAGACCCCAGGTGGTGAGGGTAGGCAAAAACACCTCAGCCACGCTGGTCCTCAACATGGGGCTCCCTGTACACCTGTGTGGCCACGCATGACTCCAACACCATCATTAAGTTTGCAGACGACACGACAGTGGTGGGCCTGATCATCGACAGCCTACAGGGAGGAGTGTTGCCAGGGAAACGGCCTCTGCCTCAACGTCAGCAAAACCAAGGATCTGATTGTGGACAACAGGCAACAGGGGGAGGAGCACACCCTATTGTCGTCGATGGGGCTGGAGTAGGAAAGTTAAAAAGCTTCATGTTCCTCAGCATGCACATCACAGAGAACCTGACATGGTCCAATCACAACACTACTGTGGTGAAGAAGGCGCAGCAGAGCCTCTTCAATCTCAGGCGCCTGAAGAAATTTTGCATGGGCCCTCGGATTCTAAAGAAGTTCTACATCTGCACAATCGAGAGCATCTTAACCAGCTGCATCACTGCCTGGTACAGCAACTGCACCGCCCTCAACTGGAAGGCCCTACAGAAGGTGGTGCGGACAGCCCAATACATCACTGGGGGCAAGCTTCCTGCCCTCCAGGACATCTACACAAGGCGATGTCTGAAGAAGCCTCGAAAGATTGTCAAGGACTCCAGTCACCTGAGCCTCGGACTGTTCACTCTGTTACCATATGGCAAGCGATATCTGAGTATTGGTTCTCGGCCCAACAGGCTCCAAGACAGCTTCTACCACCAGGCCATAAGACTGCTCGAAAGCGAAAACTTGCTGTCTCCCTGCACAGACCTGCACCTTAAAGACTACTTGCACCGGAGAGATTATGTCAAATATGCGAAAACTCAGGTTATTTTGTTCCCCAGTGCAATTTCAGAAAGGATGAACAACAACCAGGCAAATTTCACAATGAACAATACTTTATTTGAAAAGGTAGGAAATGTCTCTTACAAATGGTAGTTTTTGCAACGTCTGTTTAAAAGTTTATCCTAAAAAATAGCAGCAACTCTTTAAAAAAAAGGGCATCTTTCTTAAAATCCATCAATCAACATGTGTCTTAATTTCCAACAGTCAATACTCATACACATGTAGCCTCTGTAGTCTAGTCTGCCTGTTGCATCAGTTCCTGCACTTTTAGTCAGGCCTTTTCTCCTTAGCGCACCATTGAATCTCTTTTTCTCCACAGGTTCCAGTCTCCGTGAAATGGGGGGTTCAGGTCCGCCCTCTGGAAGAAGGCAGTGTAAGTATCCGAGTCAGGTAGGTATCACAGTTTCCCAATACTAATTCCCTTTTACTTCTATATCTTCAGCACAATGTTAGCTCATATCCTGCATAATTAGAACCTATCCAAAGTGCACACATTACAGAAGTGACGTTGAGCCGTAGATGATAACTTCAAGGGCGATAGGAAAAGTACTTAACTTTAGTTCGCCGTTTGTGTTGGGAGTGACGAGTGTTCAGAGACAGGCGTGGATATGAGCTCTGTGCGTCCCAGGTGTAGGCGGCCATCAGAGCGCTGTGTGTCTGCACTGTCGGATGCAGGGAGAGAGGTGCGCTAACTGGCTGTTTGCTTCCGTCTTTTAGGGAGTCATTTCCTTCACCTGTGCACAATCAATAGTGGAAAGAGAGGCACGCAGGAATGTCGCCTCTCAATTTGGGTTAGTGCATATCATTAGCAAACAATCTTAATAGATAGCACGCGTGAGAATTTAGGACAAGCATATGGATATCACTCATGAGAATTTAGGACAAGCATATGGATATCACTCATGAGAATTTAGGACAAGCATATGGATATCACTCATGAGAATTTAGGACATGTGCTATTGGTAGCACCCGTGAGATTTCACACTTCAATTATTGAACACACACACTCGGGAATAGGTTGGCACAGCAAAACGTATTCCAAAACATGTGAACACAGCAAACGTGAGAGGAAAAAAGGAAACTCTTCGTCAACACGTGACAACTATATGCGCCTTAGACATTATTTGCACTGACTACCCACATATCCAACACTTACACACAAACTTTCATACATACACAAACACCCATCAACACACACAAACACACACTCTGTCACAACGGCTGATGTAGATGTGGTGAAGGAGTCAAACGCAGACACAGAAGCTAAGTCCAATACTTTACTGAACACGACCAAAAATATGCAAAACACTGGCCTCAAAACAAACAAGAGGCGGACGATGCGCAACAATGCGCAAAAGGCTAGTATTCCAAGGCGCACGAAAACAGTACAGTGCGACGACAGGGAAAACAACAAACAAACAACGAGCCGACCTGATGACAGGCGAACAATAACACACAACACAAAACTAACCAAACGGGAAACTTATAGAGGACATAATCAACTAAACAGGACACAGGTGTACACAATCAGACAAAACCAACAGACAGCGAAAACATCAAACGGTGATAGCTAGTACTCCGGGGACGACGACCACCGAAGCCTGCCCGAACAAGGAGGAGGAGCAGCCTCGGCCGAAACCGTGACAGTACCCCCCCCTTGACGCGCGGCTCCAGCCGTGCACCGACCCCGGCCTCGGGGACGACCAGGAGGACGCGGAGCAGGCCGCGTAGGATGACTATGGTGGAACTCAGTCAGGAGAGACGGGTCTAGGATGTCTCTCCTCGGCACCCAGCACCGTTCCCCCGGACCGTACCCCTCCCACTCCACGAGATACTGGAGACCCCCCACCGTGTCATACCGCCGAGACAGTGCGTCTGCCTTACCGTTCTGGGACCCAGGGATGTACATGATCTTAAATACGAAAAGGGCTAAAAACATGTTCCACCGCGCCTGGCGAGGGTTCAATCTCCTAGCTGCCCGGATGTACTCCAGGTTACGGTGGTCAGTCAAAATGAGAAAAGGGTGTTGAGCCCCCTCAAGCCAATGCCTCCACACCTTTAGGGCCTGTACCACGGCTAACAGCTCCCTGTCCCCTACGTCATAATTTCGCTCCGCCGGGCTGAGCTTTTTGGAGTAAAAAGCACAGGGGCGGAGTTTAGGTGGCGTGCCCGATCGTTGCGAAAGTACGGCCCCAATACCGGCCTCTGACGCGTCAACCTCTACCTGAAATGGTAAAGAGGGATCCGGATGCGCCAGCACCGGAGCCGAAGTAAACAGGTCCTTCAGTCTCCCAAAAGCCCTGTCCGCCTCGGCTGACCACTGCAGACACACGGGACCCCCCTTCAACAGAGACGTTATGGGAGCTGCCACCTGACCAAAACCCTGGATAAACCTCCGGTAGTAATTTGCAAACCCCAAAAACCGCTGCACCTCTTTAACAGTGGTTGGAGTTTGCCAATTACGCACGGCTGACACACGGTCTACCTCCATCTTCACCCCTGACGCAGACAACTGATAACCCAAAAAGGAGATCGACTCCTGGAAAAACAGACATTTCTCTGCCTTGACATACAGGTCGGGCTCCAACAGCCTCCTCAACACTCGACGCACCAGGGCTACATGCTCGGCTTGGGTGGAAGAGTACACAAGTATGTCATCAATGTACACGACCACACCCTGCCCCTGCATGTCCCTGAAAATCTCATCTACGAAGGATTGGAAGACTGAAGGAGCGTTCATCAACCCGTATGGCATGACGAGATACTCATAATGACCTGAGGTGGTACTAAATGCTGTCTTCCATTCATCGCCCCCTCTAATGCGCACCAAGTTGTATGCGCTCCTGAGATCTAGTTTTGTGAAGAAACGCGCCCCGTGCAATGACTCAGTCATAGTCGCAATCAGCGGGAGTGGATAACTGTATTTCACCGTGATCTGATTGAGACTACGGTAATCAATGCACGGGCGCAAACCTCCATCCTTCTTCTTCACAAAAAAGAAGCTCGAGGACGCAGGGGAAGTGGATGGCCGTATGTATCCTTGTCTCAGCGATTCAGCTATGTAAGTCTCCATAGCTCTCTTCTCCTCCTGAGACAGAGGATACACATGGCTCCGTGGAAGCGCTGCTCCTGCCTGGAGGTCTATCGCACAATCTCCCTGCCTATGGGGAGGCAACTGCGTCGCCCTCGATTTACTGAACACGATTGCCAAATCCTCATACTCGGGTGGAATGTGCAGTGCGGGCACCTGGTTTGGACTCTCCACCGAGGTCGCCCCCACGGAAACACCTAGACATCGCCCCACACACTGGGCAGACCACTCCTTAAGAGCCCTCTCTTGCCACGAAATAGACAGATTATGGGTAATCAACCAGGGGAGCCCCAACACCACCGGATATGCAGGAGAGTCAATCAGATATAGCTGAATAGTTTCCTCATGACCACCCTGCGTCCTCATCCTAAGTGGCGCAGTGACCTCCCTAATCAACCCCGATCCCAAGGGACGGCTGTCTAAAGCATGGACAGGAAATGGGGCATCGACCGGAAGAAGGGGAATCCCTAGTTTTAAACAAAAATGTCGATCAACAAAATTCCCAGCTGCGCCTGAATCGACTAGCGCCTTATGCTGGGAATGAGGTGCAACCTGTGGAAAATGTACAGGTAAACAGACGTGCACAACAGAGAGCTCTGGGAAAGTGGGACGCCTACTCACCTGGAATGACTCCCCAGTGCGTGGCCTGTCGTCCTCTCCCCTAGGAGACCCTCCCCAGCACCGAGCCGCAGTGTGCCCTCCACGGCCACAGTTGGTGCAGGGAACAGCCCCCCTCGGGCACCTCCTCCTCCTCTCTCTAGCGCCAGCACCTCCGAGCTCCATAGGGCTCGGCTCGGAGGTGCTGGAGGGTGGAATGGACGACCCCCACTCGGTGCGTCCGCGGGTAGCCAGCAGGGTGTCAAGCCGGATGGACATGTCCACCAGCTGGTCGAAGGTAAGATGGGAATCCCTGCAGGCCAACTCTCGACGGACGTCCTCCCGTAGACTACATCGGTAGTGGTCGATGAGGGCCCGCTCATTCCACCCTGCATCCGCTGCTAGAGTCCGGAACTCCAGGGCGAACTCCTGTGCGCTCCTCCTCCCCTGTCGAAGGTGGAACAGACGCTCCCCCGCCGCCTTCCCCTCTGGTGGATGGTCGAACACAGCCCTGAAGCGGCGGGAGAACTCCGCGTAGGTGATGGTGGCGGCGTCTATTCCCCTCCATTCGGCGTCAGCCCACTCTAACGCCTTGCCGGTGAGACAGGAGATGAGGGCGGAGACGCTCTCGTATCCCGAGGGCGCCGGGTGTATGGTGGCCAGGTAGAGTTCCACCTGCAGGAGGAACCCCTGACATCCGGCTGCGGTACCATCATATGCCCTCGGGAGCGAGAGCCGAATACCGCTGAGTTCCGGTGCTGGAAGAGGAGGACTGGTCGATGTTGATGGTAAGGTGTGCGGAGGTGTGGGCACCTCTCTGGTGACCAAACGGTGCAGAGTGTTCGCCACCTCGTTCATGGCGGCCTCAAGTCGCCAGATCATGGTGTCTTGATGGCTGATCCGTTCCTCCAGCGACTTGGGTGCCGCCGCTGCTTCTGCTGACTCCATGGTGGTGTGTTATTCTGTCACAACGGCTGATGTAGATGTGGTGAAGGAGTCAAACGCAGACACAGAAGCTAAGTCCAATACTTTCCTGAACACGACCAAAAATATACAAAACACTGGCCTCAAAACAAACAAGAGGCGGACGATGCGCAACAATGCGCAAAAGGCTAGTATTCCAAGGCGCACGAAAACAGTACAGTGCGACGACAGGGAAAACAACAAACAAACAACGAGCCGACCTGATGACAGGCGAACAATAACACACAACACAAAACTAACCAAACGGGAAACTTATAGAGGACATGATCAACTAAACAGGACACAGGTGTACACAATCAGACAAAACCAACAGACAGCGAAAACATCAAACGGTGATAGCTAGCACTCCGGGGACGACGACCGCCGAAGCCTGCCCGAACAAGGAGGAGGAGCAGCCTCGGCCGAAACCGTGACACACACGCACTCAGAACTCATACACACATACTCACACACACAGTCATCACTGCTGTTCTATTATATACTATTGATTCCGCTACCCACTTTACAGTGCCTTCAGAAAGTATTCATACACCTTGACTTATTTCACATTTTGTTGTGTTACAGCCTGAATTCAAAATTGATTAAATATATTTTTTTCTCACCCATCTAAACACAATGCCCCGTAATGACAAAGTGAAAACATGTTTTTCTAAATGTTTGCCCATTTATTGAAAATGGAAAATGGAACACCCCTGAGTCAATACTTTGTAGAAGCACCTTTGGCAGCAATTACAGCTGTGAGTCTTTCTGGGTAAGTCTCTAAGAGCTTTCCACACCTGGACTGTGCAACATTTGCCCATTGTTATTTTCAAAATTCTTCAAGCTCTGTAAAATTGGTTGTCGATCATTGCTTGCCATAGATTTTCAAGTAGATTAAAAAATGTAAATGTAAAATGTAAATTTAAGTCAAAACTGTAACTTGGCCACTCAGGAACATTCAGTGGCATCTTGGTAAGCAACTCCAGTGTAGATTTTGGCCTTGTGTTTTAGGTTTTTGTCCTGCTGAAAGACAAATTAATCTCCCAGTGTCTGGAGGAAAGCAGACTGAATAAGGTTTTCCTCTAAGATTTTGCCTGTGCTTAGCTCCATTCTGTTTCTTTTTTTACCCTGAAAAACGTCCCAGTCCTTAACGATTACAAGCATACCCATAACATGATGCACATGCTGACGGGATGGCATCACACAATTGCTGCATTCCTGCTGCAAACAGCCCGTTCTAGCTCATCCCAAAGATGGTTTATTGGGTTGAGGTCTGGGGACTGCGCAGGCCACTCAAGTAAACTGAACTGACTGTCATGTTCCTATAACCATTCTGAGACAATACGTGCTTTGTGACATGACACATTATCCTGCTGGAAGTATCCATGTGGCGAAGGGTAAACCGCATCCATGAAGGGATGCACCTGGTCAGCAACAATGTTCAGATACACTGTGGTGTTCAAACGTTGCTCAATTGGTATCAAGGGACCTAACGTGTGCCAGGAAAACATTCCCTACACCATTACACCACAGCTACCAGCCTGTACCGTTGACACCAGGCAGGATGGGTCATGGACTCATACTGCTTACGCCAAATCCTGACTCTGCCAACATCATTGTTGTACTGTGCAATGAATTGCCTGTTTGTTGGCTGCCAGTTAGCTTGCCCAATTCTTGCCATTCTCCTTCGACTTCTCTCATCAACAAGCTGTTTTCGCCCGTAGGACTGCTGCTAACTGGATGGTTTTTGTTTGTATCACCATTCTCTGTAAACTCTAAACACTGTCGTGAGTGAAAAGCCCAGGAGGCCGGCTGTTTCTGAGATACTGGAACCGGCGCGCCTGGCAACGACGATCATACCACACTCAAAGTCACTTAGGTCACTCGTTTTGCCCATTCTAACGTTCAATCGAAAAGTAATTGAATGCATCGATGCCCGTCTGCCTGCTTTATATAGCAAGCCATGGCCAAGTGACACACTGTCTGTAGGAGCAAACCATTTTTGTGAACAGTGGTGTACCTAATAAACTGACCTCTGAGTGTAGATTTATAGTATATTCCCGTTCCAATGCGGGAAGACCTTCTGTAGAATGTATGACATCACCAGTGTAGTTGAATAAAAATGATGTTTAATATAATAATAAACTACATTCCTCAATCTGACTTCATTATTATGTGAATAAATGCAACAGGCCTTGTACATCTCTGGAGGATTTAGTCAGAAAGCCAATGCAACACCTCTCAGTATGGCTATAATGAACATGTCTATCTTGCACTGTTATGCAATTATTAAGAGACTAGATACAAATAGCTAATCCTGGCGGCCAATGTTATTGAGTCAAGTAGACCAGGGATGTCAAGGTGGAACCCAAACATACTGTATACTATGTGTAGTGTAAATTATAATTACCAATAGACCTACTAAATTATGAATAATTACTCTGTAAATGCGATGCATTTACTCAATTCAACTAATAAGATGTATTAGTCACGAAATAATTAAGACTCCTACAATTACAGTGTATATGAAATACAGTGCTGTGAAAAAGTATTTGACCCTTTCTAATTTTCTCTACTTTTGCATTACTTGATACAAATTGTTATCAGATCTTCAACCAAAACCTAATATTAGATAAAGAGAACCCGAGTGAACAAATTATGTTGTGGAAAATAACCACTATACTTTATTACAAATAAGGTCTTACAGAGTTTTTGTTGCATCAAGAAATTACTTTATTAAAGTTTCACAAAGCCGATACCAGTCTGCAGAATGGCACACCCCCTTACGGTCTCCCTCCATCTTATATAGTCCTCTTCAGTTTTCCCGCTCTTTTATTGCTCCGCCCACTTCCTTTGTCTCTGAGAGCGGCTAAACTCGACTTTCATTAAGTTCAGAGTACTACAATCAATCAATCCTTATCTTGCAAAAACACTCATGTGTAGTTTAAACTCTGTTCAACCCCGGCTCTTTTCACTGTGTTTGAAGACAGAAACAAAAGGCCCAAGCCAGTTTCAGTCTTTGATATGATAAGACAACCATGGATCTAAGTAAGAGCAAGCAATCTGACCCTAGGTCAGATTCCCTCTTTACCACCACACACACAGTGAAATGACCCAATTACATTCCTGGCCCAGTAACAAATAATTCTAACTCTATGTTCGTGATTAACCCAGTTTTATCTGATAATCCATTAAAAAATACACATCATATCCCCCCTCATGGGATTACAAATATCATAACCTTACAAAAGTATATTATGTTTATGCTATCAATCACCATCTTTGCATTCAAAGTTATACTCATAATGAACAATATTAATATTTCTACTTAAACCAATTCCAATATAAGTGTTAGTCTCCTAACACATTAAAACTAACGTAGCATTGTTTTATCCATACTACCTAGGACATGTTTAAGAATAGTGTCAACATCTTTTACTCACATATCTTCATTCAGATCACTCAGCCAGCTTACAATTCATAATCATAATCAAATTACCCAAAACAAATTTAGAATGGCAATTCTTAGTTAGTCACCTTGGTTCCATCATTCAAAGTTAAAACTCTCACATTGGCACATATTGACACTGGCATACTGTATAGTTATATCATCATAATTCTAGCATTACCTTCCTCATAACGAGAATTACAACAGATCAGTATCTTAATACATTCGAAGTCTAAATTACAATAAATTTAGCAGTGTATAATACCTCCTCAATTCAACATACTACCTCAACTAACACTCCCTTCCTCTACCGGCACTCAATCTTCTGACGTCCTCATTATGTTCTTCAGATAGCTTCAGAGTTCATCTTGGATTGCCCATGGCAATGTCCCAATTCCAATGTCATACCTGAGCCGCCCCACCTCCACCTTCATTCTGTTTTGTCCATTTTGCCAACCAGTATACCCAAACTATGATAAATGTTGTATTTGAATAGATCTCTCTTCCTGCTCACTCCACATGGACTCCTGTCACCTTCTTGAGAGAAAAGGCATAAAAGAGAATTTATTGCTTTGATCTGATGCTGGTTCTGATTCAGGTCTCCTGGTAGAGGTGGTGCTGGACAGGAACGTCTTCAACGCCTTTGTTGCTCCTCTTCAGCCGGGTAGAGGGTGTTTGGTTTTTATTGAGGTTCACACCGTTCTGGACCGAATTATCTCTGCTATGCATTATGACACCATCCGTAGTAACCTCAGGAAAGGACAGATCATAACAGTTTAGTTGAGTTAATTTCTAATCCAAAACATCCCTATAAGCATTGACTATATGACAAATTATTATGTTTCACCACTCATTCTTAATACCAATTTCTAATACTTGATCCTGCTGCCTGATAGATTTTTCTTTGAGGGATCCCTGTATTCCAAAGGCTATCTGTTTAAATGCCACCTAGGTTCACATTCTCCCTTGACTTCTCCCAAAATATATAACCCAATTGTTTTATTGTAACATTCCTATATTTCCTCATAGTCTATTTGACATTACTCTGGTGTTTCCCTTTTCCTTGTTCCTATTCTAACAATTGCTTACACTTCTCTCCTCATCCTGGTTGATCATAAAATTGTTTACAGTGGGGAGAACAAGTATTTGATACACTGCCGATTTTGCAGGTTTTCCTACTTACAAAGCATGTAGAGGTCTGTAATTTTTATCATAGGTACACTTCAACTGTGAGAGACGGAATCTAAAACAAAAATCCAGAAAATCACATTGTATGATTTTTAAGTAATTCATTTGCATTTTTTTTAAAATCCTGCAGCGCACACAAGGTCCCCCTGCTCAAGCCAGCGCATGTCCAGGCCCGTCTGAAGTTTGCCAATGACCATCTGGATGATCCAGAGGAGGAATGGGAGAAGGTCATGTGGTCTGATGAGACAAAAATAGAGCTTTTTGGTCTAAACTCCACCTGCCGTGTTTGGAGGAAGAAGAAGGATGAGTACAACCCCAAGAACACCATCCCAACCGTGAAGCATGGAGGTGGAAACATCATTCTTTGGGGATGCTTTTCTGCAAAGGGGACAGGACGACTGCACCGTATTGAGGGGAGGATGGATGGGGCCATGTATCGCGAGATCTTGTCCAACAACCTCCTTCCCTCAGTAAGAGCATTGAAGATGGGTCGTGGCTGGGTCTTCCAGCATGACAACGACCCGAAACACACAGCCAGGGCAACTAAGGAGTGGCTCCGTAAGAAGCATCTCAAGGTCCTGGAGTGGCCTAGCCAGTCTCCAGACCTGAACCCAATAGAAAATCTTTGGAGGGAGCTGAAAGTCCGTATTGCCCAGCGACAGCCCCGAAACCTGAAGGATCTGGAGAAGGTCTGTATAGAGGAGTGGGCCAAAATCCCTGCTGCATTGTGTGCAAACCTGGTCAAGACCTACAGGAAATCTCTGTAATTGCAAACAAAGGTTTCTGTACCAAATATTAAGTTCTGCTTTTCTGATGTATCAAATACTTATGTCATGCAATAAAATGCATATTAATTACTTAAAAATAATACAATGTGATTTTCTGGATTTTTGTTTTAGATTCCGTCTCTCACAGTTGAAGTGTACCTATGATAAAAATTACAGACCTCTACATGCTTTGTAAGTAGGAAAACCTGCAAAATCGGCAGTGTATCAATTACTTGTTCTCCCCACTGTATATTTAGAATTTCCTAAATATTACAAAAGTTGTGATTGAATCCTAGCACAGTCCTGGTAACTGTGAATATTTTGAACTACTGTTAATTCTTTAAACGGAGATGTGGTGCATATTAGACTATTTTCTTTATTTAATTGTAATATTATATATTGTACTCATCTATACCAATCATTGTTTAACAGCTCCTTCCATTCCCTTCCTTCTGTATTTGGTATGGCTCTAATATGTACATGGTTTAGTGCACTTTCCCAAGGAATAACTACTCCACCAACACTTCCCCCTAACACCAATTACTACATCAAATTGTTTCTAAGTCTTGGGCTGTTCTCCTTATGTCTATGATCCACCTGTCTCTTTCTTTCATTATCTTAAGGTCACACTACCCCATGTGACTTCCCCATACTCCTTGTGCTGGTTCCTCCCACACCAATAACCATTTAACCCTTGTATTTTAATAGTGATCCCTTTCTGTATTTTAGTTATGGTTCCTGCCTGTGCAGGAATATACATTTTAATCCTGTCTATATCCCTTCTATGTCTTGTTCTTCTGCTCTTTACTATTATCAGTACCCCATTCCACGTATCCTCAGGGAACTAGTCAAGTGCAGAGAAATCAATGATGGGGATATCTGGTGCGTCTTGAATGTCTGGAATATCTCAAAGATCTAGAAGGTTTCGAAGGTCTCGGTGGTCTGCCCCTCCGCCGAGGGAATCAGCAAGAACACGTAGCTCATCAGTAATTGCCATCCTCCCCCATCTGATTCTCGACAGAATCCTCAGCTCTCTCATCTCTCAGTCTTCGGTTCCCTCACTCTGGTACAATGGTTTAGATGATACCAGGTCACGCTCCCCTCTATCCGTACCGCCGTTGGTGTTACCTGGACAACGATGTATGGTCACTTTAGCTGTTAACCTTCTTCCGTCACTAGGGTCTCCGGATCAGCCAGAGTCCCTCTCAATCCATCGATATCGGTCTGAGTGTCCTTCTACCCGCCTATGATAGGGAAGCTCGGAATTACTGCTGCAAAGACACAAACACAGACAAACCCAAAAGACAACAATGCTACCCAATGGCGGGGCCATCTTCCTCTCCTGGGGTTGGAACACTCCTATAGTGGGAAACATGGATCTAAGTATCTGTCTCTGCCACTTTTTACCATCATTGAGGTAGCCAACACCACCTGGTACGGGCCCCTCCACATAGGGTCTTTCCAACTCTTTCTTCCGTAGTCTTTTACCATCACATAGTCTCCAGGGCGCAGAAAATACTCAGATTCTCCTACTCCGTTGGGCAGAGTTCCCTTCACCCATGGGAAAAAATCTTAGGAACATTGTTAGGTTAGGTGAGACACAGTATGCTACTTATGTCCTCTCATCCGTCAAGAGAAACCTTGAGATTATGAAGCGCACCATTGCCAGCTCGTTGTAGTCCACTCATTTCATAGACAGACCACCTCTACGCCCTGCCTCCTATCACAAAAACAAAAAAGATTTAACCTAACCCATAACACATTATTACCACTGCTCATATCCTTAATACAATTTGCATATTTTACCACAACATGGTAAAATAAAAAATTAACATTAAAACCCCTGTAAACCCAAAAACCATTAAAACCATTAAAACCCCTGTAAGCCCAAAAAAACATTAAAATCGTTAACAACATCCCCCCTTTGGACACATGCATCACATCGTGATTCATGTGTTCAAAACACAAAACAACAACAATATTGCTTGTTAAACCAAAAATAATAACTGAACTTAAAATGACAACCCTTGATGATATCTTAACCCAATTGCATTCCATAACATTATTCAAATATATCTCTCCTTCAAGACTAACTCTCTCACTTCATCCTTGTCCTGTTTGAAATGATATATAGGATTAATGCCAAATTATATACTTCTTCACAATTCCTTATTATAACCAACCCCCAATTCAGCATGTCTCTAGGATTTACAGTGCGGGTGATCAAGCCACACTATAAAGCCAGGACAGATTGCAGAGGTCATTGAAATCATTCAATGAATTGTTCCATCCAATGGTATACTACTCATTAACAACCGTCAATCATTTCATAAATGTTGTACCCCAAGTGTACAGTAAGTCTTTGGTACAGCTCTTTTCAAAATAAATCACACGTATTTACTTATCCCCTCAATAAATAAAAGGACAAATTACATGTGTTTGCCCCTTTAAGACATATCACTTCTACTTCGTGAAAAGAAAGCCCAAAATTAAAAATCCTATACAGCTAACATTTCATACTAAGTAGGTTGTTTGTGGTTATTTGAACACCATATAGTAAAACAATAAACAACCAAAAAATGGCCAGGCCTTATTTATAGTCTATGAAAATATTTCAAAGAAAAGAGAAAATCACTCCCCCCTTTTTCCTGGAAGAAAAAGTACACATTTAGTTAGTTTCAATTTCGATAACTCTTAATCAGTCCACACAATCTAAATTCGAAATTCTCACTCTCTATTCCCACATCTCCTGATCCCCCCTTTCAGACAACCCCCAAGAACATCACTTGTGACTGCTCCCTTCCCCGGTGAATTCCACAATCCAGTGCACATAAAACAAAATAAAATCCCATAAGATGTAAACCCCTAGGCTTTTCCCTAGGCGCACTGCTACCACTCAATCACCCCCAACATGCTTTGTGACGTCGAAAACTAAAATATGCTATCTCTTGCCTCGTTGGTTGTACTTTCCCACATGCCCTGTGGCCCCCCTTCTATAAAATAGTTTACTAATGTGATGATGGTTTTGCCCATTAGTTTCATCATCATTCGACGCCCCTAACACTTCACTACAATCCACAACACTCAAATTCAACCCCTCCAGCGATTGTTTAAATGCAGCATGATACACCATTTGACTATTTGTAACCCTCATTCGCGCTGTCATCCATACATACTGTCAATTTACATTTCACCTTTCAGAATTCATTATCTTTGACCCTTGGAAGGATTCTTTAACCCCACTGAATGTAATACTTTTCCCTCTCACAAATACAGTCAATTTCTCAGTGTAAGGAATCAGTGATATTTGATCCCAAGTATCTATTAAAATGTTTTTTGAGACGTGGGTCTCCTACTTTACCCCTACCATAATACTATAGGAGACTTCCATCAATCCTGGAAAAAAAAAACTCCCACTTAGAAGACACTAGATAATAACACGTTTCATTAAGTTAACTACACCTTCCACTATAAACCTATAACCCCTTTCTAGTAATTTAATCATCGCAAACTGTTGCATTGATGTTTTAAAATATAAACCTATTGTTTGTGTCATGGGCCTCTCACTCCACCGGGTTACCACCTTAATTTTCTTCCACTCTGCTCACCACTCTCTCTACTCAGCCTAACTAGCTCCACCTGTCCCTGCTCTGCTCTGCTCTAATTACTCTGCCAGCTGCGCTGCATTACCCACTACCTCTCCCAGTATTTAAGGCCCTGTCTTTCAGCTCTCCGGTGTCAGATCGTCTGCAAAGCTCACACCCGGAACCTGTTTGCTCGCGCTTCTGGCTCACCCTGGTTTTGTGACCCCGGACCTGCCTGTTTTTTGGATACTCTTCTGCCTCAGGAGATCCAGACCTGCTTCTGCCATTACGACTCCTGACTACTCTTCAATCCCGGTAACTCTGACCAGCCTTCTGCCTTGCTACTACGTATTTTGGATTTCCCTTGAACTGTACTGCTGCCTTGTTTCATTCCGCCCTGTTGTGTCTGTGTCTCCCCCCCCCCAGGACTCCTGGACCACCCACCACCGGCTTCATAGGACGCATCGCTGCCACTGGGGGGGGCACAGACCCAGCACATTGGACGGGATCCCTGTTACCCCTGGAGCCTTCATTCACTCCCTACTTCCCTTTTCCCTTAAGTTTAATAAACTTTCTGGTGTGACGCAATTGTGGTCCTCTGGTCGTCTGTCTGAATCGTGACAGTTTGATAATCCAAAACCCACAAAAAGATGTCTACTTAATCCATCAGGCTAACAGCAACAACTATCTCCCATCGTTCAACGTACTATAAACAGATTATCGTTATCAGAAGTAATGAACTGTCGTCATAACTCACCGCTGTTTAAACAAACTATATAATGTCATAATACGAATGATCAATTATCAAATATCGTTCCTTATTCAACTATCTAGACATGTTCTTCATTAGCAAATCGTCTCCACAAAGCAATACTACCTAATAACATATTCTCATTCACCTAAATAAAAATAATTACTTCCATTAAACAATCCCATTCAACATCAAGTCAACCTGTCTCATCACCCAATTAAATTAATTACTTTACGCTAATTTTCCTTATAACGGTACCTCAACAGATGACAAATTACTGTGAAGTTATAGTCAAAACAAATAAAACATCCAATTCAAAGCTATTCAACTTTAATTACTATGTTATACTATTTACTATGTGTTGGTAAAACAATCCCTTTCACAAAATGTTTATCAAGTCACCTATTAATCTATGTCAATATCCACAATGTAAAAGTTTTGCTTTCTATCCCTCTCTGGGTTTGAACCAGGGACCCTCTACATATATCGACAACATTCACCATCGACACACCATACAAAATCTGCGATCCTTTCAAAGCAACTACTTCCAGTTCATAGAGCAAGTGACGTCACCTAATGAAAACCGCACTAGCTCTCACCGCTAACTAGCTAGCCATCTCATACCGATAACATTCAACCCCCTATGACTTCCTTCTCCACAGCAATCATTGATCCTTGTACACCTAACGTAACCCATAATGTCCCTTACAGCGCTCTCACGTTTCAGCAAGCCCCAATGGTTAACACCCGCAGACAAAAACATGGCATTAGTAAAGTCTATTCCCAAACCACCAATAACTAATAGTATTTTTCATTCATATTATTAAAATACATTACTTTCCTCTGTCTACCCATACAATTCACCGTTGCAATTCTAACTTCCCTACTAAATTACTTTCCTTTGTTATCAATTCAAATCCTGGCCCCGGCTCTATCGCAATTGCCAGTCCACTATTCAATTTCTGTATCTGTCCTTTCTGATTACGCTCTAATTAATAAAACAAATACTTGCTTTCGTTGACAAGCATACATTTAATTCACACCCATGTTCAATTCAATATTCCAAATCACAACCATTCTCAGTAGTTTTAAAACGATCACCTCATTCGGCGCCACAGAAAATAACGTTCTTTCCCTGCCCCCCTATTCCTATGGAATAAGAGAGTCGTTCACTCTGAACCACGCAACCTCCTAAATCCCAGTCTTCCAATATGACCAGAAAACCTAGATTTTAGTCAGTAATGCAGGACTATGCTTTATTGAAATGACAAATAAATCCTCCTTTATCCTAATTAAAATGGTCTGTAGTTTTAGTATCTGGCACATACCACATTCATCACAAAATAGCTTTGAAGGACACAGATCTCACAAGCTCAACGCAAATAACTTAGCAGTCAACGAGTCAAACCTACGTTCCTTGATTTGGAAACAGATCTAACGACTTTACTCAAATGAATTATATTTTCCCCCTAATATACTAAAATTCCTTGACCATATCACCTCTGCTTCTGAAATGATAATTAGCTATTATAATACTTAATTTTATCTCTATCACATGATCTATGTACTCTCTCCCACCCCCCACGTACGTCTACGTGTTTGGGTGCGCAAACCAGCACTCATATTATTTCACTTTTACCCACTCTCTAATAATCACTTATCCGCACATAACATTCATCATATTTTAATATTATTCATATCAACCACCGCATTCGTATTTCTAATGATTCTTTATTCCCGCAAGTTAATTTTACCATACCCCCCCAGGTATCATTATATCACCAGCTCATTCTCCACACTTCAGATTTACTCATACCACATTCACACAACGCTTCTTCCCAAACACACAATCAATATTCATATAACCTACAGGAATTTTCTTCTATAAAAGTACCCAAATTTGGAATGTTAACTCTATCATTTATATTTCCCAAATGTGATGATCCCCTGTAAGCTTGGCCGAAATTCAATGTGTTGACGTCATATGATCACCCCCGTACACGTGACCTGTTCCTCCAACAGGATTTCTCTCTCCTTTACGTTAGTAAATGAATATCCACTTACTATTCTCTCCCTAATGCAAGATTGGGCTTTCCCTTTCTCCACCAGCCTTAGAAGCTTCAAACGACCTTAAATATAGTCCCTTTCCTTAAACTTTCTCCACAAAGGAAAGGCTATTATTTACATTGCTCTTCTACTAGCCTGCGTCTATGCTAGCCTGCTTGTCTTATTTACACTCATTTACATTGCATGCATGCTTATTCCTCATTCCAACAAAAACTCTGCTTCTTCTGCTAAATTTGGTCCTTAAATTCTGGAGAGAACCCTTCCGTACCCCACCTCCAGATTCAGCTTGATCGAAACACACAGTTTAAGTAAGAACGTAGCTTACCTTTTAAACAGTGGCCACTGAATCTGTGTGTGTCGCTCAAACTTTCTCCGACAGTAAAGCAATCAAAGATCTCTTATAACCATTCCCTTCGTGGTCGCCAATTATGTTGTGGAAAATAACCACTATACTTTATTACAGATAAGGTCTTACAGAGTTTTTGTTGCATCAAGAAATGACTTTATTAAAGTTTCAACAAAGCCGATACCAGTCTGCAGAATGGCACACCCCCTTACGGTCTCCCTCCATCTTATATAGTCCTCTTCAGTTTTCCCGCTCTTTTATTGCTCCGCCCACTTCCTTTGTCTCTGAGAGCGGCTAAACTCAACTTTCATTAAGTTTAGAGTACTACAATCAATCAATCCTTATCTTGTAAAAACACTCATGTTTAGTTTAAACTCTGTTCAACCCCGGCTCTTTTCACTGTGTTTGAAGACAGAAACAAGCCAGTTTCAGTCTTTGATATGATAAGACAACCATGGATCTAAGTAAGAGCAAGCAATCTGACCCTAGGTCAGATTCCCTCTTTACCACCACACACGCAGTGAAATGACCCAATTCCTGGCCCAGTAACAAATAATTCTAACTCTATGTTCGTGATTAACCCAGTTTTATCTGATAATCCATTAAAAAATACACATCAATAACACAACAATTATATGCAAGTAACTTCTCGAAGCTGCTAATGAGAACCTTGACAACCTTGTACCTAGCTGGTGGGAATTCCAGTGGAGACTCCCACCCAGGTAGTGGCAGTGCTGGAAACACTAGCTACAGTAACCCATGGGGAGGGGCTCACACTCGGACAATCAGAGAGGGGGCAAATTATTGTGGCCCTGGAAGCACAAAATAATCAAAAGGTGTGACTGCTCAGAGATGTCAATCTAGGACTTGACAACGGTTAAGCAAATCTCCCCATTCTTGCTCAATTATGCATGCCTTCGCTAACAGCTACAACTGTACATGCATTCATGCATCAAGTCTTCTCTTGAGTTGGGCTTGTCTGGAATCGAGACGTCGGTGTTGGTGACGTGGCTGGTTTTTATTTTGTAGTCCGTGATTGTCTGTAGACCCTGCCACATACGTCTCGTGTCTGAGCCGTTGAATTGCAACTCCACTTTGTCTCTATACTGATGTTTTGCCAGTTTAATTGCCTTGCGGAGTGAGTAGCTACACTGTTTGTATTCTGCCATATTCCCAGTCACCTTGCCATGGTTAAATGCGGTGGTTCGCGCTTTCAGTTTTGCGTGAATGCTGCCATCTATCCACGGTTTCTGGTTAGGGTAGGTTTTAATACTGTTTTAAATACCTAAATCGATCGTAAAGGAAATCACATTACAAACTATACGTTTTGATAGGGGACAGATTGTGGTCAGACAATCAAATAATTGGCATATACATTACTCTTACAGAATTTCCATGTTGGCGAGGATTTTGGAAATTTCATCAAAGCCTATTGGATGACAACTTGTTTTGAACCAGAACAGAATAATTTATAACTGACTTTTTCCAACATAACATAGGTACAGCAGATCCCCTTATTGTATGGGACACTTTAAAATGTGCCTTTAGAGGCTATGAAATTCAAAACAAAAGCAATTTAGGTCAAAATAGTTAATATCAACAAAGGAAATAGAGGGACTAACAGTACAGATAGATATCAATAAAAATGGTACCATAGAGGCACAGAATAAGTTAGAGAAAAAACTAAAATAAATGGAGGAACTTATTCAAGAAATAATGGGACCCATGTCATCCAAAAAGTTATACATTTGACTCATCTGTCCATAGAGCATTCTTCCAAGAGTCTTGATGGTCATCCAGGTGTTTCCAGGTGCTTTTTGTCAAACTTGAGTCAACTTTGTTGACGAGATGGGTCCCATTATGTCTGGCAAAAACCAAACACTGCATAGCACAGTAAGAACCTCATACCAACGGTCAAGCATGGTGGTGGTAGTTCATGGTTTGGGGACGCTTTGCTGCCTCAGGACCTGGACAACTTGCTTTTATAGAAGGAACCATTAATTATGCTCTGTATCAAATAATTCTACAGGAGAATGTCAAGCCATCTGTCTGTGAGTTGAAGCCCAGCGGGGTCATGCAGCAAGACAATGATCCAAAACACCCAATCAAGTCTACATAAAAATGGTTAAAAAGCAACAAATTTGAAGTTTTGGAATGGCCTAGTCAGTCCAGACCTAATCCCAATTGAAACTTGAAACGAGCAGTTCATGCTTGAAAACCCACAAATGTCGCTGGGTTAAAGCAGTTCTGCATGCAAGAGTGGGTCAAAATTCCTCCACAGCGATATGAGAGACTGATCAATAACTACAGGAAGCATTTAGTTGCAGCTAAAGTTGGCACAACCAGTTATGGAGTGTAAGGGAACAATGACTTTTTCACACAGGGGAATTGGGTGTTGCATAACTTTGTTAATAAATAAATAAAATAAGTATAATTGTTTTTGGTTATTTGTAAATTCAGGTTCCCTTTATCTAATGTTAGGTTTTGGTTGAAGATCTGATAATATTCTGTATCAAAAATATGCAAAAATAGAGAAAATCAGGAAGGGGGCAAATACTTTTTCACGGCACCGTACATGATACATTACAGAATAATACAGAGTTAATGACTATTAACTAAATGACTTAACGTGGTTACACCTGTCTTCAGTTCAATATAGGGGGAGGGAGGGGGATGAGGAAAAAAATGTGTGTGATACACAGAGGAGCTTGCTAACTTGTTCTCAAAGTATGAGCAAATTCACTGTCCTTGTAAGCAAATTCAAGCAGAAACTCACACCCAACCAGACTTTTTTTTTGCACTTTGCTAATTACAACAATAGGCAGGAAAACACACCCAGATTCTAATCAACTCAATTTAAATGATAGGAGCGCACCCGTGTCGCTCCTCTTTTAACTATCTGCTGTCCAACGAACAGAATAACTGTTTCCCTGTAACAATAAATGCATAGCACTTACAGTACAATAGAATATATCAAAATTCGTACATCTTTATGTACTCTTGAAACAATCCAAACATGACCATTTATTTCACAGTAACATTCATTTAATCGATTCCACGTCTCATCAGTCTTCACACCTCTCCTGGCGTCAGCGACCCCAGGACTTCCGTGGGAACGTCTCGTCCCCAAGATTGCCACGGATAAGGTGTGGCTCTCTCATGTGAGATGCAAATATATGGCCAGTATTTAAACAATGTATTGAGTCCTCATGCTGGGCCTCAGCGTCTGCAAGTCACTAGTCTCAAGTGTTTCCACTACGCTAGTCAATCGATACTTTATCTGATTCTAGGTGAGAGGAGAGGGTTTCTCTACTCGCCCCATGGCCTCTTCCTTGAGGACGTGCCAGAGGGAAGGTTCACTGTGTCATGTAATTATTTAATACAATTAGATTACAATGTAATTACTGCAGGGTGGAACATGTGTCTGACTTAGACAGGAGATGCAGCCTATTAGTGACCGTACGTACAGTATGTGTCACTTCCTGTGGGGTTGTAATGGTGACTTGGATGTCATAGGGTGTGAATGTGATGTAGAGTACATGTAGGGAAGTAACCACAAGGATCCAGAGGTTTACACAAACGTGCATGTACACACACTCATTCAAGTGCATGCACTGCATACAAAAAACACACAGCACCCAAGCTCATTCACGCAATTCTCTGTTATACCAATTTAGATAATACATATGTCAAAAGCTTTGTAAGAGCCAAGAGTAAATAGCACACTGCATAAACAAACTGTATTTGAAGAAAAGTATCTGCTCAAATGGCTGAGCCCATGTGGTTTCAGATGACATGATTTGGAAGTTATGTAAGGCGAGGTCTACATTTCACAGCACATGAGTTTCTGATTAAATCATTCACGTTTCATGGTTAGGAGGGTACAGATTGCACAGTATCATAATTTTTTCACATACTGCTAAATTAATCATTTAGATTACTTTGGGAACACTGGATGAAACTAAGCATTACAGATGTGTGTTGAATATAAATATAAATTAACTTTAACAACTCAAAAGAGAGACAAAGAGTGATCAAAAGAGAGACAGCCAAAGAGAGAGATAGAGTAGACAGCGACAAAAAGAGCAAAAAAAAAGAGAGGTGAGTGTGTGTGGCGTGCCTGTGTGTGTGTGTGCCCGTGTCAGACAGCTGGTCTCCAGAGGAGTGTCTAATTTGATGAGTGCCTTTACTGCTGCCTGGTAGTCCGTCGTTGTTCCGACCTCTGACCCCTAATGGGAACATGTCTGTCCGTTTTTAACTTCCTTGATCAAAACCTCTAATAAACGACAAATATCCCTCCATCCCTGTTCCTCTCCAAGGACAGTCCGTGTCCTGTCACGTTTATTTTGCTGGCAGATTAAATTATATAAAAACGTACACGGAAAGTTTGATTTCTTTTTGTCATTGAAAAGAGGATGTGCTTGTCATGTTTAACAGTATACACAGTGGGGAACCAGAATGCACTATCATCCATTTTGCTGGCTGCCAAAATACAGATAGAGAAGGGGAACAAGTGAGTGTTCCCTTTGTACTCTTTCAGGTGACAGTAGGTTTCCATTGACCCAGTTTTATTTGACAAAAGCATTGTTGCAAAAAAAATAATTGCGACATGTGTAATGGAAACGGCAGCTATTTGCTCCCGAGTAGCGTAGCGGACTAAGGCACTGCATCTCAGTGCTAGAAGCGTCACTACAGACCCTGGTTCGATTCCAGGCTGTGTCACAACCGGCCGTGATTGGGAGTCCCATAGGGCGGCGCACAATTGGCCCAGCATCGTCCAAGTTTGGCCGGGGTAGGCCGTCATTGTAAATAAGAATTTGTTCTTAACTGACTGGTACGCAGGGCACGTGATGTCATCACATAACTATAAGCTCCACTCCACATTTATTCTAAATGTCTACTGCTTGCCAAATCAATTGTTTCAACTATTTAAAAAAATATGTTTCTTTGCAGGACAAGGATAAGAATGCCTGAATTGCTATGACTTACTTCTCTGGTTGGCTCAGCTGGCAAGTTTCACCATCCAGTTATTTCAGATCTACAGGAGTGAAAGTTTCACCATGGCATGGCCCGTGGCGATATGTTGGAACATGATAATTATTAGAATATGGCAAATATTAGTCAATTATTGCATTCTATCAGGCTGTGGCCAATTTATTAATGTGCAATTTGCCTAAATGGGTAGTGGAATCACTATATTTTTATTAGACACTAGGTTTTTGCGAAAAAGTGTTTTTCTTAGATGTGATGTTATTACGTCCAGCTGTTTTTATTGACACAAAATAGTTCAATGGAAACCCAGCCTAGCAGGCAATTGTAGCAATCTATTTTCTATGCGAACATTGTAAACGTCAACAAAAATCACTGGACAAGTTAATGGTGACATAGCTAATGTCAATTTACAGGAACGCTCTCCAAGCGTTTTAGTATTTTGAGTGACAGCTTGTAAAATAACTCATTGTCAGATGAGACAGATGCTCCCTGAAGTTTAAGTTTGGGCTTTGTTTCTGAATATCTACAAGAGATTCCTACCCAGACAGACAGTGACTCAGACATGATAAAGATGTTAAATCCAGATTATTCCATTATCCTATCTTTAATCAGTCTATTAATTGAAATATGAATAATCATGAAATGTTTTTCCCAGTGAATTTATTATGCTGTCTGTATTCAGGAGTGTATGGTCATGCTGCATCCTGATTTGATCATTAACTTAGAAAACTATTTCTGATTAGCCCAGACGGGGCTGTTTGTTTTGGTTTCCAATAAATTAAAAACGATTAATAATTAACAGTTAATTCATAGTTAATTGACAGTCTAGATAAGGAGCATAAGGACAGGTACTGTAACAGATGAGGTCAGGACAGGTGTGCACGCCCACTATCACAGGGTTGCTTCTTCAACTCTTCTATTGCTAACCCCGCCCCCCACCCCCTCAATCGCTAGACACACTATTAACTCAATAATGATTGACATCTCTAATTTGACCACATCTCTTTCTCTAAGGGCTCAGTAAGACTTATCTCATTCTGATAAAATAATCTCAGGATTGAACGTGTTGTTAATGTCTCAGCTCTGGTCTAATTCCTGTCATGGTGAATACCCAAATACATTTCCTAGATATTCACTCCCCTAAGCCCAGACATCCACGATAAGGTTTGAGTGATGCTCCTATTCAATTTGATCTTTCTCTTAAGCCCCTCAGACATATCATTCTGGAGTCTTGCTCGTGAGATGATTAACCCTGCCTGAGGTAATGCCTAGGATTTAGCTCAAAGGGCTTAGCACAGTCTGATGGTGCACAGATGACCAGGGTTCAAACCCAGTTGGTCACACCTGTATCATGTACAATGAACAAGAGTGTCCAAGTATGTGCATTTAGACTTATAGGATGACATGTCAACACCCTCTTACAGGGCTCACTGCAAGTTAAGCTGGGCATATACTACACAATTTTGACCCCGATTTAGCTGTCCCAGACAAGTTTTTGAGATCGGAGACAAAATCCCAATGTCGTTGCCTACTTGGGGCGTGTGGCCGTCACACTCATTTAATGTGAGTGGGTCAGATACGCAATCTAAGGGCTAGCGATCCCATCTTTGAGCCGTCCCAGACGTCCCGATATTGATTTTATCGGCACAAAATCTGCACTGCTCATGTAGTGTGATGTGCAATGACAAGTTTTGAGAATGGTGATCAGCAATAGCCAATGAGAGCTCGCCAGAGAAGAAGCCAGTGAGATGATGACGTATTACTGCATCACCCAGAATGTGTAGACACTCGAGCGATGACTACTACTAGTATGCGTTTGTAGGCCTACTTGCCTTTAAACAAAGCCAAAGTGTCAAATTGATACAGCTCTGAAGTTTACAGTCATGGTCAAAAGTTTGGAGAATGACACAAATATTAATTTTCACAAAGTCTGCTGCCTCAGTTTTTATGATGGCAATTTGCATATACTCCAGAATGTTATGAAGAGTGATCAGATGAATTGGAATTAATTGCAAAGTCCCTATTTGCCATGAAAATGAACTTAATCCCCCCAAAAAAAACATTTCCACTGCATTTCAGCCCTGCCACAAAAGGACCAGCTGACATCATGTCAGTGATTCTCTCGTTAACACAGGTGAGAATGTTGACGAGGACAAGGCTGGATATGACTCTCATACTGATTGAGTTAGAATAACAGACTGGAAGCTTTAAAAGGAGGGTGGTGCTTGAAATCATTGTTCTTCCTCTGTTAACCATGGTTACCTGCAAGGAAACACGTGCCGTCATCATTGCTTTGCACAAAAAGGGCTTCACAGGCAAGGATATTGCTGCTAGTAAGATTTCACCTAAATCAACCATTTATCGGATCATCAAGAACTTCAAGGAGAGAGGTTCAATTGTTGTGAAGAAGGCTTCAGGGCCCCCAAGAAAGTCCAGCAAGCGCCAGGACCGTCTCCTAAAGTTCATTCAGCTGCGGGATCGGGGCACCACCAGTGCAGAGCTTGCTCAGGAATGGCAGCAGGCAGGTGTGAGTGCATCTGCATGCACAGTGAGGCGAATACTTTTGGACAGACTGATATTCTGCAAAAGGTACATTTGAAACCCCACCTCTTTAAGGAATACCTGGGATAGGATAAAGTAATCCTTCTACCCACCCCTTCCCCCCCCCCCCAAAAAAAAAAAAAAAAAAACAAACAAACAAAAAAGAAAACATTGTAAAGTGGTTATCCCACTGGCTATAAGGTGAATGCACCAATTTGTAAGTCGCTCTGGATAAGAGCGTCTGCTAAATGACGTAAATGTAAATGTAAAATGTAACACATCCTCCAAGAGCAACTTCTCCCAACCATCCAAGAACAGTTTTGTGATGACCAATGCCTTTTCCAGCATGATGGAGCACCTTGCCATAAGGCAAAAGTGATAACTAAGTGGCTCGGGGAACAATTCATCAACATTTTGGGTCCATGGCCAGGAAACTCCCCAGACCTTAATCGCATCGAGAACTTGTTGTCAATCCTCAAGAGGCGGGTCGACAAACACAAACCCACAAATTCTGACAAACTCCAAGCATTGATTATGCAAGAATGGGCTGCCATCAGTCAGGATGTGGCCCAGAAGTTAATAATAATATGCCATTTAGCAGACGCTTTTATCCAAAGCGACTTACAGTCATGTGTGCATACATTTTTGTGTATGGGTGGTCCCGGGGATCGAACCCACTACCCTGGCGTTACAAGCGCCGTGCTCTACCAGCTGAGCTACAGAGGACCACAATTGACAGCATGACAGGGCCGATTGCAGAGGTCTTGAAAAAGAAGGGTCAACACTGCAAATATTGACTCTTTGCATAAACTTAATGTAATTGTCAATAAAAGCCTTTGACACTTATGGAATGTTTGTAATTATACTTCAGTATACCATAGTAACATCTGACAAAAATATCTAAAAACACTGAAGCAGCTAACTTTGTGAAGACCAATACTAGTGTCATTCTAAAAACTTTTGACCACGACTATACAAGCAATGTTATTCAATTCAAAATGTATTGGCTAGATATTTCAACTCTGTATGGCAAGCGTGAATGTCTGACTGAAAACGTGTATTATGCTGCTTTGAGCCACAGCTCTATCTAGCTACGTTAACAATCTAATCACATCATCACATTGTATTTGCGAGACAGTGGGGTATAGAGAATCCTCACGACCAAGTGAAGAATCTTGTAGTGTGTGACCCCCTGTCTATGCCACATCATTAGTGTGCGCACCACTACGTTGGCAAGACCCCAAAATACAGGAAATAAGCCTACTAGATGGTAATAGGTGCTCACGTTGCCCCTAGTGGCCAGTATTGAAGGCATCTCCCGACATCCTGGGGACCTGGACAAACGTTGAATACTGAAGTGGATCTGGCATGACCTGGCTGGCCCTTGCTAGTTTTCTCACCAGGACATCAACCACCCTCCTCACAGGGTGAGAAAGGCTTTGAAGACTAATGTAGAGCATTAGGTAATCCACCCCAGACATTACTAGAGGTGTTTTTATCTGAGTTCGGGAGTTTCACTTCATTGCCTGTGATTACTTCTTCTCAGCCAGGTCCAGTCTGTTCCTGATTTGCTGTGTCCTCTTCTTCATGGAAAAACTCATGTGATTCAGATAACTCTAATTCTATTGAGAGAGTAATTATTAGGTTATTCTTCTAAAACTCCAGCCAGTTTAAATTGTTACGTGGGCATGAGAAGTGCTTACAGGCATGGATCTGCCTGCTCCTAAATGCGGAAGACACATTTCAGTTTAATGCATTCAGTTGTACAACTGACTAGGTATCCCACTTTCCTTTCCTTTCCTTTTCCTGTGGCCTGGAAGCCTCTGGAAGGTTTTGTGTCTTTGGCTGGCTTTCTTTCTCTCCCTCTAGGACTCCTTTCTGGGGAAGCCTGGGTGCACACCTCATGCTAATTAGCCTGTAGCCGTTACAGTATGTAAGGATCAGACCCGGGTCAAAAATCCAGATAATTTATAATTTTTCAAACACCGGAAACTGGTTTTTCCTGCAATCTAGAGCCATAATCGTTATGCCTAATTCTATGTAAAAAAATAAATATATATATATTTCTGCGGTTATCTAAGCATCAGTGGCGGTCAGTGCCGTTTATGATGAGGGAGGACGGCCTTATTTCTATTACAGCATGTAATGTCATTCATATTCCATTCACCCAGTTCAATGTAACATCAATAGGTTTAGGCTACTACATGATACTCAAATTTTCCCTATACCCATCATGAGGTTGCTACAACCTAGCCTATGAATGAAAGTTTACAACGTAGGTGCACACAGGTCATCCTAGTCAACATAGCTAATAGAACTAATGTGTTAATAAACCCACTACAATCATGCAGTAACGTTAGTGTATAGTCAGTAAGCAGTTACACCAGCGGGCCCAGGTGGCAATAAATTAATCAAACCAAAAGCTTACCTTGACTTGGAAGAGTTCCAGTGTTGTGTTGGATAGTCATAGCCAGCTAGCTAACATAGCATCCCTCTGTTTGAGCCGGGTGTTTGAGTAACTAAACTAGCCAGCTGCATTTGCTAACTAAGTAAGTGAAACTGAAAGTGAAAAAAATGACTCTCTGACTCTCTCTCTTGCTTCTCCTTAATTTTTGAAGAAATGAATTTGTTGAAAACTGTTCAACTATTGTCTTTCACTCTCTTTGAGTCAACTACTCACCACATGTTATGCACTGCAGTGCTAGTTAGCTGTAGCTTATGCTTTCAGAACTAGATTAATTCTCTGATCCTTTGATTGGGTGGAGAACATGTCAGTTCATGCTGCAAGAGTTCTGATAGGTTGGAGCACGTACTCTGGAAGTTGTCATAATTACTGTGTAAGTCTATGTAAGGGGGAGAGAACCAAGAGCCTCCTAGGTTTTGTATTGAAATCAATGTACCAAGAGGAGGACGGAAGCTAGCTGTCCTCCGGCTACACCATGGTGCTACCTTACAGAGTGCTGTTGAGGCTATTGTAGACCTTCATTGCAAAACAGTGTGTTTTAATAAATTATTTGGTTACGTGAATATATTTACTACAGTTTTTCAATGTTTTACCATTTTTATTTTTATGAAATTCACTGAGGACGATGGTCCTCCTCTTCCTCCTCTGAGGAGCCTCCACTGCTAAGCATACCTCTTTACCTGTTCAATTGTAATTTTAAAGAAGGTGCCATTCTGACTGTTGTGAATCACACATCTCAATATACTGCACTAACATGCCTAGGATATCACATCCAAATTACAACGCATTACATGGGATCATAACACACATCATCAATACAGGCACATGTCATGGCATTATAATTAATACACAAATGACATTATCATAAAGTGACAGATTACATTTATAAATGCTTAAAAATTAAGTTTAGTAATTATTTTAACATCAGAACATTATTTAATTTTTTTAACAGGACAAATCCGAGGAGGCATATGCCCTTGACACCTCTGCTGCATGATGCCTCTCCTGCGTTTGCACTTTTGGGTAATACCGTTGTCGCCAGGGAAGCTAAATCAGGTGCATCTGAAGTATCAGTTAGCTATGCTACTGTTTATGGCACTGGTTTGTCCAAATGCCACTTATTAAGAAGCCTTGTAAAATCAGTTTTAGATATTGTACTGGGAAGTTCTTAGATTGATTTTCTCAACGTTATTTGGAAATCCTGTGGTTTGAATGACTTTGGGCTCCCTCTATTCAATTTGTATCGCTGAAGTATTACAGATTGCGTGATAGAAATGTAAAGGTAGTTTGCGATTGAGCCGACATTTGCAGCGTTTACCGTGAATGCAATCTCTGCTAATGCGGGAACATTGCCTTTATATTTCAATCACACTGTAGCTCTGAACTTCCACAATACGGAATTGAATAGAACCTTTATCTCAGGTTTGGTCTCTCTGTAAGGAATTCCACTGGGAAAGCATAAATGTATTTACAGTGAGGGAAAAAGTATTTGATCCCCTGTTGATTTTGTACGTTTGTCCACTGACAAAGAAATTATCAGTCTATAATTTTAATGGTAGGTTTATTTGAACAGTGAGAGATAGAATAACAACAACAGAAATCCAGAAAAACGCATGTCAAAAATGTTATAAATTGACTAGCATTTTAATGAGAGAAATAAGTATTTGACCCCCTCTCAATCTGAAAGATTTCTGGCTCCCAGGTGTCTTTTATACAGGTAACGAGCTGAGATTAGGAGCTCCTAATCTCAGCTTGTTACCTGTATAAAAGACACCTGTCCACAGAAGCAATCAATCAATCAGATTCCAAACTCTCCACCATGGCCAAGACCAAAGAGCTCTCCAAGGATGTCAGGGACAAGATTGTAGACCTACACAAGGCTGGAATGGGCTACAAGACCAGGTGACAACAGTTGGTGCGATTATTCGCAAAAGGAAGAAACACAAAATAACTGTCAATCTCCCTCGGCCTGGGGCTCCATGCAAGATCTCACCTCGTGGAGTTGCAATGATCATGAGAACGGTGAGGAATCAGCCCAGAACTACACGGGAGGATCTTGTCATTGATCTCAAGGTAGCTGGGACCATAGTCACCAAAAAAAACAATTGGTAACACACTACGCTGTGAAGCGTGAAGGACTGAAATCCTGCAGCGCCCGCAAGGTCCCCCTGCTCAAGAAAGCACATATGCATGCCCGTCTGAAGTTTGCCAATGAACATCTGAATGAGTCAGAGGAGAACTGGGTGAAAGTGTTGTGGTCAGATGAGACCAAAATTGAGCTTTTGGCATCAACTCAACTCGCCGTGTTTGGAGGACGAGGAATGCTGCCTATGACCCCAAGAACACCATCCCCACCGTCAAACATGGAGGTGGAAACATTATGCTTTGGGGGTGTTTTTCTGCTAAGGGGACAGGACAACTTCACCGCATCAAAGGGACGATGGACGGGGCCATGTACCACCAAATCTTGGGTGAGAACCTCCTTCCCTCAGCCAGGGCATTGAAAATGGGTCGTGGATGGGTATTCCAGCATGACAATGACCCAAAACACACGGCAAAGGCAACAAAGGAGTGGCTCAAGAAGAAGCACATTAAGGTCCTGGAGTGGCCTAGCCAGTCTCCAGACCTTAATCTCATAGAAAATCTGTGGAGGGAGCTGAAGGTTCGAGTTGCCAAACGTCAGCCTCGAAACCTTAATAAGTTGGAGAAGATCTGCAAAGAGGAGTGGGACAAAATCCCTCCTGAGATGTGTGCAAACCTGGTGGCCAACTACAAGAAACGGCTGACCTCTGTGATTGCCAACAAGGGTTTTGCCACCAAGTACTAAGTAATGTTTTGCAGAGGGGTCAAATACTTATTTCCCTCATTAAAATACAAATCAATTTATAACATTTTTGACATGCGTTTTTCTGGATATTGTTGTTGTTATTCTGTCTCTCACTGTTCAAATAAACCTACCATTCAAATTATAGACTTATCATTTCTTTGTCAGTGGGCAAACATACAAAATCAGCAGGGGATCAAATACTTTTTTCCCTCATTGTAGCTAACCTCAAACTAGCTTCTAGCTGTCAACATTGTAGCTAATAATCATTTTTAGATATCATACTGGAACTTGTGCAAGTGTCTAGTATCATCCGTAATCTTGTTGTTGTTGTATCATTAGTTTAAGATACTGAAAAAGTTATTCTCAACTTCTACTTGGGCCTTGCAGGGAAAATGACCTTTGACTCCCTTAAAGAAACTTTTTTTTCAGTCAATTTATAATGATTGTTCATTCAGAATATGTCAAAACACAGTAATCGTTTCACATCTTTTACTCTTTGATCAATAAGATAGGATATCTAAAAGGACACACTTGGGTGATTGTGATTAAGTTCGCAAACCTCTCTCTGTAGACACACAAATGCAATAGCAAACAATTTATCTCTCCTCTCAACGTAAATAAGTCAATTATAAAACCATAGGTCAATTATCTCCGGCATAACAAAGAAAGAAATTGCTTTTGTTCTAATCTGAAAACCCATTAAGTTAATTCATCATTGAAGTTCCTTTGCTAACCCCAAAAACAACTTGAAAGAGTAATATTTTTAATGCCATCCTTTTATGATGAAATACAACTAATCTGCACACTTTAATTTAGAGAGAATGAAGATGTCCTAAGGGAAATGTGCCCAGCATCTCCTCCTAAACTGTCCTTCAGCTTATTGTGAATATCATAAACAAATGAACAAACTATTCAATAAAATGGTTTGTAAACAGGTTTTAAACCTAATCAAATAACATATTACCAAAATATCCTCTGTATCGACAGGTGAGGGTTGGATGACTTTCCTTCTCCTCCAGCCCCATGTGGTGTGTTGTTGTTGTTTTTCTGGTTGTCCGGTGTTAGGTGAGCGCTCAGGCTATGGATCCCTATCCTGGTCAGTGATGGGAACATCAGGATAGTTTTTATCTCTTCCCAGCGCTGCGTCAATCTCGACCCCGTGGAGAGGTTTGCACGGAGAGCTACGCTAGCCCCGGTCACACACACTATCTGCAGGCAACTGGCCAATCAGTGCTGACCTCCCAGAAGGCCGCTGTGCTTCTCGGATACCAACCCAAATTGATAAACAAGACTTTTATATAACTGTCACCCTGCCAAGACACATCTCAACTCGGATGTTGTTGTTTTAACACACGTTGGTTTCTAATGTTACTTTAGGTCACCTAATCTTCTCCAGATCCCCTCCATGGGAGGCTCTATATTTTTTGGAAGACAGAGGCAGTGTTTTTGTGAGTTTTTTTCCTCATGAAGTGCAAATACAAATGTCAAGCCCACTGTCATGGTTGTTTATCAATAAATAAATGGTTAATCTTTCTATCTGGGCCCTCCTGCGGTTTTCCAGGATCTGCTCTGAGCGGAGAGGGAGAGAGGGAGCGGGAGAGGGAGATCACGTCACTAACTGGGAAACCTCCCTCCACCATTCATTCAAACACCAGAACATTTGCCTCTCTCCCTGTGATTTAGGAGAATAAAGTAAAATGCTTAGCCAGAGGGGGTTATCAGACGTGAGTTGTCTGTCCTGGCCTTCTCCCAGGGCTTTGAAGCAGCAGCAGGGCTGAAGACAGACACCACAGGCCTGGAGCTAGATCACTAAGAGATGGGCCTGCCTGGGTTGATCACATAATGCCAAGGTTACCACACGACTACACAACTACTGTGGCACAGAGCTAGAAAGTGATGTGAGTGGTTCTATCTATAAGGGAGGCTACAGATGTGAGACTGAGCTCATCTCTGTTGTCTAGGGCAGGGTTTCCCAATATGAAATACAGAAATATCATAAGTATTCATGACTCAATACTTTGTAGAAGCACCTTTGGCGGTGATTACAGCTTTGAGTCGTCTTGGGTATGTCTGTATCAGCTTTGCATATCTGGATTTGGGGATTTTCTCCCATTCTTCCTTGCAGATTTTCTCAATCTCTGTTAAGTTAGATGGGGAGCGGCGGTGAACAGCAATCTTCAAGTCTTTCCACAGATTTTCAAAGTCTGGGCCACTCAAGGACTTTCACATTCTTGTTCTGAAGCGATTCCAGCGTTGCTTTTTCTCATTTGTTTCCAAACCCATCACTCTAAAAGAGGGGAGGAGTAATTGTTAATTACTATATATTGTTAGATTTTCTATGATGCTGGATGGTATGTATTTTTTGTTGTGCTTGTTTTTGCTTGTTTCATGTGTCCCCTAACTCATCCACTGTTTGGATCAGGTAGTTGATGGGAAAGCTTTGTTGGCTAGTTTTCATATTAATGATAGTGAAACTTTATTCACAACATTATTGTTGTCATGAGACATTTATTTCATAATCTGTTTTTGTCATACATTGCAGAGTATGATATCATGTTGATGTGCGTACCTTCACTGTATTGCTATTTCTAATGCTTTCCAAGTCTTTCACAAAAAGTGGTGCGTCATCAAATGTGAAACGGACTCCAATGATGGGGCCTGACCTGTCCAGCTAAGATGCATACCTTTTGATGGAGGTGATGGAGGATTCCACGATGGAACAGCTGACCATTCTAGACAGGGTATTCCTGGAGACCTTCTTTGAGGAGGGCACTAGGAGTCTAACGACCATGGACAAGAAGTTAATGCAGGCCAAGCAGATGGCGACTATCTTGTTGAGTGTCTCCACTGTGTCCTGGCAAGCCTTTGGGTGGTAGCTATTACATGGACTCAATGCTGTTATTAAAGTCTAATCACCTCTCTACACATATTTCTCTGGTTCCTCTGATTGTCTTCTACAATGCAGAGTTTCCACAGGGGGGAAATTGTAGTGGAAGAATGAGAGGTACTCGCGACTGGTTACTTGCAGGCGCTGAGGCCCAGTGTGATGACTAAATCACGATTTATGACATTGTTTGAGTGGCTGAGCATCTGTGGGCTATCACAGGGGTCAAACACACCTTATATGTGGTTTTCTCCAGGAAGGGACGTTCCCACAGAGCCCTGGGAGCACGGACACCGTTGGAGGTGGGAAGACCGATGAAAATGTGAATGACGAAATGAATTGTACTGTGAATGAAATTGTCATGCTTGGATTGTTTTAATTACATTTTACATTTTAGTCATTTAGCAGACGCTCTTATCCAGAGCGACTTACAGTTAGTGAATACATATTTTTTTTATACTGGCCCCCCGTGGGAATCGAACCCACAACCCTGGCGTTGCAAACGCCATGCTCTATCAACTGAGCTACATCCCTGCCGGCCATTCCCTCCCCTACCCTGGACGACGCTGGGCCAATTGTGCACCGCCCATGAGTAGTTCATAAATAGCTACGCATTTTGATATGTTATATTGTACTTTAAGTGCTATGGATTTATTGTTACAGGGAAAGTGTGTTATTTTGTTCGTCTGACGGCGGATTGTTCAAAGAGGAGTGACACGGGTGCGCTCCTATCATTTTAAATATACTTGATTAGATTAGAATCTGGGTGTGTTGTTCCTGTCTATTGTTTTTACTAGCAAAGTGCAAAGAAATGTTAATTCATGTTGGGTTTGAGTTTTTGCTTGAATTTGGTTCAAAGGACAGTGAATTTGTTCATACTTCAAAAACTTATTAGCAAGCTCCTGTGTGTATTCACACACACAGTTTTTTCTCTTAGAGATCATTCTGAACTGAAGACACGTGTAACCATGTTAAGTCTTAGCCTATTGGTGATAGTCATTTACTCTGAGTATTCTGTAATGTATAATGTATTTCACATACACTACCTGTTTGAGTGTTCTATATTTCGTGACTAATACATTTGAATGCGGAGTTGAATTGAGTAAATGCATTCCTCGTAATTATTTGATTGACTATACGCTTATAATTTAGTTGGTCTATTGGTAGTTGTTATATACACTATACACATAGCATATGCTTGGGTACCACCTTGACATCCCTGATCTGCCTGCCTCAATAAATGAATGCTAGAACATTGGCTTAATAATTGCATAACGGTGCAAGTTAGACACGTTCATTACAGTCACACTAAGTAGTGATGCAATGCTCTCTATCTTGACTAGATCCTCTAGAGATGCACAGGGCCTGTTGCATTTATTCACATTATAGTGGAGTCAGATTGATGAATGTAGTTTATTATATTCAATGTCATTTCTACACAATGGTTGGATATTTTCCATCCAACTACATAATGGTGACTGATCCCTCATCCTCAGTTGATGGGGATTTCCACCAACCTACACTTTGGATGTATGCTTGGGGTCATTGTCCTGTTAGAATGTCGTTTGGACTCTGAAGCAGGTTCTCATAGAGGATTTGCCATTCATTGTTCCCTCTATCCTTACCATTCTCCTAGTCCCTGCCGCTGAAAAGCATCCCTATAGAATGATGCTGCCACCACCGTGCTTCAAGGTAGGGATGGTGTTAGATGGGTGATGAGCTGTGCCTAGTTTTCTCCAGACATAAAGCTTTGCATTCAGGCCAAAGAGTTTCATTTTTGTCTCATCAGACTTTTTGCAAACTCCAGGCATGCTGTCGTGCATTTTTTTCAGGAGTGGCTTCCATCTGGCCACTCTCTTATAAAGCCCAGATTGGTGAAGTGCTGTAAAGGCTGATGTCCTTCTGGCAGGTTCTCCCATCTCAGCCAAGGAACTCTGTAGTTTTGTCAGAGTGGTCTTTGGGTTCTTGGTCACCTCCCTGACCAAGGTCCTTTTTGCCCGGTTACTGAGTTTGGTCGGACGGCCAGCTCTAGGCAGAGTCTGGGTAGTTCCATATTTTTTCAATTTCCCAATGATGGAGATCCTGTGCTCTTGGAAACTTTCAACACTCTAGAAATAGTTTTATACCCTTCCCCAGATATACACTGTAGAAAACATTAAGGGCACCTTCCTTATATTGAGTTGCAACCCCCCTTTTGCCCTCAGAACAGCCTCAATTCGTTGGGGCATGGACTCTATATGGTGTCGAAAGCATTCCACAGGGATGCTGGCCCTTGTTGACTCCAATGCTTCCCACAGTTGTGTCAAGTTAGCTGGATGTCCTTTGGGTGGTGGACCATTCTTGATACACACGGGAAACACTTGAGCCGTGAAAAACTCAGCAGCGTTGCAGTTCTTGACACAAACCGGTGCACCTGGCACCTACTACCATACCCTGTTCAAAGGAACGTACATATTTTGCCTTGCCCATTCACCCTCTAAATGGCACACATACACAATCCATGTCTCAATTTTCTCAAGGCTTAATAATCCTTAATTAACCTGTTTCCGTTCCTTCATCTACACTGATTGAAGTGGATTTAACAGGTGACATCAATAAGGGATCATAGCTTTCACCTGGATTCACCTGGTCAGTCTATGTCATGGAAAGAGCAGGTGTCCTTAATGTTTTGTACTCTCAGTGTATGCCTCATCACAATTCTCATCACAAATCTCAGAGATCTACGGACAGTTCCTTGGATTTAATGGTATAGCTTCTGCTCTGACATGCACTGTCAAATGTGGGACCTTATATAGACAGGTGTGTTTCTTTCTAAATCATGTCCAAACAATTACATTCGTCACAGGTGGACTCCAATGAAGTTGTAGTGACATCTCAAGGATGATCAAAGAAAAATGGATGCACCAGAGCTCAATTTGGAGTGTCATAGCAAAGGGGTGCTATCGCCCTCACAATAGTATAGGCATTGGTTGAAGCTCAATGTTAAATGAAAATCTCCCTAGTGTCATATCTAAGCCAATATGACACCAATCTCAATGAAAATTCACAAATCAAATTCACAAATCAACTTGATTGGAGGTGCACAACACACTTCCCGCCTCTCGTCATGAGCCGTCCGGCCGTTACCGAGAACCACATACTGGATTTTTTAACAGGGTCGTTAGCAATTTAGTTTTAAGAGTATTTTTTGCACCTACCTAGCTCTAAGGGGACCCACGCCGATGTCTAGCGCCTACCTACTAAGCCAACATATGGAATTGTTTTAAGATGGTCATACCATGGATCATTTAGCTATTTGATTTTGAATTTTAGGATCCCTTTACATATCAAAAAATATAATAACATATTGGCCTTTACTACTATAGCCCATACAAACGCTTTGAATAACACATTCCTAAACGGCAAATATGACAGTCAAAAAATAAATCATAAGGAATAAGTGTCTGTCCTATATCTAGGAGATATAAGAAATCTCAGGAAATATTTGTAAAAACAACAACACATATTTAACCCCTTATTTTTGTTGCCACAAAACTACCTCCATACTTCCATTCGTTTGTATGGGTTACATTCAGATGAGTCCAGTGTCACTTACTCAAACTGTTCGGACGCTACAGACAGAAGTTGGCACTTCTGTGGCACATCAGCGTTACCGACTTCAGACGAGTCCTGTGGTACTTGTGGGAGTTTGTATGCCAAACCATTCGGATGCTACAGACATTTGTGAGAAGACCGATTTTCGGGATGTCTCATGGTCTGACAAACACTGCTGTAGCTCGGTCACCTTCCACCGCAGATGAGGAAGGCCGACATAGGCGGATGCGGTGGATTGAGACACAGCCCATGCAAAAAACTATCTCTAGCTTAAACTGACAGATTTTGATGGGGATTTTTTTTTAATGTTACTTATATTCAGTACACCCTCCTCTGTTAATGTAATTTTCTTCAAGACATTTTCATCTAAATTTGCGCTGACTGTTTAACAGTGTCAAGTTATTTTTCAGTGTGTTCCCAGAAATCTGAACCCAGTAAGCAAAATTAAGTTTAAAAGACGTCTTTTCCAGTCGTTGAAGTCAGGTTCATTTTCAGTTCTGAATGAACGTTGAAAATTCTCTACTTTTGTTTTACTGTGTGGTAATGTTCTGCATTATGCTGTGCTCTGCTACAGTGGTTCTTAAACCTCTCTTCAGGGACCCCCAGATGTTTCACCATGTTGCTGTAGCTCTGAACTAGCTATTCAAGAGCTTGAGAATTAGTTGACAAGTTGAATCAGGTGTGCTAGCTCTGGAATAGATCAACTACATGGAACGGCCTCAGGTCCTGATGGAGAGGTTTGAGAACCACTACTCTACTGTACTGTGCTGTCCAAACTTGTGAAAAATAGATGTCTATGATTGGTTCAGATTTGGTCCAGTCCGGACCGGACCAAATCTGAATCAATCGTTTGGACCAAATCAAGGTCATTCCAGACCGGACCAAATCTGAACCAATTATAGATGTCTATGTTTGGACCAAATATAGGCCAGACCGGACGTCTGTGGGCGTTGAAATAAAGGCTGGTCCGGAGTCCGGACCCACCACATCTAAACCAAACATAGACGTCTATGATTGGTTCCGATTTGGTCCGGACCAGACCAGAGATTCCATAAAAACACGCCACTTCGACACAGCTATGACGTTTTCGTAGCAGGTTAGAACTTACGTAACAGGTTAGGAGAAATAACGCAGCAGGTTAGGAGAATTAACGTAGCAGGTAAGGAGGATTAGGTTAAGGTTAGGAAAAGGGTTAGGGTTAGCGAAAATGCTCTCCTAACCTGCTACGAAAAGTCACTTGTATTGAAGTGGCGTGTTTTTAGGGAAATCAAGGCCAGTCTGGACAGGACCAAAAAAAGACCAAAAAAAGACATCTTCTGTGTATAAAGTGACGCGGAAGGGCAAAAAATAATCTAACGACCCAGTTAGCTGTTCTGATACAGTCGGTAAATAACTAGTGTTTTTAAGTGCAACATTAGTAACAATGGTTTTGGGAAACAGCTCTGAGATTTAACGATGCACCTACAAAGGTTTTAACGATGAACTTAGTCTTAAGATGCTTTTGGGAAACAAGGCCCTGGAAAATATATTATGTGAGATAAAACACATAATTTTTTTAAACATAATTTGAAGTGGGAATTACATTTTCGAAGGACACCTTTTGCATGTGGAAATGTTGTATAATTTTGTATGATCACCTTCTGGTGTAAAAACCATGGAAATTATGAACTATGAAAATGTATGCACTCACTTAACTGTAAGTCGCTCTGGATAAGAGTGTCTGCTAAATGACTAAAATGTCAATGTAAAATTAAATTCAAAACAAAAAACTATGTTTTAAGTGATAAATAGACATGAAGACGAAAAAGAAAGTAAATTCATATGAGCACCACAATGCCTGCTTCACCCATGCTCTACCAAGGTTTGAATACTAAGCAACCTACATACACATTGTTTGAAGTACAATAGACCAACATAGCTACTGTAGTAGGTCAAAGCTGTGTGCTGGAAAACCTTGGTAGAACATGGGTGGAGCAGGCATTGTGGTGCTCGTGAATTTACTTTCTTTTTCGGCTTCAGACCAATTCCTACTTCTCACTTAAAATGTATTTCTTTGTTTTTAATACTTATGTAAATGAGATATTTCTGTATTTCATTTTCAATACATTTGCTAACATTTCTAAAAACGTGTTTTCACTTTGTCATTATTGGGTATTGTGTGTAGATGGGTGAGATTGTTTTTATTTTATTTTATCCATTTTGAATTCAGACTGTAACACAACAAAATGTGGAATAGGTAAAGGGGTATGAATACTTTCTGAAGGCACTGTAGATTCAGACATACTACATCAAGTTCTTTCAAAACTAAATAACGGATTCCCAGGGTTGTGTTGAAGAAATCAGAGTTTGTTGGATGGAATATTATTGTATGTGTGTTTTCGTGAAATCAGGACAGCCTTGAAAATATGATAATGCATCTCATGAGATTTGATCCTGTCAATAAAAATATTCAAACACTCCTCTAAAGTCTTAATGTTTGTCATTTTTGTTAATGTTTGTTATGAAGTAAATAACATCACTTTGACTTATCCCATTCTGTTGCCTACCTTCAAACCACCAAAGTCCCCTTCTTGTGCTTAAAAATCCAAGCTCAGTTTAATGAGTTGTTTTTATATCTCTCTCTCTCTCTCTCTATATATATATATATATATATATATATATATAAATATATATATATATATATATATATATATATATTAATCCTACAAATACATGATTCTCAGCACTTTGAAAAAAAAATCACTTTCCTCAGCAAATCAAGAAAGCTAGAAAATATCCCTAAAATTAAACAAAACCGACTAGCTAAACATTTTTTCGAACATTGAAACAAACAGAGAAAAAATGTAACCCATCACAAAAAATATCACCCCAAAAATATATATAATGAAATAAAAAAAATCTACATCCTGTACAAACACTATGGCCCAATAATTTAAGAAAATAGTGTCTCTAAATCGTTCATATTGCTTTGTACGTCCACTGTTGCCCGTGTGAGGGTGAAGTCCCACTGTCTAACACTAAGCATTCCCAATAGTGGCCACAGACGGGCGCTATCCAAAGTTCTTGGTGCTGACTTCACTCCAGAGGTCATGGGGTCGACCTACAGCCAATGGCATGCAGGTGTGGTAGAAGAGAAACAGTTATGTTTGTATTCTTGTTTCATCTCTGGCTATGCTGTGTTCTTTTCGCGTTCTCTTGGTTTTGGCAGTACAACAATACAAAGACAAGGGATGGTCACACTACGACAGTACTGCACTGATCCTCAATAAAACCAAGGATGATTTGACCGTTTTGTTGTAGTTTTACCATATTTACTCTCTACGGCATTATTACTACTACGACTATCACCATCACGGATACACCAAGTGTATCGTGTGTTTACATGTGTGTGTCTGTGTACCTATGTGCTTTTTCGTTCGTCTGTGTGTGTGTGTGTGTGTGAGTTAGTGTGTGTGTGTGTGTGTGTGTGTGTGTGTGTGTGTGTGAGTTAGTGTGTGTGTGTGTGTGTGTGTACATCAGTGTGTGTGAGTGTTCAGTGCTCAGAGCTTGTCTTCTCGAAGGAGAAGCTGGGCAGAGTCAACAGCTTGGGGTTGGGCCCCCCTCCCTCCTGGCCCAGCCCCTCCCCTGCCCCGAGGTCAAAGGAGTCCTTGGAGTCACTGGAGGGAGCCCGTCTCCTCAGACAGGAGGTACCCCGGCTGGTTAAGGGAGGGGGCATCCCTAGCCCCCCCAAACCCCCCAGGGCAGGGTGGAGGCTGGGCTGGGACTCCAGTCCATCAGCGGGGTCTACGGAGATACACGGGGGGCTCATTTTCTTCTTGCGTCGGGGAGAGGGCAGGGTCTGTGTTGTGGTCTGGGACTGGATCTGGAGGCTGTCTGCTCGGGAGACAAACCCAGAGGACGTGGACGTGGTGCTGTGCTGGGGGCTGGACTCTACGGACGAACACACCTCCACTGAGTGGCGCCGAGGATCGTCCAACCAGGACAGGGGGCGTGGCCGGGGTGCTAAAATGCTCCGCCCCTGGGTGTCAGCGCTGTGGAACCTCTTCAGCTGCCTCAGGCATGGCCCGCTCTCCTCACCACAACCAACCTCATAACCTTGGTAACTGCCATCGAGACCTCCGACCTCTGACCCCAGTCCGACCCCGATGACATCCTCACTCCCCGCCAGCCCCGCCCGGTTGATGAGCGACACTTCCTGGTCGGCCGAGGCCTCTTCCTGTCTCCAGGGGCGAGCGGGGGGGAAGGGAGGAGGGGAAGAGGAGAAGGAGGAGGGGGAGTTGGGTGAGGAGGAGAGGTGGTGCTGGTCGTGGTTTGAGAAGGGGTGTTGGGTGTGAACACTACTGGGGCGCGACCGTTGAGGGGATGCCCCTGGGGTGGCAGGGACCAGCCGGAGAGAAGGCTGCTGGTGAAGATGGGAGGAGGAGGAGGAGGAGGAGGAGGAGGAGGAAAGGGGGAGGGCTAGGGAAGCTACATTTAGGACCCTGTCCTCACCCTCCCCTCCGTCAGAACACAGGGCCTCCTGGGAATCATTAGATACTGCCACCTAGTGGAGGAAGGAGGGAGAAAGGGGGAGGAGGGAGGAGAGGGATTAGGAGGGATGATGCAGTGAGGTTGAAAGAAATGGAGAAAGGTGTAAGAGGAGCGGGAGAGAAGAACAGGGAGAGTGGTGAGGCATGGAGGGAGAGATTGAGACACAGGGGATGGGTGGTTAGGGGGACATGGGGGGGTGAGAGGGGGGAGACTGGTTAGTGTGAGGTGACTGGGTGAGGATGCCCAATAGGAGTGAAGGTCAGAGTCCACCATTAGTCCAGCATGCTCCCAATACCATCTCTGTCTCATTGTGATACAGAGGAAATGTTGAAATTGCAATAGAGTGCAACTAGTAAGTATATTGCTGTATGTTTATTGCACAAGGGAACAATTCCAGATTCAGATATGTGTCAAGAGTATCTGTTTCATAAAGAGATTCAGTGACAGCATGTGATTTACAGTAGCAGCAGTAGTAGAGCACAGTTTGTCTCAGCTAGGGCACTGGGTACAACCATGGTTTCCCAATGTCTAAGTGAGAGCCCAATGTGTATTCCCTGTTTAACAGAAGGAGTATTGGGAGATATGCCTAGTCTGGTGCACTGCATTCTGAGCCTCTCCCAATGCCCAATATCCTCAATACCCTCTGTCCTTGTAGCCCAATCAGCTAACTCCCCAATGACTAAAATGTATTGGAATTTTAGAGGGTGGTACTGTAGGGCAGTCCTTCAGCTTTTTCTCCTCAGAGAGGTCAGAGGGCAAAGGGCAGAGAGTACTGGGTCTGTGTGTAGCTTCAGGAGAGGAACGGTTAGTAGAACAAAATGACACACTACAAAAGTTACAAAAGTCTCATATAGCATCCTTTCCATATCTTCTGCAATTTGAGATGACATATCTGAAATATCTAGGTTGTTATGTGACAAAATATGGACAGAAATGAAAAGGTAGCTATTTGAGCGTTTTGGGACTGTCCACAGAATATTTATGACTGGTAGAATTGTGAGTCTTGACAGAAAGCACGGATGATGTGACAACATCGACATCTAGTGGACTAAGATATTATAGCCAAGCCACATTGCCAATAACACAGCTACAGTAGCACTAACAAGTCCTCTTAGATTTTTTATCAATACCTATTTGTGATTGTAGAACAATTCCTGTCATACGGGGTAACACATATATATTTTAAATATTATAATTTATTCTCAATAGTAACTATTTCATCAATATAATCATCTTCATACAATCACAATATTGCCCAAAAAGGACAACAAGTGCTCTAAAACAGTCATATAAAATATGTGGCCAAATATTATGGACAGAACTGACAGTCCTGATTTGAACCCTGAGTTATAACAATGTAACATGTAGTTACAATAGTGTGATATGTAGGCCAAAGCCTACAATTCATAGGCAAATTGACTACATTTTAGACTAAAATACATTCCATTAATCAACAGATGCGTGATAAAGATATCAGTAGGTAGTTCACATGACCTTATAGGGGTTCATAAACAATATAGTCCCCTATTTCTAAAGGAATTAACAGTCTAGCCATTCCAAAACTATGATCAACGCTACCTACGACAGTTGGCCAAGTGAGATGCATTGTGGCAGATGGTCAGCAGAAGATAGACAAACAAGGGAGCAAGAAGGGGAGGAGGAGAGGTCAGAGGAAAGGGGAGTGTGTGTGCGCGTGTGTGTGTGTGCGCGTGTGTGTGTGTGTGTGTGTGTGTGTGTGTGTGTGTGTGTTGGAGGCAGGGTGGATAGGATATAGGGATGTTCAGTATTTCTGAAATCAGTGGTAGCGGGTCAGGAGTTGCTATTTAACTGTTTCAGAAACAGGAGTATCTGTGTTTGATCAGTAGCTCTGGTTCTGGTGGTTGCTGAACTAGACTCTGTTAGTAACAGATACAGGAGAAGGAGGCAAGCAGATGGACAGAGAGACGGACAGAAGAGGGAGGAGGAATGGAGAAGTTAGAAACACATAAAACAGACAGGAAGAAGGGAGGTAGAGGGAGGAGAGAAGACAGCATTAAGAGCAGAGCTGAGAGGAAGGAAAGGAAAGTTTAGGAAAAACATCATATCAGCAGAAACATGAGGAGAAAAACACAATGATGAACAGTCATTTCTGATAGAAAACATTTGTTACCTCCGGTGTGTGTGTGTGGGGTGTGTGTGTTTGCCTGCCTGCATGTGTGTGTCTCACCTGTCTGCGGAGCGTGCGGCTGAGTGTGTGTGCGCGCCGTGGAGGGGGTAGTCGGGGTGTATTCTCTGAGTCTGAGAGGCTGTGAGGACTGATGGGTCTGAAGAAGTCTGTAGGAACAGCCAACTGCTGGGAGCTCTTCTCTGGTTGGGACCGCACCGAGGTACTGGAGCCTGTGGAAACACACACAACACAAATATAACTTGTTTTTCTCACACAAAACCACAAGGGATTATCAAAACAGTAGGTGTGGGTAAGGTTGGTTCCTGGTCCTACTGTTCTAGAAATTACTTGGTTTTCCTGACAGCATTCACTTTGATCAAGGGGAAACTATGTGTGTGTGTGTATGTGTGTGTGTTTCTGTGTGTGTGTGTGTGTGTGTGTGTGTGTTTGTGTGACTGTGTGTTTGTGTTTGTCTGTGTGTGTGTGTGTGTCTGTGTGGTTGTGTGTGTGAACAATGTCGGCGTGTAGAGGGAGTGTATGTACTGTACCTGACAGGGCCCTGTTGAGGGCCTCTATGTGCTGTGGCCCTGTAGCCTGTGTCAGTACTGGAGCTAAGCCAGGAGCCAAGCTGGCTCCTGGGGGTCCGAAGGGCTCCAGAGGCAGGAACATGTAGCTGTCGTTGGGTAGAGAGTGGGTGCGGCCCACCATTGACTTCCGTACACTCAGCAGGTTGTCCTCCAACGGCTCCTCAGAATCAAGTAACTCCGTCTGGGGGACAGAGAAACAGTCAGCCTCTTTCTGGAGCTTCTTGGAGGTCTGACCACGGGTCTTTTGCAGAGACTTCACACACTCACTCACACACACTCATACTCTCTAACACACTCTCCACACTCTCCACACATACACACATGAAATAAGTAATTGTTGGCACACTGAGCGACAGACCAGACAGACGGCATCATTGCACTAGTGGCAGAGAGGAGACTGGCACAGACCTGGCTCTGGGCTCAGAGTTACTGAAACTAACTGCAACCATATTGTCTATGTCTTTATTGTAGCAAAACAAATGAATGAAGCACTTGTACGCTTGAGCTTTTTGCTGAGATCGCTTATCATTTATGCCACAGCTTTAGAGCAAGAACATTATTCTATCTATGGGTTCTGAGAGCCAGAAAATACAAGCTAGGCCAGTGCCCTGCTATGTCCTTGGCTAGCAGACAACATAGCTAACCCACAGCTACTAACTACAGAGATCGGAGTGGTACTACATTCACTTGTCACATTGTTTATAACACAGAGGACAGCACAAAAGAGAGAGCGAGAGAGAGACAGAGAGCGAGAGAGAGAGAGAGAGAGAGAGAGAGAGAGAGAGGACAACGCAAACAGGAAAAAAAGATAAATAACAGAGATAAATAAATAAATAAATAGAGGAAGACAGAGAGAGACAGAGAAGGATAAAAGAGAGAAAGAACAAGTGAAAAAGAGATACGGACAGGTGAGCAGGCGCACTAGTCTACTGGACTGGACTGGAACGGACAGACACCAGGCTAGAAAGGTGGAATGAAAAAGAGAGAGAAAGAGAGAGAGCGAGGGAGAAGAGCGGATGGTTAAAAAATCCCCAGGGTCTTCCAAACTCATGAGTGTGTCCTGCTCACATCTCTCTGTATGTAACCTCCAGTTCTATGATTCATTTGAAATCATTAATGTATTTGTGTGATGCGTGTGCTGGGTTTGGAAAATCCCCCTGAGACAGCTATTACATTCATCACACACTTCGATACAACCTGATTGATTAATTCAACACCCTTTTGGTGAGTGACAAGGTAGTACGTCGCCACCACCCTCTGAGTCTGACATGCAATGGAGAGAGAACGACTCTCGAGCCAACGAGGGTAAATTGGTCGTCAATTATCCCAGATTGAGAGTTGTCGGGGAAACAATTAGCTACGTTGTGTGGAAGAAACTCAGAGAGCTGAGAGCAGCGATGTCCTCTCTGAGCCACCGTAAAGGACACTGTGAGGAGACTAATTAGAACCTAAGTAGTGTAGAGGGAGTAGCTTAACCTCGTGTACCTCTCTACCCTATCTCTGCCACTCAATTAGTGTTCAAGTTTACAAGTTGCTTGATTATCAAATTACAATAGTGTCATTACATGCATAATTCATTGGTTTCTTTAGACATCTCTATATAGTGTTTATATAGTGTTGCCTAATTGACATCCAGAAGGTAACCTCCAACCTATAGCCAGTACCCCAGAGAGAGTGAGCCTGGAGGGGGCAGCTGAGTTTGGAAGCTCCCTTGGGTAAGGCTAAGATACAAGAGACTGCAGAGGAAGAGGAGGTGATGGGATTAAGAGAGAGAGAGGAACTGTCAGTACGTTGGACTCCAGACTGGTTAGTAAGAGGGGGTTAATATCATCAGGGGCGGAGTCGTCGGTGAGTGCTAGGGACCAGGATTTGTCGGAGGCCAGAGAGAGAGCTTCCATCTCCGCTAGAGGGATCTAGATAGAGAACAGACAAGGCCCGGTGAGCAGAGAAAACACACACGCACACACACACAATCCGACTAATCACACAGACAGACAGTGACATGACACACATCCTACAATCTGATGACACGCATAGCACAGACGTGACAAGACATCAGACAGCATGTGCTGTAACAACACACAAGCACATACTGTAGATATAGCAAACAACCCTACACAACACCTAATACCTAAGATTGAAAACACACTCAACAACAGAAATATCAACAGATACATGGATAAATCACACACAAACCAACACACACACAGATATATAAACCTAATTTCAGACCAACAGATATGACTAACAGTTCAAGCAAATATACAGACCAACAGTTAATCAGATGACAAATACACAGCAATATAACATCACACAGACAAACCACAAAATGGTCTATTAAATATGATATTGAAAGGTTAAACTTTTTATGAAGAGTAATTGACACAGGCTGAGCTGGGAACATAAGCAGACTTCATGTAATGCAACCTTAGTTTAGCTAGCATCATTTTACAACACTGAGCACCACCTTTGAAGCGTTCAAACTCCCAGAGCTTGCTCTGCTAAAGACTTACTGTTTCTAGCTTCCCTCCCTCACTCACCCCTAACCGGGAGAATTAATTGAGGAAATGCTTTCTGACAGGCAAAACGACTGGGCCAGCCATGCAGACACGGGCAGGGGTCCTAACTGGCAGAGACTGAGTGGGCGGCTGGAAGAGATTTCTGCTAACTTTTCAGAATCAGACAGAGAGGGAGAAGCAGGGAGGCTATTGCTGCTGCGGCATTACGTTAGCCTCAATTCTTTTTAAAAGCTTTTAGCAGACACTGTTTAGCAATGCTAATGTGATTGGCTGAATCATTTTGTCCTGAATGGGGAAAAAGAGGCATTCAGATGCATAATTCAACAGTGATACATCGCTCATTGATCGGGAAATGATCACGTATGGTGTGTGTGTGTGTGTGTCCAGCCAGCTTGGCAGCGGAGTCCAATTATTATCATTAATTTGTGCTCAATCCCTGGATGGTTCGTTTTCAAAGCTCAAAGCCAAGTGTGTGTGTGTGTGTGTGTTAGTGTGTGTGCGGTAGGTATACTACCATATCATTACCCTATACAGCCATGCTGAGAGAGTGATATTGGAGGGTGACCACATTTCTAATAATATTATTGGCCAAGGAACACACAGGGGATTAGGGGAACACACACAGTTAGAGGTGAGAGAGTTGAGTGTAGTAAAAGAAACAGGAGGGAAAAAAGGTTGAGTTAGAGTAGAGAGGAGGGTGTGTGCCATAGATTGAGGCTGAGAGAAGACTGCAGCATGGGTGTGTGACTGAGTGATTGGGTGAGGCGAGTTCATTGACCTTCTTGTCACTGCAGTGCTTGCTGGGTAGTGGGGGCAGGGCGTAGTAGTGACATATTGACCCTGACAGGTTGTCCATCAGACTCAACTCTCCCTCCATCGAACCCTGGATCACCAAGGAGACCGAGTCAAACATCGCTCTCCGCTACAGACAGACATAGAGAGACAGAGACAGAGAGCGAGAGAGAGACAGAGACAGAGACAGAGAAAAAGAGACAGACAGACAGACAGACAGACAGACAGACAGACAGGAGGATACAGAAAGAGCGTAGAAGAGACATAAATGTAGACAGAAATAGAGAGACAGACAGAAAGACGAACAGGGAAAAAGGGAGCAGGAGGGAGGAGGAGGGGAGTGAGGGAAGACGACAGGTTCAGGTGTGGTAGAACACATACAGAGAATAAAACGCAGGTGGTGTGTGCACATGCTTCAGGACACGCATCAGGTTTTTAACCTACGTCTGGTCTATACAGAGTCTATACTCCCGCTCATAGTCATGTTCCTAAATACTGAAAGTTCCTTCATCAAACCAGAAGGGGGCAGTCAAACACTACTAAAACTCCACTCTCAACCCCAGAGAGAGAGGAAACATTGGAGCTTAACCACACGTTTCTGCCAGCAAGGGATGACAGAGAGGAGAGAGAGATAACATCAGAGGAATGATACAACCCAACCTCTAGTCACTATAAAAAGGCCTGTTGGCTGGAAATAGCAGTCTAGTAAACAACATACGGCTGTGTCCTGTCTTTCCCATGGCATTACAGTGACCTATGATGGCTGGCACTAGTCTACTGGGACTGATACACATACACAACTTTATTACGGGAAAAAGGTTCAGTACACATCACTTCATTTTGTATCAGAAAGTAGACTGGTCCTCTTTGAAGTCTCGTAGATCGATGCATTGCGCTCTTTTTGTCTATAAAGCCCTCTTGAATAAACTTCCACCATACCTATCTCATTGTTGTGTGTATGTACTGACATGTATGTGTAACTGATAGATGCACACACACATACACTACATGTTAATGTTTTTAAATGTATGTACATTGTAAAGTTTTTTGTATGTAATGTCTTTTTCGTTATGTGTCGGACCCCAGTAAGACTTGCTGTCGCCATTGGCGTCAGCAAATGGGGATCCTAATAAATCTGAAATCTAAAAATTGTTAACCTTAAGATGTATAAGTTACCAGACCTGGACTCAAAGGATGACTAACCCTGGAGATCCCTTCAATCTCCAACGAGTTAAGTAAATCTGCTTTCATTTATTTTGTGCAAATTGGACGCAAGAAGCCCAAACAGATATATTTGATTAAAACATAATAATTTCAAACCTTGCTTACATTTGTATATGATCACGTCTCTTTCTATTATGCATGAAAATACTTGGGAACAGATTTCCAAAATTAAAATCACTAGGAGCTGATTCCCTGGTGTTTTTACAGTCTTTTATGTCCATACACAAATTATATATATATTTATATTACCAGTCAAAAGTTTGGACACACCTACTCATTCCAGAGTTTTTCTTTATTTTTACTATTTTCTACGTTGTAGAAGAATAGTGAAGACATCAAAACTATGAAATAACACATATGGAATCATGTACTAACCAAAAAAGTGTTAAACAACTCAAAATATATTTTATATTTGAGATTCTTCAAATAGCCACCCTTTGCCTTGATGACAGCTTTGCACACTCTTGGCATTCTCTCAACCAGCTTCACCTGGAATTCTTTTCCAACAGTCTTGAAGGAGTTCCCACATATGCTGAGCACTTGTTGGCTGCTTTTCCTTCACTCTGCGGTCCGACTCATCCCAAACCATCTCAATTGGGTTGAGGTTGGGGGATTGTGGAGGCCAGGTCATCTGATGCAGCACTCCATCACTCTACTTCTTGGTAAAATAGCCCTTGAACCGCCTGGAGGTGTGTTGGGTCATTGCCCCTGACTTTTGACAGGTACTATATATATATATATATTTATTTATTTTTTGCTCAGAAAACTTTTTTCTGAAGAATGTGTTTGTTTCATTTGATTGATTGTGTTTTGCTTTTCGTGTTTTGTGTTTGCTTTTCATGTATTGTGTAATTGTTGTGTATATAGATATGTATATTACAATTGTTGTTGTTTATTGATGTGTTCATGCGGGGCTCATCTGCGAAAGAGACCGTGGTCTCAGCATGACTCCCTGTTTAAATAAAGGTTAAATAAGGTTAAAAACACACACTCATTTACAGTACAAGCAGACAAACACACATACAGTTGAAGTCGGAAGTTTACATACACTTAGGTTGGAGTCATTAAAACTTGTTTTTCAACCACTCCACAAATTTCTTGTTAACAAACTATAGTTTTGGCAAGTCGGTTAGGACATCTACTTTGTCCATGACACAAGTAATTTTTCCAACAATTGTTTACAGACAGATTATTTAACTTATAATTCACTGTATCACAATTCCAATGGGTCAGAAGTTTAAATACACTAAGTTGACTGTGCCTTTAAACAGCTTGGAAAATTCCAGAAAATTATGTCATGGCTTTAGAAGCTTCTGATAGGCTAATTGACATCATTTGAGTCATTTGGAGGTGTACCTGTGGATGTATTTCAAGGCCTACCTTCAAACTCAGTGCCTATTTGCTTCACATCATGGGAAAATCAAAAGAAATCAGCCAAGACCTCAGAAAAAAGATTGTAGACCTCCACAAGTCTGGTTCATCCTTGGGTGCAATTTCCAAACGCCTGAAGGTACCACGTTCATCTGTACAAACAATAGTATGCAAGTATAAACACCATTGTACCACGCAGCCGTCATACCGCTCAGGATGGAGACCCGTTCTGTCTCCTAGAGATGAACGTACTTTGGTGCGAAAAGTGCAAATCAATCCCAGAACAACAGCAAAGGACCTTGTGAAGATGCTGGAGGAAACAGATACAAAAGTATCTATATCCACAGTAAAACGAGTCCTATATCAACATAACCTGAAAGGCCGCTCAGCAAGGAAGAAGTCACTGCTCCAAAACCGCCATAAAAAATCCAGACTATGGTTTGCAACTGCACATGGGGACAAAGATCGTACTTTTTGGAGAAATATCCTCTGGTCTGATGAAACAAAAATAGAACTGTTTCGCCATAATGACCATCGTTATGTTTGGAGGAAAAAGGTGGCTCTTGCAAGCCGAAGAACACCATCCCAACCGTGAAGCACGGGGGGGACAGCATCATGCTGTGGGGGTGCTTTGCTGCAGGAGGGACTGGTGCACTTCACAAAATAGATGGCATCATGAGGAAGGAAAGTTATGTGGATATATTGAAGCAACATCTCAAGACATCAGTCAGGAAGTGAAAGCTTGGTCGCAAATGGGTCTTCCAAATGGACAATGACCCCAAGCATACTTCCAAAATTGTAGCAAAATGGCTTAAGGACAACAAAGTCAAGGTATTGGAGTGGCCATCGCAAAGCCCTGACCTCAATCCTATGGGAAATTTGTGGGCAGAACTGAAAAAGCGTGTGCGAGCAAGGAGGCCTACAAACCTGACTCAGTTACACCAGCTCTGTCAGGAGGAATGGGCCAAAATTCACCCAACTTATTGTGGGAAGTTTGTGGAAGGCTACCCGAAACGTTTGACCCAAGTTAAACAATTTAAAGGCAATGCTACCAAATACTAATTGAGTGTATGTACACTTCTGACCCACTGGGAATGTGATGAAATAAATAAAATCTGAAATAAATCATTCTCTTTACTATTATTCTGACATTTCACATTCTTAAAATAAAGTGGTGATCCTAACTGACCTAAGACAGGGAATTTTTACTAGGATTAAATGTCAGGAATTGTGAAAAACTGAGTTTAAATGTATTTGGCTAAGGTGTATGTAAACTTCCGACTTCAACTGTACACAAGTGAGGGAAACTCATTCAGAAGTTCTATAGTTATGGAGAAAAGCATCTGTCTGCAGATTCTACTGTAGCTCCTCATTGCTAATTCCTATTTGCCCCTGAACCAGGGATAGGATTAATTCCAAACCCCACCAACACACACACACACACACACACACCCAGGTGTCAACCACACTCACCTCTAGTGGTGGCTCCCGGCCTAGCGGGGGATCAGTGCTGATGTGTATGGAGTCTCTTCTAGTGATATCTGCTGGGGGAGAATCCATCACGCTGCCCCTCCTCTGGATCTCCCACTCTGGAGACCTCCAGGGGGAACCCCCAGGTCCCTCCTCCAAGCCCAGGGACAGAGGGCTTAGCTGGGGTGATCTCCCACTGCCTCCCCCTCCCCTTCCTCCATGCTGGAGCTCCAGCTCTAATTCAGCCTCCAGCTCTGCCTCCTCCTTGGCCTCTTTGTTGCTCTCCTCCAGGTGCTTCATGAGGACGGCTATGACCACGTTGACCAGGACAAACTGGGCAGTCAGCACAAAGGAGACAAAGTAGATAGGAGAGACCACCGTGTTGTAACAG